>NW_027187314.1:875392-926769 GCF_028583685.1 Petaurus breviceps papuanus | reverse complement strand
TCTCTCTCTCTCTCTCTCTCTCTCTCTCTCTCTCTCTCTCTCTCTCTTTGAACCCTTTTTTTGGTTTGTTGCTTTATTTATTTATTTTTAGAAGAAAGGAAGTTGAAGGGATGATCAGCCTTCTTGGCAAAATTGTGGAGAAAGACTTTTAATCTTTTGAACCTATTTTCTCATTTGTAAAATGAGGAGGTCTGACCTCTGAAGTCCTTTACAGATCTAAATGTATGACAGAAGATGAGCTGATGATGTAGCAAACATCAGGGACACCTGATGGACCACCCATGTGCCCATTTGCTTTTTGCATAATGTCAAGAGGAAGTGAAGAAAATAGCCAACACAGTTGAGTTTGCTGGCCCTCTAGTGGCAGACTTTTGGGAACACATAGGCAGGAGACAGGATAGATAGGCATGAATGAATTGCTGTCTGCCTCCTTGAAGTTATCTGCGTAGTGGTGCAATTAGCAATAACATTTGTGTATTTGAGCATCAAGTAATAAAAAAAACTCAGATATTTCCAAGTTTAGTTACAAAAAAATACCATTTCAAAATGAAAGCTTTGATTGTGAGGCTACATGACCCAATGGAAAGTGTTCCAGATTGGAGTAACTATTAGTTATCTGTGTGACTTTGGGAAAATCATTTGCCCTCTCTGACCTCATTTACTTTCTCTAAAATCTACATAATATATTAGAGTGTGTATGTTAAATATGCACACACACATTTATATCAATGTACTAAAAATGTCTTGAGGAAATTAAGAGCATTTTTAAAATGTAAAAAAAATTAAATACAAAAGTCATTCTGACTGTAGTTCATCAGCCCAATAAAATAATGTCCCTATTGACTGAATGAATTCCACAACACTTTGCATTCATTGATAGTTTTCTTAAGTTTTTTTTATGATTTTACTTTGGTTAAGTCTAGTTTGTTATTTTGTGTTACATAATATTCATGTTATAAAAAACATGAACAGTTTTATAAAGATAACGTTCATTATTAACACCTTTCAAAATCATGAGGATTTAATAGTATTACTGATGTGAGGGCAATAATTTCATAGAGGTCAGTCACTTTATTCTTAACAGTTTTGGGGAGCTAAATACTGTATGCTTTTCCTGAGACAGGTGTACATTCTTTTTTCCCCCACTTAATAGTGTTTTATATTTTTTCCAATTACATGTAAAGATAGTTTTCAGCATTCACTTTTATAAGATTTTGAGTTGCAAATTTTTTTCTTCCTCTTTTCCCCCCTTACCAAGAGAGCATGCAGTCTGATAGAGGTTACATATTAATACACATATCAAACATTTCCACATTAGTTATATTGTGAAAGAAGAATAGAACAAAAGGGAAAAGCCACAAGGAGAAAAAGAGAAAATGCTTTGATCTGTTTTCAGGCTCTATAGTTCTTTCTCTGGATGTGGATAGCATTTTCCATCACAAGTCTTTTGGAATTGTCTTAGATCATTATATTGCTGAGAAGAGTTAAGTCTATCAAAGCTGGTTATGACACAATGTTGCTGTTACTGTGTACAGTGTTCTGGTTCTGCTCCCTTCACTCACCATCAGTTTATGTAAGTCTTGACAGGTTTTTCTGAAATCTGTCTGCTCATCATAGTATTCCAATTATGCACAATAGTATTCCATTACATTCATATACCACAACTTGTTCAGCCATTCCCCAATTGATGGACATCCCCTCAATTTCCAGTTCTTTGACACCACAAAAAGAGTTGCTATAAATATTTTTGTACATGTAAGTCCTTTTCCCTTTTTTGTAATCTCTTTGGGATACAGACCTAGTAATGGTATTGCTGGATTTAAGAGTACGCACATTTTTATAGCCCTTTAGCCATAGTTGACAGACTTACATTCTTTTTTTTTTTTTAAAGCAATTGGGGTTAAGTAATTTGCTCAAGGTTACATGGCCAGTTATTTCTGGGTGTGGTACTAAGTATTTGAGCCCGCTGGCTGAGCCACCTGGCCGCCCCTGAGCAATTGGGGTTAAGTAACTTGTTCAAGGTTACATGGCCAGGTGTTTCTGGGTGGGTGCTAAGTGTCTGAGCCCGGATTTGATCCCCAGGTCAATCCAACACTGGGGCCGGTACTCTTACTCGCTGTGCTACCTGGCTGCCCCCAGACTTACATTCTTAAGGGAGTCATTTATTTAGAGAGATACCCAAAGCTGTCAAAAGGAAAGAAGGTAATGAGATTTAGAATAGACATTGTGGTATAGAGTTTAGGACCCAGAGGGAGGAAACCTGAGTTCTGGTTTTAGTGCTAGTTTAGGGTACATTAGTGAGGAAGTCATTCAATTTCTGAGTCTCAGTAACCCCATTTGGAAAATGGGCTGCCATTATCCCCATTTTACAAATAAGGAAATTGAGAAATAGTTATCTTTCTACTTAATCCTGTATAACCTACAAACACATAACTTTAAAAGCTCCCAGACTAAGGTAGTGTCAGAACTGAGAACATATGTTTGGGATATGTTATACTAGAAAAAGAAGAATTGAAAAATGTTAATCATATTAAATGGTGCTTTAAGTTTTACTGCCTATATTGGTTAGTTTTGGTAAAAATATTTTTTTTCTCATTCCTTTTTATAATGGAAGACTGGGAAGAAAAAGGGTTAGAGTTTATTAGGAAATATTAAAATATGATAAAAATTGTAAATTTAAAAATTATTTATTTAATGGGTTAGATGGAGAAAATATGTTTTAGGATTGACTGCCCATTGAAGATTAATCAGAAATAAAGATGTATTTCTGAAATATAAATGGAAAGTTGTAATTATATGCAGTAGATATTTACTTATTGGTTTTAGGAACATATCTGTTGCTTAAAGGGTACTTACTAATGAATGCGGTTACTGATGGAGTTTACCTGTGAAGTCAAAAATCATAACATTAAAATGTACAACTCTTTCTGTTTTTCAGGTAATTCAGTGGTCAGCAGGTTCTGCCAGCCTGAGTCTTCTCTCCTTCAAAGTCTACGCATCTCATAAAAAGGAAAAAAGGGATAAATGTTCAGTCAGAGTTGATGAGGTAATGTACAACTTCCTTATTGAATTTATTTTCTGTTTTAGTACTGTAGGGTATTTATACAATAAGTACTAAAAGACATAATTCATGATCACTTTAGAAGCTGTTCAGTATATGTAATAGTAATGGAATTTAAAGATGTCCCTGTATTGGCTTGGTTTTTGGATTGATTGTGTTAAAACCCAGAGCTTGTAAATCCCACTTGTGGGATGGACTTGTTGATGTGAAAAGAGAGTGCTAAACTGGGAGGAGCTGGTGATGTAAATTTAGAGAGACACAAGAAAAGAGAGAGGCAGAAGAACTTTTTGGAGGCAGAGAGAGATGGAGAGGATTGCTGAGGGCCACTTTGAATTGCCCAGGACTTTTGAGAGCTGCCACCCAGAGCTGCTAAGGACTGAGGAGACATGGCTGTTATGGTGGTACTTTGTCTCTCTGTTTTGATGTTGTTTTGCCAGATTCGTCCACTGGTGAAGGCCAATGCTGTTGTTGCAGAGGTTCTGGAACCTTGCTGTTGGTTCAGAAACCCTAAAGAAGGATTTTCTTGTTGTATGTTTACAGAAATCCTGGAAGAGGTTTTTGCTAATGTTTTCAGGGGTCCTAGGACTGTTCTGCAGACAGAGAATGAATTAATGAGGTCACTGGAAATGTATCTTGTTGCCTTGCTAAGCTTTGTCTCTCCAGTAACAAAGATTGCTGAGAACTTGCCTCATGTCAAGATGAAGAAAAGACCTCCATTTGGGTATTAAATGCTGTGCTTAAGCTTGTTGTAACTCTGGGGTAGATTCAATTGTGATCCAAGGGTGGGGAACTTTTGACTTTTTTGTGCTCTGTGATTGAACAAATGAATGTACTTTACTAATTGGAAACTAATCTCCATTTGAGAAGAGGGGCTTTGTGGTTGACTAAAGGAATGTACAGCCTAGGGGTGGGGTAGTACTTAGAAGAGGGTCTTTGGGATTGACTAAATAAATTGTAATGACCAGGGGTGGAGTAGTACTTGGAGATTATTGAATTATACTTGGTGAATGCTGTATTTTGAATTATGCTATATTTTGATTTTCTCTGTTCTTAATTTTTCACTGAATAAAATGGAGAGCACCTATGCTGGTATTTTGAACCTTGGGAAGTTGCCTTTGCTTGGCATTACAGTATAGATATAGGAAATAGGCATTCTTGCCTTGCTCTCATAGTAGGTACTAAGCCTGTGTTCAACTACTTATTTGTGGTTTTTTTTGATTTCACAGATTTTGTTTTTGCTTCTTTATGAAAACTGAAGTGATTCGTTTCCTTTAGAAACTATACGGGGGAAAAACCACTGGAGTAGAGTTTTGGAGAGCTTACATACTTCAAAGTGATTAGTAGTTACACTGTGAGGAATGTGATAGGGAATCATTGAAATATAAATAAAATCATTGAAATATTGATTACTGTAATAACTGGATATGCAAAGATCTTGCTGTCAATGAATTCTTAAATTCTTCTTGTCAGTACAATGTATAAACAAATAACATGTGGAAAAGCTTCATTCTTTGTTGTATGCACATTAAAGCTGATCTAAACTTGACTAAAACTGTTTAATTTTTATGTTGTGAACTTTGGTGCAATGAGGGCATGTATTTTCTTGTATTTTCCTCACTTGAAAATGTTTGACCAAAAGTTTTAAAAGCATTAAATAAATGCTTTCTTTTTAAAATTTTGAACATATTTACGTGGAGATCTTTTTTTAAAGTTCTAGCCAACCCATATTGGTTAGAATTTTTAATAAGATCTGCATGTATATGTATATGTATATCAGCTTGCTGTGCATATTCTTTGAGTTTAGTTTTGAACCTTTTACACTCATACAAATTGTTTCCAACAATTTGGTCTTCAAATAACCTTCTCTCAGAAATGCCTCAAGCTTTTGTCATCTTAATACATATTAACTTGCAAAATCAAACTTGCCTAACAGTCCAAGAAATGAGTCCCAGATATATGTATTATATAATAAAGAACTACATAAATAGCAGTTCTGTTTTTGGTTTGGTTTTTTTTTTGCTTTTTGGAGAGCAATTGGGTTTTTAAGTGACTTGCCCAAAGTCACATTGCTAGTAAGTGTGCCAAGTGTGAGGCCAAATTTGAACTCAGGTCCTCCT
Source organism: Petaurus breviceps papuanus (assembly GCF_028583685.1). NCBI lineage: Eukaryota > Metazoa > Chordata > Mammalia > Diprotodontia > Petauridae > Petaurus > Petaurus breviceps. Next base: position 921,591 of record NW_027187314.1, on the reverse strand, counting down.
GACTCCAGGGCTGGTACTTTATTCACTGCACACCTAGTTGCCCCCAACTGTTTTATAAAAATAATTCACATAGATTATACAGAGTTGACAGATGTTTTGGAGAAAGCAGAGAGAGGAGAACTTTTAATTTTACAAAATTAGCTGCTTTGTATCGTACATATAAATATAACATAGATAAAATAAATTTTTCTAACATTTTATCAAGAATGCTAATTGAGGGGCGGCTAGGTGCGCAGTGAATATAACACAGGCCCTGGAGTCAGGAGGACCTGAGTTCAAGTGCAGTCTCAGACACTTAACACAATTGCCCTCCAAAAAACAAACCAAAAAAAAGAATGCTAATTGAATATGTAGCTAGAATGTAGTAAAAAAAAAAAAAAGACTGAGAAAATTTTCTGTTTTAATTTGGAATCTGAGTGTACTTAAATTATATATATATATTTTTTGGTTGGCAACCCACTTATTTAAATCTAACATGGTTGCTGTTTTTCACACATTTAGTAGAATATTTAGCAGCTATTGTGTGCAAAATACTCTGCTGGATATGGGAGGGGTATACTGAGTTTAAATAAGAGTTCCTACCCCTGATATAGCTTACCACTTAGAAGGGAGATAAGGTATAACATAAGAGGACTGTAATATTCATTTGTATACTGTAAGAACATTGGACAATTACAAGCAAAGTCTCAAGTAGGCCTGAAGAGATATATGAGGGTAACATTCACAGAGGAGGTGCTATTCGAGTTGCACTTTAAAGGATGTCTAAGAAATTAACAGCCAAAGTGAAGGGGAAGATATTCTTGTCACAGAGTGTGTTTCTCCTCAGGAACACTTTTATAATTCTACTTCATTGATACACAGTTTGCTTCAAAATTGTGCCTGTTCTAAGAATAAGTCATTTAATTATCAAGATTTATCACATTATGCTAAGTGAAGTATTAGAGAGTCTCCTAAATATTTTTTAAATCTGTTAAATCATTATGTAAGTTAACAAAACATCAGCTTTATTAAATAACTTAAAAGCTGAAAAAATAAAACTGAAACCTACCTTTGACTGAGTTAAGCAACATGGAACATTCTTTATAAGCTATCCAGATCATTTTGATATTTTAGCTAGATAAATAGTATTTCAATTTTCTAACCCATGTCTTTTGGAAGGAATAAAAGAAAGAATAGGAAACCCATAAGAAGTTGTTTAAAGGCATAAAATAGCTTTTCAAAAATATGATCTTGTCTTTTGTTTAGCTTTCTTGCTATTTTTCCAAAGAATGAAATTTAACCCTCATTGACTTAAATTTGGAATGTATTATATAATCTAGTACAGTCTCTTTTTTCTGCATTTAAATCTTCTTTTCCATATGCAGTCCTTATCTAAAATGAGGAGGGCTGGACAAAAATGATCTGTTAAGATTTCCTCTATGTCATAATCTGTGGTACTAGGATTCTGTAGTTGATTCATTAAGGTAAATTTTCATTTTTCACAGATTTTCTTTGTCTATAATTTTTATACTACCCCATTTATATTACCATCATTCCCATCTAATTCCGTCTCTCTTCCTTTTTTTGATCTAGAACTATGCCAATGCAGATCACCATTGTTCTTTAACTTATAGTAATAGAGCCTTCTCTAGAATCTCAAGATGGTTAAATGATTTGCCCAGGATTACCTAGGTAGTATGTAGCCAATCAGGACTTGAACTTAGAGCTTGCGACATCAGAGCTGCTGACCCTTTAGCCACTATGTCATCTGCATCTCAGTGATGTGTTGAAATATGTCATACTTAAAGTTCATACAATAAAAAAATGGCAATATTTTGTTCACTTCAAAAATAAGGTATTTTGAAGATAATGCCTCAGAAGAATGAGGAAAAGAAAAAAAATAACTTTTGTACCTGTAAGCCTTTACAGTATGCAATTATTTGTTTTTGTTTTTTTTTTTCAAGCAATCAGGGTTAAGTAACTTGCTCAAGGTTACATGGCCAGTTATTTCTGGGTGTGGTGCCAAGTATCTGAGCCCAGATTTGATCCCCAGGTCATCCCGACACTGGAGCCGGTGCTCTTACTCGCAGTGCTACCTGGCCGCCCCTATGCAATTATTTGTTGAAACAACCCTTTGGATGATTTTGATCTTGTAAGTCTGCCTTCAGAAATAAATTGTCCCTGTTACATCTATCTTGGAACTTGGTAAATTTAGAATTGGGTACAGAAAAGAAATTGATCTATTCTTTAAGAAGTCTGAAATTAGTCAGCGACACACATTGAATGAATGCCTCTTATGTTTCGAAAATGTTAAGCAGTTTGTGCTGCTGGTTGAGGTAATGTGTTTTTGTGTGCAGTTCTGTAGTTAGCCTGTCTTTTACTATGTAATGGAAACTTGCCCACCCCCAAATTATCCCTTAGTTCTGTATCATGTTTCTTCTAACTTCAAATATTTGTCCTCACTAAATTATTTAAGAACTTCTCATTTCTTTTTTTAAAGACCCATTTTTAAAAGAATATATGTGAAAATTAACTCAAAAGTGGCAAAACAAGCTTTCTCTTTTCACAGGAACTGGTACCTGAATGGTTGAAGAAAACTCAAGATGGAGAGAACATCAACCTGTAGTTGATGACCAGTAGTCCAGATGATCACTTTTCTCTGGAATTTTAGAAGTCTTCTTTTCAAAATAGGCTTTGCAATAAAATATTGATCATCTTTATCAAGCAGTGGCTAGTCAAGCTAAAAAAATTTTTTTTGAAAGTTTACAGCACTATACTTCAATATTGAGAAGAGTTACAAATAAAGTAAAAGATATGACTGCTACCTTTATAAAACTTACTATCACAGGGAATATTCTTTTTTATTTTTGCTTTTTGGAGGGCAATTGGGGTTAAGTGACTTGCCCAAAGTCACACAGCTAGTAAGTGTGTCAAGTGTCTGAGGCTGAATTTGAACTCAGGTCCTCCTGACTTCAGGACCGGTGCTCTATTTACTGCGCCACCTAGCCATCCCTCAAGGGGAATATTCTGTTAACACAAATATGTAAACACATATGACAAAACATATATGTATTGTAGACAGCTCTAATTCTTCCTACTCCCAGTAAAAGTTTAAAGTTTTTCTATTAAGACTATAGTCTTTTCACAAAAAAGAACCAAAAGGCCTCTTCAAAGTAGAGTACTAAGGATTATCAATTTAAATGTAAGAATTTTTTAGGGAAGATTAGGAGTTAAAAAAAAATCTGTCAGGAGCAGCTAGCTGGCACCTACCCTGGAATCAGGAGGACCTGAGTTCAAATTTGGTCTAAGACACTTGACATACTAGCTGTGTGGCCTTGGGCAAGTCACTCAACCCCAGTGCCTTTCTTCCTCCCTCCAAAAAAAAATCCTTCATTTTAAACTTGAAGATTAGCCCCAAGGAGGTAGTTTTATGCTCTAGATTTTCAATGTCACTCCTGATTTATACTTGTTTAAAACAGTGTGAGTGACATCACCTCCAAAAACCAACCAAATAGACAAAAGTCTGGAAACTCCTAGTTTCCATAGTGGTTAAATTTAACAGTTCAGTTCAGAAGTAAGTTCTATAAGCCATCAGGAGAAAGATCTTCAAATACAAAGGAAAGGACATTCAAATAAGCCAGACTTTTCAGCACCCATTAGAAAAAGGAGGAAATCAAATAATATATTTCAAAAAGCTTTGAAACTCAGGATGCAGCCCAGGGTAGCCTATCCTGCAAATACAACTTTAACCATATAGGACAAAAATGGATGTTCAATAATAAAGAAGAGTTGGATACATTTTTTGAAAGAAAACCAGATGACCTAGTTGTACCAGATCTTAAATTGTATTATAAAGCAGCAGTCATGAAAACTGCATTGCAAGAATCTAAAACAACTCCAAAAGACTTGTAATGAAAAATGCTATCCATATGCAGAAAAAAGAACCATGGAGCCTGAAAGCAGATCAAAGCATACTATTTGCTCTTTTTTTGTTGTTGTTTCTTCTTTCTCGTGGTTTCTTCCGTTGGTTCTGATTCATCTTTACAGCATAACTAATGTGAAAATATGTTTAGCATGAATGTATATGTAGTGCCGGTATCAGATTGGATGCCTTCTTGAGGAGGGGGGGGGAGAGGGAGAGAGAGGGAGAAAATTTAGAATTCACAATCTTATAGAAGCAAATGTTGAAAACTAAAATAAATGAATAAATATTTTTTTAATTAAAAAAAACTGAGTGAAAATTCTGGGAAGGTGGCAGAGAATTTATATTGCAAGAAATTACCTGGCCCTCCCAAGTGCCCCCACAAATTAAGTAATGGCTCAAAGTGAACTTTAGAGGGGTAGAAATAATTAAAAGTCAGGTTGAAGCAGTTGTCTACCTAAGACATTTTGGGAAGACATTAGAAAAGACCCCACCTCCCAGGGTAGTGGTCTGGCCTGATTGAAATGGACATTCCTCTGGCAGATACCACAGAATCAACAAACAACAGACCCTGGGGGCAGCTGTGTGGGCATTAACCTCAACTTGAGAAACTTTCACCCCATAGACAGTGTAAAGGGTCTGTTAGCCAATTAGGGAAAGATTGAAGGGCCCTCCCCTGGCTGGTGCTGGACACAGGACCCAGGTTTGCTGATCAGATATGGTTCTAGGCTATGGCTTTGGGTGAGAAGGGGCAAGTACCGTGTTTCCCCAATAATAAGACCTATCCCGAAAATAAGCCCTCCCCTTACTGTGTAAGATTCCTCTAAAATAAGCCCTCCCCTGAAAATAAGCCCTATTGAGATTGCTACTGTAGTGAAGGTGATCCCCTGCACTACATGCTACATTACGGTACCCTCCGTTTGCACCCTTTCCCCCCCCCCCCCCGGTGAAACGCACGCCGCGCTCCGAGCTGCATCCAATCAGAGCTGCAGCAGTGAGCACGTCATCCTGTTCTTCCCCAGTGATTTGCTTATTGAATAAAGGTACATTTTTTTGTTCACATTTACCTGTTTATTAAAATTGCTGTCAATGTTCATTAAAATAAGCCCTCCCCTGAAAATAAGCCCTCTGGTGTTTTTCTGTCCAAAAAAAATTAATAAGACAGTGTCTTATTATCGGGGAAACACGGTACATGCTAGTGAATGCAGTCACAGTGGGGTTATGACCCTACTGAGTGTGGTAATTCACAGGAGAGTGGAGTCCCTGGTTTTGATTCCAAGGGCAGAGGGGTAAGGTGAGGCTTGCAGCCTAAGAACTTTTGAAGTGACAGCTATTGGGGGCGTGGGGAGTGGTCTGGTCAAGGCTCAGGGACAGAGAGGAGTACCTGAGATCAGGCCCCCAGAGAGAGCTCAGAAAACAACACAAAAAAACCTTGAGACCTGAATGAAGTCTGTAGTGCCCCAGACCTGGGGAGTAGAGCCCTATTCCAACATAAAGAAATAGGCCTTTTAAAAAATGAGTAAATAAAAGAGAAAGACCCCAACCATAGAGAGCTACTATGGTGATAGAATAGATCTGGGTTCAAACTCAGAAGATAGTGAAGTCAAGCTTCTTAGAAAAATATAAAATGGCCACAAGCCCAAAAAGTTCTTAAAGAACTTAAACTTTAAAAACCAAATAAGAGAGGCTGAGGAAAAATTAGGAAAAAAAAAAAAGAGTAATAGAAGAAAATTATGAAAAGAAAATCACCAGTTAGAAAAAGAGATCCAAAAATCTACTGAAGAAAACTCCTTAAAAATTAGAATTGGGTATGTGGAAGCTAATGACTTCATAAGACACCAAGAAATAATAAAACTAAATCAGAAGAATGAAAAAATAGAAGAGAACATGAAACATCTCATTAGGAAAACAACTGACTTGGAAATGAGATAAGGTAAAGACAATATAAATTTGTTGGATTGCCTGAAAGTTAATGATCAGAAAAAGAGTCTAGACACTACACCTCAAGAAACGATTAAGGAAAACTTTCCTGGAATTTTGGAACTGGAGAGTAAAATAGAAATTTAAAAAATCCACTGATTACCACCTGAAAGAGATGCCAAGAGGAAAACTCACAGAACAACCAGAAACAGTTTAAATACTATGGAGCTACATAAAGTCAGGATAAAACAAGATTTAGCGGCTTCTTTAAAAGACTAAAGGGTGTGGAATATAATATCCCAAAGAGCAAAGGAGCTGAGTTTACAGCCAAGAATAACTTAGCTATGGCAAAAAAAAAAAAACTGGAAATTGAGGGGATGCCTGTCAATTGGGGAATAGCTAAACAAGTTGTGGCACATGATTGTGATACTCTTTCCTGCAAAAGTTTAATGAGAGTAAAGCAGCTGCTGCAGCAAGAAAGCTAAATGAGTCCAGAAATCACCTTGGCCAGCAAGCACTTGATTTCTTTGCCAAGCAGAAAGGCATGTCAGTGAAAAGCAACTTCAGTTTTGAACACAAACTCATTTTTGTACAACAGTATGGAGAAGAATGGAATTATAGGAGCACTGTAAGAAACCAAAAAACTGCAGAAACTTGAGAGAAGTCCAAGCTAGAAGTTATCATCCAAGACAATTTAGGTGGATTCTTCAGGGAGTATCTATGCGCAGTTTGAAAAGGTTACCATTGATTGAATAGGTATATCTGTTATTATTACAGATCTACATTGATTTACTTAGTCCTGGCACATAGCAGGGATTATATTTATTTACCTGAATTTTTAACAGGTTAACACTCCTATTGTTTTGCAAGATTTTTTAATTTAAAAAAATAACAAGTAAAAACACAATTTTTCCTCTTTCTGAAAACCTTAAGAGTAGTTTTACCAGTTTTTTAAAACTCAGGTTTTCTTTGGGATCCTTCCTAGAATTCAGATTTCTGCTGAAGCACTTTCTATGCAAAGGATATGTTTTTAATGAGTTGTGAAATGATGGATCAGAAATGGGAATCTAGTCTGGAATGTTCTGTTTGAATATGTTCAACCATTAGTTTACTTTGGCAGAAGAAATAAGAAGTCTGTAAGTCAAATTCCTCAGGGTCTGAAGGTGGTAATGAATGTCTGTCTTTTTAAACAAGTATATATTAAAACTGCACTTAGAGAGCTGACCCTCTGCCAGGGCCCTCAAGTATGTACTCTTACCACACTTCAGATTTTTAGTTAGGTGTTAGACCCCTTTCCCAGCTACTCTTGTTTTTCTTACCCTTCCCCCAAATCTGATTTACCCATTTAAGATGTGGTGAGAATGAAGTAATGAAATATTATACTTGACCTCCAAGGAGTCTTAGAAACTTCTAGAAAATATGCTCTAGTTTGCTTTCAGGGTTAGTTTCCCCTCTTCCCCCACATCATCTAAGGAAGATATCTGATTGAGATTTTCATGGATAACCTCATTTTTCATAATGAAAATGAATATTGAAGGGGAGGCTAGGTGGCACAGTGAGTAAAGCACCAGCCCTGGAGTCAGGAGGACCCTAGTTCAGTTCTGGCCTCAGACACTTAACACCCACACAAAGAAACTAGCTGTGTAACCTTGGGCAAGTTACTTAACCCTAAATACCCTCCAAAAGGCAAAAAGAAATATTGATTTTTAAAAATGTATGTGCTTAGCATAGTAGTTATTTTAAATATATCCGCTTACTATTAATTATTGAAGAGTGCTACAGAGATGTAGGTATTTGTGTGTTAATTTTTTTTAAAAAAAGGTTAGTTTCAGCTAAAAATTAATATTAATTCATTTATATAGCTTTTTTAAGATTTACAAAAGTACTTTGCTGGCTATAACCCTAAGAGGTAGGTATAGTGGGAGAGTTATAATTCCCAATCTACAGATGTAGAAATTAAGGCCCAGAGAGATTATGATTTGCTCAGAGTACTGCAGGTCAAGTGACAGTGTCAGGATTTGAAATGAGGTCTCTTGACTCTAGATCCGGCTTTTTTCACTATTGAATTGAGTGGCTCAGACAAGGAAGAAGTCTGCAAAGAAAAGCAATGATGTGGTAATTTTTTGTTGGATTTTTAACGGAAAGTTTATATGCTTTATGAATAGAGATAAGTGTAACTTTAATAGAGAATTTATAATGTCATTGTAGAAATTTTTAATAAAAGAGTTGTCTTTTAACTTTATCTAAATTTTTTTTATACTTATAGCTTTCACTCTACTCAATTCCAAACTTTGAGTCCAAATATGTGGAGGAACCAAGAAGCCCCCTGGAGGAAGGCATTTCACAACTTAGAAAGTATGCTGTGCCATATATATATTGGTTTCAGGTATCACACTTTTCTAAATGAATTGAAGTAGATAATAGTTCAAATAAATTTTTAAAATTCCATTTTATTTTCAGGTCTGAATTCCCTTTCTCCCACTTCCATCTGTCCTACATTTAGAAAGGAATAATAACAAAACCTGTTGCAAATATGTATAGTCAAGCCAAATCAATTTCTGAATTAGCCATTTCCAAATATATGTCCCCACTTTCTACTGGAGGTATATATAGCATCTTTCTCATCAAGGGCCATTTGGAATTGTGGTTAGTGAGTCAGAGTTTCTAAGTCTTTCAGAGTTGTTTGTCTTTGCAATAGTGTTGTTACTATATAAATTCTTGCCCTGCTTCTGCTCATTTTACATCAATTCATCCAATTCTTCCAAGGCTTTTCTGAAACCACGACCTTAATTATTTCTTAGAGCATAATAATATTCCATCACTTTTGTATACCATTAGTTGTTCAGCCATTCCCCAGTTGTTGGGCCACTCCCTCCGTTTCCCATTGTTTGTCACAATGAAAAGAGCTACCATAAATATTTTTGTACACATAGACCCTTTTCTCCTCTTTCTTTGATATCTTTCTCTAGACATAATATCACTTTGCAAAAAGGATATGACAGTTTAGTAGATTTGGGAGCATAATTGTAAATTACTTTCCGGAATGGTTGGATTTATTCATAGTGCCAGCAATAGTTCATCAAAAAAACTCTATTTTCCCACAGCCTCTCCAACATCTGTCTTTTCATTTTTCCTTTTTTTTTTTTTTGTCAACTTAACCCAGTTGATGGGTGTGAGGTGATAACTTAAGGTTGTTTTAGTTTGTATTTCTCCAGTTATTAGTGATTTAGAAAATTTTTATGTGTCTATTGATAGCTTTGACATCTTTCTCTAAAAACTGCCTGTTTATATCCTTTGAGCATTTATCAACTAGAGAATGACTCTTATTCTGATAAATGTCTTACTTTCTATATATCTTGAAAATTAGATCTTTACCAGAGAAAATTGCAACATAGATTTGTTCTCAATTTCCTGCTTCTCTTCTAAATTTGCATTATTTTGCTTTTGCAAAAAAAATTTTTAATTTTGTATGATCAAAATTGTTAATTTTATGTCTCATGAACCTTTTTATCTCTTGTTTGGTCCTGAATTCTTCCTCTACCCATAGGTCTTAAAGATAATTTCTTCTGTGTTCTTCTAATTTGTTTATGCCACCTTTTATAATCTAAATCAGGTACCCATTTGGAACTTGTTCAAATAAATTGTTAATACCACAAGTGCTTTCTATTTAATGTTTTTGGAAAAGACATTCCAAGCAGTTTCCTCATTATGAAAACCCAAATGCTCTATACATATAAATGGTCCTTTGGACAATGTCACCTAGTCATTGAATAGATTCTTCCCTTGCCAGTAGCCTGGAATCATCTTGGCTATCGTTTGGGAGATTTATTTTTGTCTCCTGGCAGTGGGACCAGTATCGTGATTTGGGGAGGTAATTCTCTTCTCATGAAGGAGCATTTGTTGTTCAGGTTAGGAAGCTGTGTAGCATACTATTGAGGTTGCAGTTTATTTCTGGACAGGAAGCAACCACTGGGGTAGAGGGGAATCCTGTTGCCCCCGTCTTAATCAGTTTTATGTTTGTTTTTTTCAATTTTGTAATCAGTACTTTCTGTTGTTTTCCATTACAAATGTACAATGTTATTTGTATCTATTATTGGCTAAATAGACTTTTGTGGACTGGCCCAGTTACTTAGTCCTCATTTGTACATTTTATTTGTGGAATAATGTGTTCCAACTTCCAAACAACTAACTTAAAAATGAGTTTTTGGAACATAGCCTATTTGTAAGTTAGGGACTATCTGAATTTCAATTTCTAAATTTGTTTCTAGTGTTATGCTTGAGAATATACTACACAAAACAAAGTCAAGACTAATGTTCATTGGTCTTGGTCATTAGGGAGTGAAAAAAATGTTAAGTCCTCTCTGCTAACTACTTTCATCAGTTTTTTTTGCTTTTTCGAGGGGGGAAGGTAGGGCAATTGGGGTTAAGTGACTTGCCCAAGGTCACACAGCTAGTTGTTTGTGTGTGTGTGTGTGTGTGTGTGTGTGTGTGTGTGTGTGTGTGTGAAGTGTCTGAGGCCAGATTTGAACTCAGGTCCTCCTGACTCCAGGGCCAGTGCTCTATTCACTGTGCCACCTCGCTGCCCCTTCATCAATTTTTCAGAGGTTATCTTGACTTAAAACATCCATATTTTTAAGTGGGAATACATATGTATTTCAAAATTTGCATACAACAAATTATTGAATCTTTGTGTTTGAGAGGAAAGCCTTTCACATGGTGGGGAAAGCACAACACATGTTGTGTTGTCTGAGTTGATCTCATTCTGAGGTTTGTTTTTTTTAAGAGTTCAAAGCATGACTTGCCCAAGCTTGTTGCTTAAGTAGCTATGTAAGAGATGTGTAGCCTACAGTGTGTTGCGTAAAAGTCAAGTCCAATTTGGGGAACACTTTTTAAGCTAACATTCCGTGATGTATATGACTCAGAAAATGCAACGATAGCAGCATTAGAATCAGAGGAGGTAGGACCAGTTTCCCCAACATTGCTTGGGAAATTGATCCTTAAGGATCTGTTATTATATATTACTACATATACATATACTTACACACACATATGCATATGATGCTCCCAGACTCTCCTTCCAGATATGTGGAAAGCAAGTGTCTATTCAATTCTACTGCCTTCTTTATGCCGTTTAAATTTTACCACAGGACAAAAATGACAGAAGATAAAACAATAAACATTTAGACATATTGTGGGAAGACAGGTACACTCTTGACATAACTGTGAATTGATTCAACTAGAATTGAACTATGAATACCAGTCCAACCATTCTGGAAAACAATTTGGAATTATGTTTTTTTTTTTTTTAAAAAAAGGTCAATTTACTTACCCTTTGACTCAAATTTGATATTCTTAGGCATATACTTCAGGGTGATGCAGAAACAAAGGTTCACTAATAAATAAAAAAATTTAATAGAAATACTTTTGTAGTAGCAAAGAACTAGGAAGAAAATGGGTGTCCATCAATTAGGAGAATGGCTGATTATGGTACATAGATATTATGGGATATTCACAATAAGAAATTACAAATATGAATAATTTAGAGAAATTTAGGAAGACATAAGAATTGATGCAGAATCAAGTAAACTGAAGCAGAATAATTTACAGGATGACCACAGTGATATGTCAGAAGCCATTAGACTGTGACTAATTCAGTGTCCAAGTATATCTCCATCATATTTGTACTTGAAAAAAAAAAGAATACTCAGCTGTAGTCGTGGAATGAGGAATACATTTTCAGAAATAGGTAGTGTAGTGTTTGGTTTGACTAGTTATTTATTATAAGGAGGAGTTCCTTATGGAAATGGGGTAGTCATTTGTAGCAGCAAGCACCCCAGTGTCCCCAGGGTCGCTGTCACCACAGGTTCTTGGATCTGCTTTGTTAAAGGAAAGCAACTCAAAATGGGTTAACAAGCTTACTTTAATCAGTCAAACATGTATCATTTACCTAGTTCAGGGGAAAGAGGTCAGCACCCCGAACTTCAAAATATACAGACAGAATTATCAAGACAGAGAAACAGATCAGTTTTCCAAACTGTCCAACCATTGCATCCATACCAAACAACATCTGGGTTTCAAAGCCGGGGGGCTCTGGACAATGGCTAGCCCAGAGTTTCATCAAATCACAGAACACTTCTCAAAGTGAGCCCCAAAACAAAGCCTCACATCAGGGCTTATATAGCCTTCTCCTGGCTCAGAGAATGTAACAACCTTATTGACCCACTGGCCAATCAAGAAGTATCTACTGAAAAACAAGCCTGCCACCCCAGGCTCCAGGTGCACTTTAGCCTAGGAGCAGGGAAGATCTTAAAAATTTACATTCCCATTACATCATTGGATAGTGACAGTGATATATAGGAAGGAAAGAAGGAAGAAAGGATCCATCTGTAAAAACACTTAGAAAATGGGGCAGCTAGGTGATGCAATGAATAGAGTACCAGCCCTGGAGTCAGGAGGACCTGAGTTCAAATTTGGCCTCAGATACTTAACACAAAAACTAGCCGTGTGACCTTGGGCAAGTCGCTTAACCCCAATTGCCCTTCAAAAAGCAAAAAAAAAAACAAAAAAAAAAAAAACCACTTAGAAAAAAAGTTATTATAGGACAGTTCTTTTTTTTTTTTTTATGAAAAAACCATAACATTTTATTATAGCATTCTGCTATTGAAATACCAAAAGTACTTTGCTTTTATGAACAATCATTCCTAAGTATTTTAAATCTTACAAACATCAGAGGGTGCGAATTGTCACCTTTCTAAAAGCAAAAGTATAGCTCAGAGTATTTACATTTGACTTTACTTTTGTACTTTCTCAGTGTGACATAAAATAATACTCTTAAATAGCAAGTACACAATGTAGATAATGACAGGAGAATGGGAGACAGTTAAGACATGGATTATTCATAAGCATTTACACATAATGACATTTTAAGATAATCAGAACCTGTGAATGAGTAAGAATCCTTTGAATATAAATATAAGCATAAATTGACCATCTGCCCATACTATGTAATCTTATCTCTTGTATTAAATTATAGGCTTCATCACTTTGATTTCAGTAAACATATGAATACCTAGTATATGCAAGGTATTATGGTAAATTCTAAAAACAAAACATATATATGAACAACAGAAAGATAAATAAGACAAGGGAATAAGAAAGAGCACTGGTTGTAGATTCAGAGGAACTGGATTCAAATTCTGCTTCTGATAGTATTGCCTTGGACAAGTCATTTATTCTTCTCCATTTTACTCACCTATAAAATGAAAGTGGTAGACTAAGTGACCTTTCTGAGGCCCCTCCCAGTTCAGTATCTATGATTCCATAGGAATATATATTTTAATGGAGGAGATAATAATAGGCATAGAGAAATAAAAGACATAAAGCTGTTATAAGGTTACTTTAGAATAGAAAGTTGTCAGCCTTTACAAAGGCATGGAGATGGGAGATGGTCATGTAGAGTCACGTGTTATAGAGTTAAAAGCTTGGAAGCCTTTATGACTGGACTGTAAAATATGTATAGGAATGTAATGTGAAAAAAAGCTAGAATGATAGAAAGGGGTCAAGTTGTGAAGAGCCTTGAATGTTTGACATAGGAGTTTATATTTGAATGTAAAGGTAATAGGTAGTTTATTGAGTAGAAGAATGTCATAGAAATGCATTTCAGCAAAATCACCTTGGTTGCTTGCTCTGTGGTGGGTGCATTAGAGTAGGGAGAGATGAGGCAGAACAGTTGGGAGGTTATTACAATAATCTAGGTGAGAAGTATTCTTAAAAATACCTTCTTGTGGGCTCGTTTCTTTGTATTTGGTAATCCATTAATAATATCTAATCATAGAATATTAAGCTGACTTAATTTAATTTGGAATAGCGCTAAATTACTCTATAAACTGGTTCAGAATAATTTTTCCCATTAGAAAATAGAACTGCTCATTTGCAGATAGTCATTTTTACAAACTTGAGCAGCAACATACATGTCTTTCTTTCAGATTAATCCATATTCCTTTTATAAAAGAAACTGACTTGATCAAATGGGTAAAAGATTACCACTTATAGCATTAAGTTGGTTTTGATTATCAAAATAATCTTGTTAGGCTGCAACTTTCATAATTTTATGTGGAACACTGAGAGGATTATACAGTTGAAAGCTGCTTGTTTTTGGTTTGGCTTGTTTTTTTATTTCTAATGGCACCACTAGAGCCTTGTTTTAAAAGGTTGAAGCAAAAAACAAACTGCAGAATGTGTGTATTTCATCCTGTTTAGAAGCATATTTTTCTCTTACTTTAGTAGTAATGCTATTTGGTCATAGTCTTTTTTTCCCCTATTCAGGTTGCTTATGACAAAACTAAGCCCACAATAGATGCTGCCATTCAACAAGGAGTAGGTGAGTTGATTTATAATTAAGAACTCTGATAATCACTAGAATTTATATTAAAAAAAGCTTTTACATTATATTTAATTGTTATGACCCACAGGTATAGATTGAGCTGATTAGTTGAAGAGGTTGTATAAATGTATGGGCACGTTACTTAATGTTCTCTGAACTTGATTTTTCTCTCTGTAGGATGAGAGGGTTCCATGTCTAGAGACCCTTCCCTTTCTGATTCAGATAGGACTAAACATATCTCTACTGTGGAGGGCACTGCTGTTCTTCAGTTATCTTGACTTGACTCTTTACTCATTTACCCCCAATATGAAATCAGGTGTCCAATCTTGTCAGTTTTACATACACAGTATGTCTTCTTTGTCCCTTTTTTCCACTTACAGGGCCAGTCCTTTAGTTCAAGCTCTCATCACTTCCTGATTGGATTATTGCAGTAGCTTCCTGATTGGTCCTTTTACCTTAAGTCTCTCCCTGCCATTATTCAGAGTTGACAAAGTGACATTCTTAAAACATATCTAATCATGTCATTCCCCATCTTCCAAAGCTCCAGTTGCACACAAATTCTTTTCTTTGGCATTTGAAACCTTTCACGGTATAGCTCTAGCCTGCCTTCCTGGCCTTATTTCATATTACTTTCCTTTACATACTATTCATTGAAGCTAAACTGGCCTTCTTGTTCCTCATACATGATGTCCTATTTCCCATCTGTATGTGTTTATGCAGACTGTAATACCTAAAATGTACTTCTGTATACCTCTGCCCCTTATAATCCCGAACTTCCTTTAAGGTACAACTTAAATACTATCTCCTTTCCTGATCTCCCCCTCTGCTTTGTCCCCAGCTGCTTCTCCTTCCCTCCATCCCTAAATTACTTTATTCATTATATTTTGTGTTTATGTGTGCATGTTGTATCCTCAGCATCTAGTTCAGTGCATAGCCCATTATAGTCACTTAATAGATGCTTGTTGATTAATAAAAACTAGTTCTGCTCACTTTACATGCAGCAAACATGTATTAAACACCTGCTGTGTGCAGAGCACTATAGTAAGCACTAAAAGATAGAAAATTTATATAAGACATTGTCCCTGCCCTTCAGGAGCTTATAATGATGTTAGGAAAATGAAGAACATTAACAAAAAACTGGTACACAATGGTATGTGGTAAGTGCATTATAGAGGTAAATTTTTGTTTGCTATTATTCTTAACTCCAAGGGAGGATGCTGTTATTATGTATGTGGAAGAGGTGGAATTTGCATTTTTAAAAAAAACTGAGTAGCACATAACAGATCTTTACTAAAAAAGATAAAAGTTCAGGTAGAATGGGAGGGAAATCATTCTAGATATAGGGAAAAGTGGAAGAAAGAGCACAAAGTTTTATTGGAGGGGAAATGCAGCAGATGGAGTCATGGAGTCATGCCGTGGGAGTGTACATACATAATTGGAAACATCAGTGGAAGGCATACTTGCACTGTTAACACTTTTTGCCGGGAGTGAGTGAGTGAGTGAGAGAGTGTGTGTGTGTGTGACTGAAAAACAAAGTGTTTCTAGACAATTCGTGATGATCATTTCTGGTTGTAGCCACCATACATACCAGCCACCTTTGGCTCTTGGGGTTTCTCCCCCTCTTAGTTGGTCTGTATTAAGCTGTCTTTCTGCGACCTTGGTTCTTTGCCAGCCACAATTGTGCCATATTTTTTGAAGTTGTGCTTCACTGCTCATTTAAGATGAATATACTGTCCTCCTTGATTATGATTTTTCAACTCTAGCTTATTTGTGTGTCCTGAACAGCTCACTCCGCATGTATCCACTCTGCCAGAATAACATTACAATAAGCACTATAGTGTTGGAAAATAAAAGTGAAAGATGTGGCCCAGAATCTGGTTGGCAGAAGGATTTCTCTTCTCCCCACCCCCCCACCTCCAGTTTCCCACACGTGACCTGTGATTGTATTGGTGTAGAAAATTCTCATTGTAGAAATGCCCTCTACCAATGCAGATTGAAAAATTGTCTGTAATTTACGGTCTCAGAGTTTCCGAAGAGCACTCTGATATTAAGTGATTTAATCAAGGTCACGAAACACTTGAATCCAGTTATTCCTGACTCAAAAGCTTTCTCTTTATTCACTGTAATGCTGTTTCATACATAAAGTTGGATGTTAAAAAGCAAGTAAAAAGTGAAATAAATTCAGAGAGGAAAGAACCCTGCTAATACAAGCTCCTTAGTTAAACTTGAAGCCTTAAGTATAGTTCTGAAAATTAACATCATCACACTCTCTAGCTCAAGGACCTAGAAAAAAGGAGAGCCAGAGTAATAATTAGGTTTGGGTTTTTGTTTTTTTTTTTAACATGGAGGCCCATGGTTTGGGGAATGGTTAAACAAATTTTTGGATATGAATTTTTGCATATGAACATAGGTAATAATGTGTCATAACAAATTATATATGCAAAGAATTCAGGGAAACATGGGAAGACTTGTATGAACTGATTCACAATGAAGAAACCAAAATCAGGGGAATAATGTACATACAGACTTCAGTAATGTAAATGAAAACACTACAAGGAAACTATACTCAAATGCCTTGAATTTGAACCTTGAATAAGGTCCCAAAGAACAGATGGTGAAAACACAAATAAATGAAAAGCCCGTCTTGTTTTTGGACAGCTCTGATTGTTAGGAAACTCTGCCTCACTTCCTAAGAATACCTAAGTTTGCCTCCACACAGCACTCCTAATTCTGTCCTCTTGTACTGAGCAGAATAAGCACAATCACTTTTTCATGTGAAAGGCTTTCAAATATTTGAAGATAGCTGGCTATCCTAAATCTTCTCTTCTCTAGGCTAGAGCATCCCCAGTTTCTTCAATTGATATGACATAAACCTGGCTCTTTTCTGTCCTTATTGGCATCCTCCAATTCTCTGCCCTCTTTAATCCATCCTATACACAGCTGCCAAGGTGAATTCCTCTGTTTGGTGTTCAGACCACTTTGTAACCTGGCCCACACTGGCCTACCTGCAGAGTTCCTCAACTACAACACTATATCTTTCATCTCTGTGCCTTGGTACTGGCTGTGTTCCATGCCTGGAGTACTTACTTCTTAGTTTCCCTGACTTCTTCAAAATTAAAGCACAAATCCCACCTTCTCTAGGAGGCCTTTCCCAGTCCCTCTAGCTACTAGTACCTCTCCTCTCTGAGACCGCCTTCCATCTACCTGGTATATATCTTGTATGTACCTGGTCTATTTGCATGTTGTCTAGCCATTAGAATGTAATTAGAACATATAGAAAAGAAAGTATTAAGGAATATTAGGCTATCCTTGAGGGCTTTGCCTTTCTTTGCATTCCTAGCACAATTCCTAGAACATAGTAAGTGCTTAATAAACGCCTATTGATTGACTGCCATCAATGTCCTTTTCTAAAATGTGACCACAACCAAATGCAGTATCTTCAAAAGTGGTCTGATCATGACGGTGTACAGTGGAGTTATCACCTCTCCACTTCTGGACACTGCCTCAGGGCAACCTAAAATTGCACTGATTTTTTTGACTGCCACATCTCAGTGTTGTCTCATGAGTTTGTATTGTAGTCTGCTAAAGCTCCTGGATGTTTTCCAAATGAATTACTCTCTAGTCATGTCTCCTCCATTGTGTGCTTGTAAAGTTGGTTTTTGAAACCCAAATGTAAGACATTTTATTTTTAATCATCTTATTAGATTTAGCCCAGTGTGGTCAACTTTGATGATCTTTTTGAACCTTCTCAACCCATATGTTAGCAGGTCTTCCTAGCTTTGGATGTGTATATCATGCATTACTTTATCCATGTCATTGATAAAAATGTTAAACAATACAAGGCCAGACACAAATGCCAAACCAAGGAATTTAGGCTTTTATTCAAGAGATGTTAGAGAGCTATTGAATGTGTGAAACTTTCTTTTTCTTATCCATCTCCTTGTCTCTGATTCCATGATCAGAAGCGAAGTGAACCTTCCTACTAGAAAGGGGATATGAATGGGAATATAAGTATTCTCCCAGTATCATAAATTCATAGAATTGACAAATTCTCACTTAGAACATAAATTTTCTCTGAGTTTGATTACCATGATACAGTGTTGCCCATTCCAAAAGAAATGACAACTCAGTTTCTTGACCAGTAAGTATGAGTGACCAAATTTTAATCTAGGGTAACCAATTCTTTTTTTTTTTCCCTTTTTGGAGGGGGGAAAGCAGGGCAGTTGGGGGTAAGTGACTTGCTCAAGGTCACACGGCTAGTAAGTATTAAGTGTCTGAGGCTGGATTTGAACTCAGGTCCTCCTGACTCCAGGGCCGGTGCTCTATTCACTGCACCACCTAGTTGCCTCTAGGTAACCAATTCTTGAGATCATTAACAAGATGATGTTATTCTTGGACCTTGGTGTAATTGTCTCTAGCTTAATGTTCAAGCTAGATTGAAACCTGTATGAATGTCATTATTCAAGTAGGCAGATATGCTGTCTGTGAAAGTTCCAAGTCTCACAACCAGAGAGACATAACTGAAACTTTTTGTACAGGCTAAGTGCTTGAGAATTTGCATAGCCCTTCCCTCTTCCCCTGATCCTAAAATTCATACTCCCCTCATCTATTTCAGGTAGAAAGATGACTTCAGCCACTATAATTTGTAGCAATGGAAATGTATATAAATTTGCTGTTATTGATAGTGACATTATCAAAAGTCTTAAGTTCTTCCTATATTTCTTGGAACGGATTAATTATACTGGTGTCAGAGGAAATCTTTGAAAAAGTAAAAACAAAAGAAAATCCTGTATTTTTATGAGTTTTGTTTATGATGTCTCTTTTGCCAGTACATGGTGGGATTCTGCCTTGCAGTCTTTTATTACTTGCTTGGAGAATCTTTTCTCAGTGTTAAGTAGCAAAACACACTTGAGACTCGACAGTTTCATTTCTTAAAATAAACTAGCTCAGAATATTAGAGAAAGGGACCTTCCAATAATATTTTGTCAGTACAAATTTATATTCATATATCTTCTGTAGACAGGAAGATTAGCAGAAACAAACATAAAAAAATTACATGTGGGGTGGCTAGGTGGCACAGTGAGTAAAGTGCCGGCCCCGGAGTCAGGAGGACCTGAGTTTGGTTCCAGCCTTAGACACTAAGACACACACACACACACACACACACACACACACACACACACACACAACTAGCTGTGTAACCTTGGGCAAGCCAAAAGGCAAAAAAAAAAAAAATGAAAACTTATTCAGTAACAGTACTGTAGAAATTAGTTATTAAAAGTATGGCAGCAGTCCTTCTTAAAAATACTTTGTGTAAATATTCTGTGATCTGATTTCATTGTAGCCAGCTGTGAACTTTTTAAAAATCCACCTCCAGGATTTTTGCCAAGACTTGGTGTGATTGGTTTTTCTGGAATTTTGGGATACTTTTTTGCTAAAGGTAGGTACTGTTTTCAAATGAAATCACATGTAATCAATAGTGAATCCTTAATTACTTTAAGATACATAAATATTTAACTAAGGCACATGTAATTCAACTCTGAATTATAGAGAAGGGATGGGATGGGACGGTACGGGATGGGACGGGACGGGACAGGACGGGACAGGATTCTGGCCATCATAAGAAATTGCATTCTTAAAAAGTTTGCAGTTGTGATCAGTAGAATTGTTAATATGTAATGAATTCCTACTTTTCTTTCTTTCCACTAAATTTGATTTTAGGGATGTAGTGATTATTTAGATTATAAGAGTACATTATATTGGTCCAAATCCTACTTGTAAAAAAGGAAATTGATCACATTTTAGACATGCTCAGTTGAAAGAGGGTCTTTTTCTGTACAGGATGGAATTAACTTTTGTCACCCAAAGCTATCCCTGCATAATAACATTTCTGCATAATAAACTTTCTATTCTTTTTACTGATAAGGTTATAATCATTAGAAAAAAATAATATTATCCTATGATTGATGTAATTTCACTTCCTCATGCTATAAAGTTTATATGACATTAAATGTAAAAATTATATGTCATTAAAAAAACTTTAGGTACTTGAAAAACTGGAAGATGTTTCAGTATGTCAGTTTAAATGTAAAATACCTGTTCAGTAGAATTATAGCGTATTTATCACAGCTATTATAAATAAATTCAGTTGAAAAATACTCTTAAAATATTAAGTTAATCTTGCTACTTCTAGAGAAATGCTAATTTATAAAGTTTTTCTAGTGTTAGGCTAGTAAATTGTATTCTTTGTTAGAAACTATATAATGTCTTGTGGAAAGACTCCATCATTTAGAAAAATGCATGGCTTTGGGAAAGTCATTTTACTTCATAGGTTTGTTGGGAAAAAAGTGATTTAAAAACCCTAAACTGCTATATAAATGTGAATTTATTGTTCATAAGATTTTGAGCAGGAAGTGACCTTAGTAATTATTTAGTGCACCCTCTTGTTTTGCAGATGAGGAAGTTGAGGCCCATTTTCACAAGGAAATAACATGAGTAAAGAATCTCTTTTTTCATTTTTTTTTAAAGGAAAAATCTAAAGCATAGAGATAACAGTAGAGCTATATATTATAGTTTTAACTGTTCTTAGATCCCAATGTTAGAAAGAAGGTATCATCAGCCAGTGAACATAACATTACTTCTAGTTTTTATCAAATTGTCCTAGGATTTAGAGCTTAAAGGGAGCTTAGAGATCATTTACTTTTCCTTCCTATTTTGCAGATGAGGAAACTTAAGGCCCCAAGAGATGAATTTTTCTTTTTGCTTTTTTTTTTGGAGGGGGGAGGGCAGGGCAATTGGGGTTAAGTGACTTGCCCAAGGTCACATGGCTAGTAAGTGTTAAGTGTCTGAGGCTGGATTTGAACTCAGGCCTTCCAGACTCCAGGGCCAGTGCTCTACTCACTGCACCACTTAGCTACCCCAAGAGATGAATTTTTATAAAATTATACAAACAGTAAATAGCAGAATTAGGATTCAGACCCATTATATAAACCTATTAATGTTAAAGGTGCATCATAAATTAAGTGATAGAGAAAGTAACAAAATTCACTAACAATGTGGGGAATATGGGGGGACTTTCTTTTAATAGGTTCAAAATTAAAGAAGCTCGTGTATCCAGTTGGTTTCATGAGCATTACTGCATCTGTGTATTATCCACAAGAGGCTTTTGAATTTGCACAGGTCAGTTACACTTACCAAGCCAAAACAATCTTTGATTTTGTTCATATAATGTTTTTTTATAGTTTTAATATTTGATTTTTCATCATCTCCCTCAGTTTTCACATTGGGCTTGAAAAGGGTCTTCTTTTTATTGGGGGAATTTTTTGCATCATCTAGAACAAATTTAAAGTCCTTTTTTTTTCTTCCTTCTGCTTAATTTATAACATAATACAAAAATATCTGACTTATTATACAAAAAATGGAGTTATGTTTTTTGATTCATTGGTGTGCAGGATATTATTAGCTTAGTAGGTGTGTTGATTGAGAGGTGGTTCTAAGTTGTATTCATAACACTCTAGATTTATAGGTGGGAGGGACTTGTGATTTTGTAATTATGGACATGGTTTTGGAAACCCTTGAATGCTGGGTAAAGAAAATGGAACTTTATGTGATAGGCATTAGGGAGCAACTGAAGGATTTTGAATGGAGGAGTGTATTCTTTTCTGACTCAGGGTTTCTTAGTGAGTCATTATATGAAATGAAATTTAAAGCCAGGTCATAGATATGTGCAGTTGACCATTTTGGCTATTTTCATTTCATTTTTTCAGCATGTACTTATTAAATACCTGCTTTATGCTAATTCAGCAAATATGTATAAAGCACCTATTATGTGCAGGTTGACCCGACAGTATGAATAGAGTACCTGTAGAAGTCAGGAGCATCTTGGTTCAAAGCAGCTCTGACACAGGTTGATTCTGTGACCCTGGGACAGGTCTCTAAATTTCTCAGTGCCCCCAGGTGACTTTCTAAGACTTCAATCAAAGAAGGTACCAAACTGCATAAGGAAATCCCTCCCTGGGAGAGACTGGCTATAAGTAACCTCCCTCTTCCGCCTTATTTCACATTACTCCACTTCCTGTGGTTTGATGTTCCAGTCAAACTGAACTGTTTGCTCTTCTCTACACTCAAAATGCCATCATCTCCTGAGCCTTGGTGCATTCACCCAGTTTGTCCCCCATGTCTAATGCATTCCCTGGTCACCTCTGCTTTTCAGAATCTCTCTTCCTTCAAGGCTCAGATTAGGTGTCACCTGATTTGTGAAGCCTTCCCTGATCCTCCTCCTCCTTCTCCAGCTCTTCATGCTCACTCCTTCTTAAATATTTCTAGAATTCTTCGACTGGTCTCTCTTCTTTCCCCCATTCATTCCCTGTCCACGTACTACACTTGTCTTTGTCCTTGACAGCAGAGACTATTTTAATTTTGTCTTTGTATCTAGGACATAGGTACCTGATAAATGTTGAACTGAATTGAGAGATATACAATCTTAGCTGGGTTGAATGGAAGAGAAGAATTTCACAGCATGACATGAATATCAAATACTGTGCTAAGTGTGGTGGGGACTATAAAAAATAAATGGCAAGGCCTCTGCTACGGAAGAGCCTACTGTCTAATTAGAGAGATAAAACACATAGTTCTCTACCTCTTCATGTTTTAGAGGGATTATGGAGGAAGGAGCTTCAGCCTGAATCAGAAAACCTAGATTCTAGCCCCTACTCTGCCAATGAGTATGACCTTACAGAGGTAATTTAACCTCTTAGGGCTTCAGCTTGTCTGTTAAATGACCAGGTAAGATTAGGTGATCTCTGAGGTCCCTTCACACTTTTAAATGCATGGATTCTCTATAAGCAGTACAAGAGAGTTTGCTATAGACACTATACAAATTCTATAGGAACTTAGAATAAGAAAAATATGGACTGGTATTAGTCTGAGAAATCTTCAGAGAGGAGTTAGGTCTTGAGTTAGATGGAAAGTGTTGTTGAATAAAGGTATATGAGGGGTAAGGGAGAAGGCTTGTAAGGAGACCAGATTGACTGGAATTGTGGAAAAAGGATTTTGAATGGTCATGGTGTAGAATCAGAGTGTAAAAGGCCTTTATTGCATTTGGACTTACTCTCATGAACCAAAGGGAACTTTTCCAGGCTTGGAAGCAGAGAAGTGACATAATAAAAACAACATTTTAGAAAGATTGGAAGTATGTAAATTAATGAAATGAAGGAAACCCGTAGCTATAGAGGTAACATACCTAAGAATTGACAGGGGTTGGTCCTAAGGGATTGGCAGTGAGGATGTAAGTAGAAGAACGTATCATTCTGGGAGACATTGCAAAGATAACTCAAAGGTTAGTTATCCATGTGGAGTACTTGAAAAATGCTAGTTTTATTGATAAAATAATGAAAGGTCATAATTTTTTTAGGAAACTTAGTTTTAGACATGTTGAGTTTGAGGACAATGTGATATCTAGGTGGAGATGTCCCATAGTTTCTTACTTATCTAAAGTTAGGCTTTTATGCTTTTGGACAACTATGTGCAGTTGACAGAATGCCAGGCTGGAGTCAGGAAGACTTATCTTCCTGAGTTCAAATGTGACCTCAGCCATTTACTAGTTGTGTGACCCTGGGCAAGTCACTTAACCATTCGCCTTAGTTTCCTCATCTATAAAATGAACTAGAGAAGGACATGGCAAACTATTTCAATATCTTTGCCAAGATAAACCAAATGAGGTCATGAAAAGTCAGATGTGACTGAACAACAAATTTTATGCTTTTATATTACATTATATTTACAGTGAGTATGGACTGAAGAGTGATATGGAGCCTAGTGATGAGAATTTCACCCCAGGGTACCACAATTTAGAGTACACTGATCCCACTCAGAAACAATTGAGCTTAACATTTAGTTTGCAAGAATAATTACTTAAAATATGTCTTCTTCCAACTACTGCAGATGAACTCTTCTCTGTCCTGCTGCCCCAGCCCCCCATATCAATAATCTTCCTTCCAGTAACTTATGATCTCTTCCCACAGGCACTAATTCCCTGGAGTGTCTTTGTGACTGTAATGAAGTGATATCCCTCTATCTCTCCCTTCCCCCCAACTAAGCTTGTCTTTAAAAGTTGACTGAAATTTAGTAAGTTTTATTACCCTATCAAAGTTAGGGCAAGTTTCAAGTTTTTCCTCTTGCCTCCACAAGACCTAATTGTGGCTCTCCTCCTAAATTTCATACAACTATGTACAGTAATATCCTTGCTTCTTTCATAGGACCATAGATTTAGAACTGGAAGAGACTTCAGAGACCATGTAGTCCAAGCATCTCATTTTACAGGTGAGGAAACTGAGGTACATAGAGGTAAAATGCTTTGCCCAAAGTCATTCAAAGGCCTAAGTGTCAGAGGCAGGATTTGAACATAGGGTCCCTTATTTCCAGAGCCCTTGCTCTTTCTCTGTCACCAGACTCCTTCCTTTGACTGGTTTCTGATGACTTCAGTTACCTGAACCACAGCTTTGAACTGAGAATTTAAGTGGGGATTCCTTTGAGAAAAAAGTCCTTCATGAGCTCCATGCCTTTCATTTTGTAGGTCAGAGAGATATGGAAGCATTACCTTAGGAGAAAAAAAGGGATCAGAATTGTAGATAAAATTAAACTTGCAGATTTTAAAAGCTCAATTACATAAATCGAGTTACAACCAGCAAAAGGGCCAGGAGATTTTTGAGGAACCAAAATATTAAGAAATGACTTATAACTCAAAGCATGAAGTCATTTAGTAGAGGAACAGCCAGTAAATTGTACATGCTTCAGTAGCAATGATGTAATAAGTGTGTTACATTCTACTCACTGAGGTGAATCATAGCTCTGAGTCATCAAAAAAAAGGTTAAATTAAGATCAGTGAACTCTCTTTAAAAAAGATAGGAAGTGATGTGTTTTAAAAGACTTTCATAAAATACTAGTTAACAAAAATATGTATCTTCATTCTCAAACTTTTAAGGGAATACTGCATTAACACTCTAGGAAGTCTTCCTTCAGAGAATAAAACTGACACTTAGATGCTAAATATATCTGGTAAACTTACTACATGGTATAGATTTTTGAGTAAATAACTTGGGGTACTTTAGGAATCTATAATTCTGAAAATTAAGTTTTTCTTCCATAGTCTACTTGTGTTGAAAGAAGACTCAGGTTTCTCATTCCATTTCTAAAATGATCTTCAAATATTCTGGAAGAATTCCCCATCTCCCATCCCCCAACCCCCATCCCCCATCCACATCTCCTCTTAGGAGTGTCAGTTTTACTTTTGAGTGGTTTCTGGTAAAGTTGTGATAAGCTATATCTAAGAAGAAAGAAATTGCAACTCTCTCAGGTTATTGTATATCCTGACATAGCTTCATATCCTTAGTTTACTTTATCACCTTCTTGGAGAAGGCCTTTCCCAGCCCCAGTAATTAATTGTTCTTTTCTTCTTTAAATTATTTTATGTTTACTTACCTGTTTACATGTAGAATGTCACAGCTCCACAAGATTAAAGAACTAGTTTCTTGTCTTTGTATACCCAGTGCCTAGCACCTTGCTTTGCATATCATATGTGTATGATATATACTTATTGAATTTTTTTTTTTAAAGCAATCGGGGTAAGTAACTTGCTCAAGGTTACACGGCCAGTTATTACTTCTGGGTGTGGTGCTGAGTATCTGAGCCCGGATTTGATCCAGGTCATCCCGACACTGGAGCTGGTGCTCTTACTCGCTGAGCCACCTGGCCGCCCCATACTTATTGAATTAAATATAAATTTAACTACATCTTTTGCATTAAGTAAACCTGAATTTTTTGCCCAGAAAGTTAGTTTTGGACCTATATTCATTGTGTAGGGCAAATCTTATCCTATGTTAGAACTGACCTTTGTAGTTAGGACCCTGCCATAGTCTCATCCTTTGATGTTTAAAGTATATGCTAGGGGGCAGCTAGGTGGCGCAGTGAGTAGAGCACCGGCCCTGGAGTCAGGAGGACCTGAGTTCAAATTTGGCCTCAGACACTTAACATAAAAACTAGCCATGTGACCTCGGGCAAGTCAGTTAACCCCACTTGCCCTCCAAAAAGAAAAGAAAAAAAAATAAAGTATATGCTACAGGGTTTGGGGGAGAGGGCAGGAGAGTAATATTTTTAAAAGAACCATTGGAATTCAGAAGTATACTCCCCTTTACACCTTTACACTTTTTTTTTTTTTTTTGCTTTTTTGGAGGGGGAAGGTAGGGCATTTGGGGTTAAGTGACTTGCCCAAAGTCACATGGCTAGTTTTTTGTGTTAAGTATCTGAGGCCAGATTTGAACCCAGGTCCTCCTGACTCTAGGACTGGTGCTCTATTCACTGTGCCATCTATCCACCCCTTTGAAGTTATTTCAAAGGAAAAGAATAGCTATGTGTGACCCCACACGGACATTTTGGAGAGCTATTCAGAATTTTAAAAGAATTTTAGTAAGTTCTATTAGTGCAAACTACTCTGGCATCTGCAGCATACATTTTATGGATGCTTCTCTGTGCCCAGCATATAGGATAAAAAGACAACATATGACACGGCCCTAGAATAAGAGGCAGAACTAAGGGTGTTGATATTTCTTTTTTTTCATCCTTTTTAAATTTTTTCTTATTAGTTTGTTTGTTTCCTTTTAGTTTACAGGATTCAATTCCACAATTCCTTGAATTTCACATTTTGTCCCCCTCCCTCCCCACCCCCCTATGGCAGCATATAGTCAAGTATAGGATCTGTAAATACTTTCACATTAAACATTAGTCAGGTTATAAAGACGGATTGTATCAGATGGAATGAAAAATGGTAAAGAGGACATAAAACCAAATAAGAGAAGGAAAAAGATAAGGTATTTTGCTTCCACCTGGATATAAACTCAGTTCTTTCTAGTTCTTTCTCTGGATGCACATATTTCTCTCCATCATGAGTCTTTTGGGATTGACTTATATCACTGCATTTGACCCAAGTACAGGAATTCCTAGTTACAGCTCAATATATAAATATAAAAGTTCTTTGGAATGAATTGTTTACTCTTCTATATAAAGCCTTCAGTGCCATTATTTTCCAAACTTTTATTTTATCATATATTGTTATAGTTATTATTTTTATTTTAAAGTTACTTTGGGATTAAAATTTTCTACCATGTTGAAATGTGTAGGGTTTTTTTTTTTTGGCATTTTCTGTTATTTGTTTCCACTCTTGTTTGTGGCTCTTTGCTTTTGGCATTAAACGTGATCAGTAAACAAAGCAAAGAGACTTTAAGTAAATATTACTTCGTTACTTTAGAATGACCAAAATGAATTGCGTGCTTTCAATAACGTGATGAATTCTTGAATTTGTTATTATTTCTGCTGTTTATAAAGTTATTCTTTTCTCTGTTTTAACATCTATGTGTAAATTTGTTCCAAATTCACAAAAATATAGTAACTGATATGATAGTTCTAGTATTGATGGGTTTCAAATCATTTAAGGATAAAATGTTTTAAGATTTTAAAACATGTATTCCAATTAAAATGAATATATGTCAAAGTAAGTGACAGTACAATAGTGGTTATTGTCAACAGGGTCATATATGTAAACACTTACTACAGCATTAGTTTTTCCATGTGCGCTTTATATCACCATACACAAAACCCCAAATTGTTTGTTTTTATATTTAATGATATAAGAGCTAATTTCATAGTATGCATACTTAGGGCAGGTTTGAATTGATCATATTTATATATCTGATTCATATATAGTGTGTAGATTGCACAGCACAGAAGCATGTTCTTGAAATGGACAAATGAAATAGACATGACAGCAAAGTCAATTATAATTTCATAGGAGTGTTTATTAACCTCAGTGACTGCCTCCCCAGTAGGGAAGAAAGAATGGAGTCTTCTGAAAGATGCATTTTGATAGTGTAATATGTTGCTAACAACAAAATGTGTTTTCAAGATGGGGGGGTTGCCATTTCTAGTAAAATCTTGGGTACCTAACAAGAACAGACTTGTATCTGGGGTATGTTTCTAGCAACACATATGAAAAGTTCCCTCACTATTATGGCCCATCAGGTGGTTTCCAGGGACCCTGGTAGGGGCCCCTTCTGGCAGGTTTAGGGGGCTTTGGTGTATAATTTCTGGTGGGCACTTTACTCCCCCCTTTTTTTGTTCATAGATGAAACTCGGACTCAACTGAGTCCAGGGGACTGTTCTCATGTACTAGGGCTGACTGCTGCCAATCCTGCCATACCAAGGCCAACTAGGATAGGGACTAAAATGGGGGCTGCCAGCAAAAGGTGTTCCTGCATACAAGTAGTCAGAAGTTAAGCTCGGATCCAAAGCTACCAGAGTGCTGCCCAAGTCTGCAGGGGTGATGATAATGGGTGAAATGGGGGCCATCCGGGGTTAGATCGCCACCAGGAGGTGGGTTGACACCAGAGTGTGTTGAACAAGACCCCAGGGTCCCTTCCTGTGACATAAAGCCTGATTCCCCAAGGTGTCCCAATTTTCCAGTCCTGTTTGGTCCAATCCAAAATCCTGATGACAACTGGGTTACGTGACTTAAGGGTATTACAATGAAATGAAATGTGGTGGTCACGGCTGCCACCGGAGACCCAGTCAGCAGTGGTTACACAATCCCAATTGGCACAGTGATATTTCCCTGTCCCTCACACTTGGGGGACCCATCCTCAGGGCAGACATACGACTGGGTTGACCAAAGGCTGCTTTTCTGCCCACGTCTCCACAAGCAGCAGCATCGGTCCCCGCAGAATACATGCCTGTATAGAGAAACAACTTAAATCTGGGGCACAGTGATAAAAAAAAAGGGGGGGGATGGGCTGGGCTGGCCATGAGTCACATTTTTGAAATTAGAGTCCCATCAATTGTCTTAGTAAGAGTCCAAGAGTACAAGGTGGGAGCATAGGAGTTGCAACCAGCCAAAGGCAGGAATGCCAGGAACAGGAGTGTCAGGACAATCTCTTAATCTTAATTGTAAGTCACTGGCTGGCTCTGTTACTCACAGGTCTTGTAGGTCGGGAGGAGTTGTCACCCTGATGTGTGAGGGGTGGATCCAGGCTTTTCTTCTGGCCACCTTAAAGCTGAGTGGTCTGGTACACTGCTTGGACTGCATCCTGGATGTTTCAGAGAGCTTGGAGGAACTTGAGAAGTAAATCATTAACAGTCATACATAACAGCATTCATCAACCAAAATACAATAGAAGGTGGGGTGCTGGACGGAATTTCAAAAAGGGGAATGAATTTTACACATAAGTATTCAGTTACAAATATTAACACTTGCTTAAATAATGGATCAAAATAGCAAGTTCTCTTCTGCTTTACAACTTGTTACATCGATTTTGCAAGTGGAGGTTTTAGTGGGTCTCTTAAAATCACACTAGAAATTTTAAAAATTTCTTCTAAAAATATTTTCCTTCAAAACAGTTTCAAGATTTATAAATGATCACTAAACTTTTATGAAGGAAGTTAGTTGAAAACTTTTAAATGATCTTAAGCAGTTTGCATAACTTTCTATACATGTTCTAATTTTAGATGAAAAATAATATTAGATTTTCCAATAAGCTAACATGAAAGAGCTCATATCTTTTACTGATTACTTGCTCTGAGCATAGAGACCTGTTATAGAGGGAAAAAGCAGGAACATGTGATATTCCAAATGTGCCAGGAGAAAACATCCTTGGCTCTGTGTAAATTCAGGTACAGTTACAGATATTCCATCTCATGCAGCATCTGTTTCATCTCATAGCTAGACTCAGGAATAGATGGGAAACAATCCTTTTCAAAGGAAACTCATGGGTAAATTGAGCCAGGAGGGATCCCATCCCAGACAGAGGCTAAGATTTTCCCTTCGGCCTTTACCAAATGTAGAACAGTACAGGATCACATTCCTCTGAGTAGCTAGTGGCATGTCCTCTCAGACGCTGATTTAATGCAGACAACTATACCCAAATTCAGATTCAAAATAAAATTTAGTTATGGTCCCAGGTGCTTTTTACTTTAAACAACATGCTTCACCAATCACAGCTTAGAGCCAGTTATAATTATTTCTATTCTCATGGGGCTGTAATAAGCAATAAAAATTATCAGATCTTATAATGTAAGGAATTCCTTTTACCATCCTTCTAAAATATAAAAGCCAATTTATAAAAATTCTTTTTACTAAAACAAATTCGTTCTCAGGCAGAATGACCTTGTCTGGAGATAGTTTCTAGGGAATTTAACAGTTTTACAACATAAGGAAAATTTATATGAATTGTAAGCAGGAGAGACTGCTCAGAATGTGCAGAACTAGTCAGACAAGTTTTCATCCAGTTAGTTTCCTCATTCCCACATACAGTAATCAATTAACAATTACAGGTTTTAGCATTAAAATAGTAGCCCAAAATAATTAATAATTTTACAAATTTTTCTAAATAGCAGATATACATATTTAAAGTAACACTACTGGTCTTACACAATTTTTCCTCACTCAGGTTTTACAATATACAGTGTAGATGACATTAATTGCATTTCCAAATTACATAGCAGAATGATTGATCTTACCAAGTGAAGAGGCTGGCTGACTTCTGACCTCATTTGCTCCTCTCTTTTTCTCATCTCCCCACTTTACAGATGAATTGAGACTCAGGGTTAAATGATTTATTCTAAGTCACATAACCAGTCAGTGCAGAGTTTGGAACACATTGTTTCTCACTGAAAGGCTTTTTTCTCACTTTTCTGATTTTCTCTCTTTCATCTTTCTCTTAGCTGTACTTCTCTGGTTTTTCTCTTTTTGCACTATGTTCTGGGGTGTTTTCTCCCTGCTCCATTGTTCTCCAGGAGTCCTAAGCAACCTTCTTTAATTCCTTGGCATTGGAACAAGCAAAGGAATCATTTGCAGCAAGGGAGAAACCTCTTAGATGGTACTGAAGTTGGGGCTTCATGGTACAGAGTTAACTCTATATTTCAGGGGAAAACCCTCCATTTTTCCAAATTCATCACACTCAAAGCACATTATCAGCTTATACTCTATCAAATAAACCTCTATGAATGCTTAGCTGTAGCAGACCCTGGTTATGGGATGGTCGATTTGAGAAAAAAAGGGCAGTGCTCATCTGGAGAGGGCCAGGAGATTTTTAGCCTGGAGCACTGAGGAGAGGGTTTGGGAAACTTGAAGTAAAAACTTACTGCTTACTTAGAGGGATGGACTTCAGGGTACCTGGGGATCTAAAAGTATTGCTAGTAGGAGCTAGGCCAAGTACCCTTTTACTAAACTATTTAGGCTGTGGAGAGTATATAATGTTAAGCTGAATAGCTCAGATCTAACACACACTTAGTAGCTCAGATGTATCCCAGGCTTAATATATGGGATAATGATTAACTTGTGTTTGTACCTTTGTTTCACAAGCTTCTTTTCCCTTGTCTAACTGTTCCCATGCCATTCAGAAAAAAATATTCTATTCCACGGATTTAATCTTTCAGGTAGGCAGATGACAAGCCCATGTAGCTCCGATGTAGCTACTGTACCTTCCCCCCTTTTTCTTTTTGGAGGAGGTTAACTCAAATTAACTTCACTGCAGCCCTAGCTCTGTTATAGCCAGGACAACAGGAAAAAAATCTTTAATGGTTCAAACCTCTTGCTTCGTCAGGGCTGGATGACAGAGGAGGGCTCTGTAGCCCTAGCTAAGAACTGGGACCACAGGAAAGAGAATCTTAGCAGTTGTAACTTGTCACTGTGGCATTAGTCTGATCAGAGTTGGATTACAGTGAGAAGGCACTGTAGTCCTTATCCTTGTCAGAGGTAGGACTACAGGGTGGAGAATATTAGTGGATTTTTCTTTTTGACTTTTTTTCAAGTAAACTTTTCTTAGGTGTTCATTCCTTTAAAATTTCAGATCTACTTCAAGACTTTAAGAGAAGGTGCTTCTCATGTAACATAGATGATACAACTGTTTACCAGTAATAATCATAGCCTTAATTTTGAACTTTGAAATAGAATAATTGAATAACCAAGCTGGTGACCTTAAACTTCAGTTTTTGTAGTCACACAGAACTAAAAATTTTTTTTCTTGGTGCCAAATAGTAACCAGAATGAAGTCAATTACCTGGATCTATATTTCCAATGATGTTCCACAATTCTCTTTCTATGACCCAGGAAAGGGTTACGTGTTAGTCCTATTTCAGAGTGCAGCTTGGAAACCTATTTCTCTTTGATCATTGAAGTGACCCTTTTTCTCTTTGATGGATCTTGGCTGGTTTTCTTTCTAGCATAGGTCTTACTGCATGGCTGCTTTTGGCTGCTTTTTTTTTTTTTAATCAGACACAATTACACAGACAAGGACATACACAAAACGCAACAGGGCAAAAGGAAGAAGGTTTCATCCTTTCTACCTGCCTGGAGCTCCGGGGCCAGTAGGCACAATGAAGACGTCACTGGTATCCCAGAGACAGGATATACACAAAATAACACACAAAATATACGCTTTTTCTCTCTGGTGGCTCCTTGCACTGAGAGTTTGGATTTTGAAAGTTCGTTCATTCCCTCCCTTTGGGGATCCCAGGTGGAGCAACCAAGCGCCCAGAGCAACTGTTGGCAGTTGTCCCAGCTAGGCTGGTCAGATCCTGGGGATGGAGGGAGAAGAGCCTGAGGGGGTGGTTGAGTCAGGGGACGGGGAGCTGGCAGAAGACTAAGCTTTTGATCTATGGCAATGGCTCCCTGGGCTGAGACTCAGGGCTGAGAAGGACTTTAAGGTTACAGAGTGAGACACAAATTAAAATTACAGCAACGCCTAGTGACAGACACACAGAACACATAAAGAAAGGGTTAAAGCTACAGAAACAAAATTACAGCAACACTTAATAAAAAAAAAATCAGGTAAAGACAAACATTAAAGTTACACAGAATACATAAATCTAAAGAAAAACAGGTAATTAAAATAGACAATTAAAGTTATACATAAAGAAAAGGCACTCTGTCAGCGTCCTGACCTTGGAGACCAGTAGGGGCTGTAACGCCTGTCCAGGTTAGACAGCTGCTGTACCTGGGGCTGAGGAACATCTCTTGGTGATCACCCCCTAGGCGCTCTTACACTTCATGAGTACTCACCTAAAAGAACACTCTTGGATTGAATTGAAAGAATTTGGGAAGGACTCAGGTGCCTCATTCGCTCAGGAAAGCAGTACAAGTCTGGGGCCGAGGAACATCTCTTGGTGATCACCCCCTAGGCGCTCTTACACTTCATGAGTACTCACCTAAAAGAACACTCTTGGATTGAATTGAAAGAATTTGGGAAGGACTCAGGTACCTCGTTCGCTCAGGAAAGCAGTACAAGTCTGGGGCCGAGGAACATCTCTCGATGCCCACCCCCTAGTGTCGAATTGCTTTCCCAGCCCTCCAAGGAGCCTGGTTGAGCTGTCAATACAAAGCCAAAGGCTATCTTGCTGGGGCCTCCAAGTGAAATGGGCAAATGAAATGGACATGACAACAAAGCCAATTATAATTTGATAAGAGTGTTTATTAACCGAGGTGACTGCCTCGCAGTAGGGAAGAAAGAATGGAGTCTTCTGAAAGATGCATTTTGATAGTGTAATATGTTGCTAACAACAAAATGTGGTTTCAAGGTGGGGGTGCCATTTCTAGTAAAGTCTTGGGTACCTAACAAGAACAGACTTGTATCTGGGCTAACAAGAACAGACTTGTATCTGGGGTATGTTTCTAGCAACACATATGAAAAGTTCCCTCACTATTATGGCCTATCAGGTGGTTTCCAGGGACCCTGGTAGGGGCCTCTTATGGCAGGTTTAGGGAGCTTTGGTATATAATTTCTGGTGGACACTTCACTCTGTTTCAAAAAGTTCATGGCTAGCCAGTTAAAGCATCTTCACATATCCTTCACTGGGCCAGTCATAGTATGTTTTCTTTATCTGATGAGAAGTATTCTAGAAACTCATTTTTATTAATTAGTAGGTCAGCAAGTATTCTAGAAAATTTAGTAAACTTAATAATAGCTAATACTTACATAGCACTTTAAGGTTTGGAAAATACAAATATTGGGGGCAGCTAGTTGGTGCAGTAAATAGAGAACCAGCCCTGGAGTCAGGAGGACCTGAGTTCAAATAGGGCCTCAGACACTTAACACTAGCCATGTGACCTTAGGCAAGTCACTTAACCCCAATTGCTCTCCAAAAAAAAAGAAGGTACAAATATTAACTCATTTGATCCTCACAACAACCTTGGGAGATATGTATTGTTATTATCCCCATTTTATAGATAAGCAAACTGAGACAAACAGGTTAAGCAACTTGCTTAGGGTCACACAGCTAGTAAGTGTCAGAGACTGAATTTGAAGTCAGGTCTTCCTAACTCCAAGTCTAGTGCCATTTTAGGATTTTATGTTTTCTGAAATTTGTTAGAAAATCCATTTTTGTTAGCTTTAGTGAGGTATTCTAAATATTGAAAGTAATGACATAAATGCTTAAGATCTTAGCTTTTTTTTTTTTTTTAAAGCAATTAGGGTTAAGTAACTTGCTCAAGGTTACACGGCCAGTTATTTCTGGGTGTGGTGCTAAGTATCTGAGCCCGGATTTGATCCCCAGGTCATCCTGACACTGGACCCGGTACTCTTACTTGCTGAGCCACCTGGCTGCCCCTAAGCAATTGGGGTTAAGTAACTTGCTCAAGGTTACCCAGCCAGGTGTTTCTGGGTGGGTGCTAAGTGTCGGAGCCCTAATTCGATCCCCAGGTCATCCCAACACTGGAGCCAGTGCTCTTTCTCGCTGTGCTACCTGGCCGCCCCTAAGATCTTAGCTTTGATAGTGACAGATAAATCTTTGGAAAATAGTGCTGAGAGATGTGGAATTTTTTTATTAAGAATTTCAAGAAGGTGAAGGCATGTTGTTAATTGATAAATCCTTATTTCTAGGATCTGTAATTTTGTCAGAATAGGTGTCTTCCCCCACAGATTGCATCTGCTCAATAACTTAGTAGACAGACCATCTTTGAGAGATGATATTGCCAAAAAAATCCATTGTCCTGAAACCAAACTGTTGATGAACTTCTCTGAACTTAATAAGGCTAGAAGCTGAACAATAACAATTATCTCTGGACCCATCCATGCTCAAAGCCTTTATAGTTTGATAAGACATGCCAGAGCTTGTGCTCTTCTGGCATTGCTTTCAGGGACTTGGACTTCTCCACACCACAGAGAGGCATTGGCATCAGATTTTAATAGAAGTATATGAGTGTATAAATTACAGAGGAAAAAAAAGCCAGTTCTTACATGATTAAACATTGTTTCCTTCAGGTAACATGTCAATGTGTGGCATATTCTTTATTATACTAACTTATTTTCATCATCATTTAGTTAGTGTTTATCTACAACACTTCTCCAAAGACATGAAAGGAACTTTTTTTTAAGGAGCTAGAAACTTTCAGTTCAGCATTTATTTCGCTCAGTCCTAAATCTGCTAGCCATGCAGCGGCAACACCTGAATAATGCCTAGTCTTCTTCCATGCTGCCGTGGAACTTTATGAATCCTGCTTACTTGTTTGTACATCCAGAATTATTTAAGTAGTGCCACTTAAAGACCCAGAAGTATCTGATCATATTATGCATTTTAACAATATTAACCCAGGTGTTCTGTGTTAACTCTCCTCTGTGTCTCTCCTGGTGTATATGTTTGCATCTGAAAGATCATATTTAGACTTTAGTGTTAATATTCTGTGTTTCAGATTTTGTTGGTTTGGTAAAATTTAGATGTTTACATTCTTCTGACTTGTTAATAACTAGATTTTGCTGCTTAACAGTGAAACATTTCATTATACTTGTACTTTATTAGGTCAGAAATTTAGATGAGGTATTAAGTTTGGTCCTCTGAACTGTCCAATAAATATCATCTAAGTCTCTTCTTTTTTTATGTATCTATTTGGAGATGGAGGAAGAGATATTTGGGCTATGGAATCCTAATCAGATTTGCATTCCTTCAGGTCCAAATTTATAAGAAACAATGATTAGGTTAATTACTTGAGTCCATAGTACAGATTAACTATAATTATATGCAACATGCTCTTTGAAATGAATATTAGAATTCCTTAAGGATGGCCAGTTTTTATTATTTATTGTGACAGAATTTTTCTGCCCTAATATATCTCTAATTATAAAGTCATTAGGAAAAGTTTACCTTAAAAGTATACCTTAGTACAACTTTGAATCAAATTAACCATAGTCAAACAAATTACCTTTCCAGTATGTACTTTTTGTATATGTTTATGAAATGTAACTATCCATTAGATGCAACTTACATTTCCAATCTAAGTTTGTTCTTCTCGAGTTTGAAAAATAATATTCTTTTTCTGTCCCTCTTTTCTAATCCTTCCCAAATACATATTTTATTTTTCATTTCAGTGGAAAGGATTACACACACAGACATACACATACACACATTTATGGGGAGAGAATATTAAATTATTTTACCTATTCAGTAAGCTAACAGAAATTACTTTATCTCTTCTAGGCATAGAATATCAATAAATGATTGTTATTTGGGGGCATGTTTTTTGATATTTAAATAATAACGTTGGGGGCAGCTAGGTGGCACAGTGAATAGAGCACCAGCCCTGGAGTTAGGAGGACGTGAGTTCAAATCCAGCCTCAGACACTTAACACAAAACAAGCTGTGTGACCTTGGGCTTAAACCCCAATTATCCTACCTTCCCCCCTCCAAAAAAAAATAATAACTTTGGGATCATTATGACATTTTCTGATTAAATTACTGTTATGTGACTTCTCTTTGTTATTTTAGGCAAAGATTTAAGTTAACAAAAAGTTGTCTATATTTCCTGTTCTTCCAAGTTACTTAAGTGACTTTCCCCTCAAATTACGTAATTTTGTATCAATTTATATTTGTAC
Source organism: Petaurus breviceps papuanus (assembly GCF_028583685.1). NCBI lineage: Eukaryota > Metazoa > Chordata > Mammalia > Diprotodontia > Petauridae > Petaurus > Petaurus breviceps. Next base: position 884,482 of record NW_027187314.1, on the reverse strand, counting down.
ATGTTGTCTTTGCTAATAGACTGTAACCTCCTTAGGTCAGGGACCATTTCATTTTTGCCCTTGAATTCCCAGGGCCTAGCATATAGCACTACTTAACATATGCTTATTGGATGGTTAGAGAGAATAAAAGTTACAGAAGCCCGCTTTTTCATATCCATCCAAAGTTTGAAAGTATTTCCAAGATTATGAAAGGTCTGGAAACCATGATCCATCCATTAGGAATAGTTGAAGGAGCTAATTATTTTTAGTCTTTCTAAGAAAAGCCTGGGGATCAGATGGGTCATGGCAGTGCAGGGATGGAAGGGTAGGAAGAATAGAAACACGATAATTGTCTCCAAATATTTGAGGGATTGTTAGATGAGAGACAGCAATCTTGTTTTTTGTCTCTTCAGAGAGCAGAATGAAGTAGGAATCAGAGGAAGTAAGAAGAAGACAGATTTCCAGTGGATATAAGGAAGAACTTTATAACCATTTGAGCTATCCAAAAATTAGGTGGTTATGAAGTAGTGAGTTCTTTGTCATTGGAAGTATTTAAACTGGGTAAATAGCCATCTATTAGAGGCTATTCTAGCATTGTGTGGGAGGTTGGATTAAAGAGACCTTTATGATTCCTGCTATAAGATAAAATTATTATTTGGGCTTTGAAGATTATCTAGTTCTTCCAATATATCTGTATAGTTTTATCTAAGATCACCTCCTTGCCAAAAAAAATATCCAAATAAAAACTTTGCTGGGTATAATGTCTGTGACTTCCAAAAATTATCATAATCTTAAATAGTTTTTTGTTTTATTTAGTCTTTTGTGGAACATGTCTGGGAATTGGAAGATAAGGATGGAATGGAAACAAATTGATATCCCTGAATTTTTGTCATTTTATATGTTATTTGTAGTAAATGACTTTTGAAAATGTTTGCAATTAGCCACAGGCTTCCCTTCTCATCCTTTTTACTCTTTGCATCATTCATTTTTTTTTTTAAAGCAATCGGGGTTAAGTAACTTGCTCAAGGTTACACAGCCAGGTGTTTCTGGGTGGGTGCTAAGTGTCTGAGCCCGGGATTTGATCTCCAGGTCTTCTCAACACTGGAGCCGGTGCTCTTACTCGCTGTGCTACCTGGCCACCCCTGCATCATTCTTACTATCCTAATTTTTGCTTACTTGGCTCTGTTTTTAATGTATATGTCCCAAATCTGTATGTTATATGTTTAGATAATGATTTTTTAAAATTTTTAACAAAAAATGGGGGAAATCGCCTGATATTTTTATTGCCTTTATATTATATTTATATTGCCTTTATATTAATCTTTAATTTTTATTTCAAGGTCAATGGAGAGAAATTGTATGATTGGGGTTTGCGAGTATATATAATCCTAGAAGATGTGTGGAAGACATACTTTCAAACAGATGCAAACCGGGAGAAGGTAAGAAATATCTGTTTCATGATCTGCTTTATTAATAAAAATTAATCTCTGTAAAGATTTAATCTCTTTGTTTGGAGTTTCAAAAAAGAACACAAAACTTCCTATCCTTGTAGTTCTGTTTTGGTGGGGATTGGGAAGAGAGTGACTAAATGCAAAAACCACATTAACATTTAGACATTATCAACAATCCTAAATTAGTGATGTCCCTTATTCATGTTCTGCTATGCCTTTTTTTGTGTTTTTCATTTGCAAGAATCATAAGCCATCTATGTCATTGCTTTTAGCTCTTATGTACAAAGCTATTTCCACAAATGGACTCTACTTCCCTGAACTACAGGGAAATGTGCCCATGAAATGTGCCCACCTTATGTGATGTCCTTCATAAAACCGGGAAAAGAGATGAGGGTATCTCTCCCACCTCTTCTATCTGTGGCAGATCTATATCCAAACAACCCCCAACTTCACACCCCAGTCATGAGGATGGCACAGTTAGAATGCTTTGGATTTGAATTACATGTATGTGTGTATGTACATGTACATGCACAGTGCATGTTTATATGTACATGCATCACATATACTGTGTGTGTATGCATGCATGCATACTTTATTTATCTGACATGACTCTTTTTCCTTGATGTGGCATGCTGCCTGGTGACTTGCATGGGGAGAAAGCTATGCTAAGTTACATTAAACATAGCTTTCCTTGTGTCCTGACATCCACAGAAGTATCGAAGATTGTTGTTGTGGTCTGCCTCTGAGAAGGATGAGTAGGGAACAATGTAACTTGGCACACAGGAGAATGCAAATGTAGCCATCATTATGTTCCTAAGCAGACCTTCTTTATTATAGTTAGAGGAAAAAGAAGGTTCATTGTTAACACCAAAGTCTTTAAAATAACTATTTTCCAAAAAAGCATTCTGATGTATATGACAATTAAAATTTAGAAGAATTATAGACCCAGTCATTAAAGTCTTCCGTATAATCCACATACATAATTTCTTGTAACATTTCTGTGAAGTACTTTATTGGTTTTTGGCTCTGCTAGTATCTAAGCTGTAGTTTTTTAGGGGCCTGTTGGAATGAGTTCTTGAAATAAGAAATTCTAACTATCAAGTTTCACTTGCAATGCCTTCTGAAATACTAAACACTTGAAGATAAGGGTCTTTTATTTCTCTATAATTTACTTTTGGTATCTTGTTTTTCTATTTAAAAAATCCCAGCAAGTCTATACTGTTGGATTGTCTGGAAAATTGAAAATAATAAGAAAACTTCAGAAACTAAAAGCTGTAGGGAAATTTAGAAAATGGGATTAAATTCAGGAGTCTTAAGTCTATAGGATAAGTGTGAACAGATATACACCAGAAAGCAGAAAGCAATGACACACTTCTCCTCTTGGTAACAGAGGCAGAACTGTGGCTGCCTTGAGTAATTCAGTACATTGCAACTGGACTGGTTTCTGTTAACCATTTACATAAATTATATATTAAAGCTACTGATATTCTGATCTGCCCCTTTAAAAAAAATTATATGTAAGCTCTTATTTTGGCTTTTCTTCCTTTTTCCTTCTCCTTTTTTTGTACCCATTGGAAATTTAAATGAGCCTTAAATTATATGCTGCCAAAGCCCATCTTTATCATTTTTCCTTTCTCACTAATGCTGCATGTAGAATATTGCTAAAATAACACTGACTAATTAAATGGAGACACTTTGAAATGAAGAATAGTAGAGTTCCTTGCAAAACTTCAGTAAGAACCGTGATGAATAAAGATTTATTATAAATTGTAAGTATTACTTGAGAGGAGATATAATTAGATTTTGCTATTAGATTTTTATTTCCCTCCCCCCTTTTTTAAATTATGAAGGAAAATACCAGACATGCAGGTGTTAGCAAGCAGCCTGGAGTGGCAGGTGTTTCCTTAAGTTAGTTAACTCATTCAATGACATGTTTTCATGCTCAACAGACTTCTTTTTTTCTTACACTTTACCTTTAAGATGGATGATAAGAAATTATTTGTAGGGATCTTGAGATCCACTAACGGTCATGCAAGACCAGTTCCCCTAGAAACATGTGAATCATGTATTAGGCACCAGCAAAAGAATGGCAGTTACATTTCTGGAATAGAAATAGTAGTGTTAAATAAGATATAAGAGTGTTTATGTAGGAAATTTATTCTTGGTTGTTAACTTTGCAGTTCTCATTCCCCAGGGGAATAGGCTCCTCCAAATCCCCTATAAATCTCTGACATACTGTCTTCTGTCATCCTTTATCATTTTTAAGAACTAATACAAGCATAACATCTTCTGTCTTTGAGTGAAGATGTCTTTTAATTTTGTCAGGCTAACCATAATAGTCAAGCAAACATTCTATCAGTCTATCAGGACTGTGCAAAATGATATGATCGTTGTGGTCATGGCCATAGGCTAAGTCTGGAAATGGGGATTACTAATAAGGCTCAGACCTGAAGATTTTTAAAGATGTGTCAAAGATTTCATTTGAGCAACCAGAATAAAGCTTTTCAAAATGATCCCCCTGTATGCTAAATCTATGTTAGCACTTAGGAAACAGGGTCTTGCCTCATACATAGGAAATACCAAGATGGGGGGGGCTTTGCTTTTAGTTGGTTTTTTTTTTTTTGGTTAATTTGTATTCAGGGTATAAAAATGAGTAGTTTTCTCCCCTTTGGTGGGACACATTAAAGGACACATTTTAGACTTTGGTTAGGATTTGGAAAGATATAGCAAGTTTGTTAAAATTTTAATAGTCAAGACTATAGTAAAGCCAATATTAACTGTTGAGAAAACCCTTAGATATTCTTCAAAGGGAAAATATTGTACTAAAGAAACACAAAGCATATGAATAATAGAACAGGCCTCACAGAATTTTCAAAGCTTCTTTTTAAAAGTTTATTCAGACACTTGCTGGCTCAGCAGGAGAACAAAGGAAAATTGCAGTGGCCACCCTGAGTAAACACACCCTGCTTTCTCTCCCTTCACATGGTGTTACTTAGATTTCTAAACACACTTAATTTGGCTGAGACAAAATCATATGATTGAAAATGGTCTTGTACCTTTGTCCTCTTAGTCAGGAACTTCAGCTGCCAGAAATAATTAACTAATCCCTTGGTGTCTGAGAAGGGCAATTACATGCCTGTCCTGGAGTCAGGAAAGAAAAGATTGCTCTAGGTGCTCTAGTTCTCGCCATCTAAGTTACTGCTCATTTTATAGACATTGTAAGCTTTACTTGTGTTTCTGAAAATCTGTGTGGGAGGGTGGGGTCTGTATCCCTGACTTTAATGCCTCATTCCCAGAATTTGAACTCCTGTTTTGTGATCTTTAACAAGTTATTTGTCCTTGCTCCATATTTTCTTATCTAAAAATTGTAGACACCTGCCGTGGACACTTTGGTGGACCTTTGAGCTCATTGATGTGGGTGCTGCTGCCTCCAGTGAGACAAATCACTTCACAACAAATCCATGTTTTTATCCCCTTACAGCTCTTGACTCCTTTAACAATGTGAGTTCTTCGAGGACCTGGGCTGTTTTTTCTTAACTTTTTTTGCATCCCCAGCCTTTAGTACAGAGCCTGGCATATAATAAGCACATAATAAACATCCTTTGATTAATAAACTGATTTCTTCCCCTGAACAATCCACAGGGGATCTATTTACCTTTAGGTTTCTTGGCTTGTGTGGATGTCAGTGGAGCACACATGATTCAGATCCCTATGATTGGTCTATTTAGAGAAATATGCATTGTGGCTTATGGTTACAATATTGTTAAACCCCAAAATATTAATATATTCTGTTCTAAAAATTCTTTTGTAAGTCTTTCATTCAGAATTCAAAAGTGTATTTTCCTATATAAATAGTGGTTTATTTCCCACAAAAATCCATCTAATAATAATGATAATGATGTTATTTGGACTCAATAAATGTAAAAGCCTTAACATGCTAAGAGATGATACAGGTCAAAATCTTTTCATTTGAATCCAGAGGTTACATTGTGAATAAAGACAATATTTACAAATACACTGGACCCTGCTAGGCAAGATATATAAGCATAAAGAGAAGAGAAGAAAGATGGTATGGATATACCATACATCTATGGAGAAGAAAGCTATGATTGTAACTGTGATGTCAAGAGACACAGTGACATCCTAAAATCAAAGCTGACTGAGAAAGACATTAAAAATAATGAACATCTATTCAGTATCAGTCAATAATAAAAAAAACTTTCAGAACTATAAAATGGACTGTAACAGATTTGAAAAGTATCCTAACAAAATTTCCACAATATTAATGAAACATAAGACTCATCACTCTTAAAACAGCTCTAGAAATACTAACATTTCATGCTCTAAAAGGACGGAAAGGACAGCACTGATAGACCCTGGAATATATAATAAACATTACAAACTTAGGGAAATGCTTTTAGAACAAATAAAAATCACTTCAGCAAGCAACCATAAAGGCTGTCGATCAATATACAATAGGATTTGTTAAATAAAATCAAGTAATTAAGCTCCTGATGCCATCTGTGAAGCAGACAAGCTCCTTGAATGGAATCAGAAAACCCTCCACAGGCCATGTACACATCTGTTCAGCCAACAGATACTGTCAACAGTATCAAACAAGTGGCTTCCGTTTTTGGAAAATCCCTTCACATTTCTTGAACTATATTTCCTCATTTACAAAACGAGGAGGTTTAAAACTATATGATTTCTCCATTCCCTTCCAACCCCAAATCTTGAGATCCTACGTGTTTTCCCCCCACCTTCCCATTTGCCCACATTCCTCTCATATGGATCTATGATCCCATCAATCCAGTAGTTCCTTCCAACCATGCTAATCACAGTCCATCTATGCCTGCATATCCTGGGCTTCAATAATCCATTCCCTCCCATAGTTCATTCCAGGGAATCCAGGCAGTGTATGAGAAGCCTTCCTTATTTTCTCCCAACATTGTGAAGATACCATTGGAGCAGTCTGGCTGTCTCTTTGTCCCATGTGACCATCCCCCTTCTCTTCCTGTCAGACAGCCCCTTCACTTGGGTTCTTCAGAGCACTGCCCATTCTGCTGCCATGTTAGCCACACCATACTTTGTTAGTGTTAAAAAGGCAGACCTTTGCTTTTGTGGTAAGCTTCTTGTTGTTGCTGTTGTTCAGTTGTGTTGAACTGTCTCTCCATGACCCCATTTGGGGGTTTTCTTGGCAAAAATACTAGAGTAGTTTGCTGTTTCCTTCTCCAGACTATTTTACAGATGAGAATGAGGCAAACAGGACAGGGTTAAGTAACTTTCCCAGGATCACACAGCTAGTACTAAGGCCGGATTTGAACTCAGGAAGATGAGGCTTCCTGACTCCAGACTTGGCACTTTATCCACTGTGCCACCTAGCTGCCCATGTGAAGCTTAGAGTCAGTAAAAGAGCTCACAGTCCATGCCATACCATTACCCCTCTTTTTCAATTCTAGGCCCAGATCATTGTCCATCTGTCAGTGCTTTACTGAGATTAAGGACTTGTTCAAGGTCGTACCACTAGTAAGTGTCTGAGATTCAGGTCTTCTTCACTTCAGGCTCAGAACCCCACCACCGTGCTAGCTAGTGCCTTTATACTGTTGAACATGCTCTGAGATGGAGCCATGCTGATGCATGTTGAAATCTGGACAATTTTTTATCTACTTGGTCATTCCTCTGTGGATAAGTAGACCAGACTCCTTTAATTACATATCTCTTCTAGAAGGTTTTGCAGTGCTGTGGAGCTTACAGTTTCATCCACAAAGAGTAGGTTTTGCATAACCTCTTCAACCACAGGCTATCCCTCCCTGACCTTACCTGCATATTTTGGCAGATATTTTGGCAAACATACAGCTCCCATGTCCCCATGTTACTCTGCCTAGAATTTATTATCAGAGTCATTGAGCAAGATTTTTTCTGTTGTTACATGTTCCAGGGAACCCTGAATGATCTTGATGTGTGGATGTCAAGTGCTTTGCTATAAAAGATCTTACTTGTAAGTTAGTGTTTTGTTCTATTGAATCAAATGCTTTTTCATAATCAACAAACAAGTACAGTGGGGTCTTACATTTTCTACCCATTTGAGCTAATTGTGAGGTGGTAAAGATGTGGTCCATTGTCAAGAATTTTTTGCTATAGCTTTATTACTAATAACCTTTGTTGGGGATGCTCTCAACTCGTGTAGATAGCTCACAAAAATTCTGTATAAATGGGATAGTAGATATTTAGGTCATTGATTTTTGTTGTTGTTGTTTTGGAGGGCAGTTGGGGTTAAGTGACTTGCCCAAGGTCACACAGCTGTTTTTTGTGTTAAGTGTCTGAGGCCGGATCCGAACCCAGGTCCTCCTGACTTCAGGGCTGGTGCTCTATTCACTGCGCCACCTAGCTGCCCCCTTAGGTCATTGATTATTGATGTTCTCCAGGTCAGCTTTTTTTGGGGGGGAAGAGAGGCAGAATTTAACAATGTTTGTGGTTTTTTACCCTTTGATATCTCCTCCTTCAGATACATTGGATATTGGTCCATCAGTGCCCTCACAATTATATCACCCCAGGCATGGTTCTCTTGTATATATACACACTTGGTCTTACTTGACTGCTTTTTTCATATATGTTCTCTTTAGTCTCATTTCTACTTCCTGTATAAGCACCTGGGGAACTATGATGTTAGCAGCCAAATCTGGCCATTCCACTATGCTTGATTAAAAAAAATCATTTCATTAATTAGTCTTTTCAGATCTTTTCCATTTTTTTCTTCTGTTTGTATTCCTTCCATCTTCATTCTTAAATGTCCTTAGGATAACTTTATCCTCCATTGCTTTTCTCTGCTTTACAAGACCATACGATCAGAATTGTCCATCATCCTTGGTAAGATTTTATAGACAAATTTGAATTTTAATACAGAATTTCCTTGAGGAGTCTGTTCTTTCTATTTGGCAGCTAAGTTAATCATTTGCTGACTAAAACACTTTTATGGACTCTTCTGGTTTCCTTGTAGCAATTAATTTACCTTGATTAAATTTTAGTCAGTGTTGATATCAGTAGTCCCCCATTTCTCATTTTTGTTTTTCAATTGCTTTCATTAATAATTTCAAGATTCAATCATTTTCATTATATTTTTCTCATTTTTTTTCTTGTTTGCTTTTGATGTGGTTTGGTTTTGACAAAGTATGATGTTTGCTCTGTCAGTTCAGTGATCTGATTATGCACAGATAAGCTCCCTCAAAGATAACTCCTACATCAATAACAAGTATTTTCCTCTCCGTTAAAATAAGATCTAGGGGGTGGCTAGGTGGCCCAGTGAATAGAGCACCAGCCCTGGAGTCAGGAGGACCTGAGTTCAAATCCGGTCTCAGACACAACATGAAAACCAGCTGTGTGACCTTGGGCAAGTCACTTAACCCCAATTGCCCTCCAAAAAGCTAAAAAAAAAACCCTATTGGGGTGGCTGGGTGGTGCAGTGAATAGAGCACTGGCCCTGGAGTCAGGAGGACCTGAGTTCAAATCCGGCCTCAGACATTTAACACAAAAACTAGCTGTGTGACCTTGGGCAAGTCACTTAACCCCAACTGCCCTCCAAAAAGGGGGAAAAAAAGATCTAATTCATTTTTCTGTGTGTGTGTGTGTGTGTGTGTGTGTGTGTGTGTGTGTGTGTGTGTGT
>NW_027187314.1:852469-875382 GCF_028583685.1 Petaurus breviceps papuanus | reverse complement strand
TGTGTGTGTGTGTGTGTGTGTGTGTGTGTGTGTGTGTGTGTGTGTGTAAGAGCTCTTTATGTACAGGGACTGCCAATTTTTTTAAAATAAGATATTTGTGATCTGGTGGTATGAGGTTTTTAAGTCATCAGCAAGTCTCTGACTTCTCGCATTTCTTTTTCCTGAGCCATACTTGTCAGCATATTTTCTACCCAAGTCTCACTTTTTCATTGAAGTCACACAGTATCAGAGTGAATATTGATTTAATTGACTTGAAGTAGCTTATCAAGTTCTTCATAGAATTTCTCTGACATCTCATCCTTAGCAACCAATGTTACCATATACGTTGCAATTATTTTCATCAGTAATGCAATATGTGATAACCAAATGTCCCATGAAATGGTGTTTCATGTTACTTTTAAATGTATGATTCCTTTCTTTCCAATTCCTTACTTCATTATTCCAAGTAATAACCTGGGGGCAGCTAGGTGGCGCAGTGAATAGAGCACCAACCCTGGACTCAGGAGGACTTGAGTTCAAATTCACCTCAGACACTTAACACTTACTAGCAGTCACTTAATCCCAATTGCCCTTCCTTCCCCTCTCCAAAAAGAAAAATTAAAAAAAATTGCCAAGTAATGACCTGTGAGCCATTCTTCCATTTAAGTGCAACTTCCTTCTTTCTACTGGCTTTCTTCATAGCAAGAATATTAAGATTGATATGATTTAACGCTTTTAACAATATGTCCACTTGTTGATCATTGGACAAGGGTCTCAGGTTTAGACGCCCAAAAGTCAAGTTGGCATTTGTTGTCTGTCCAAAAACTGTAATTCTAACTACTTTTAAGTATTTGATATATTTTATTTTTCCCAATTACATCTTAAAACAATTTTTTAACATTTTAAAAAAAGTTTTACATTCCAGATCCTCTCCCCATGATGGTAATAAGCAAGTCATTTTGTATAAGAAGTGAAAAAAAAAAAAAGAAAGTGAAAAATAGCATGCATCAGTCTGTATCCAAATAATATCAGTTCTTTCTCTGGAAGCAGATAGTATGCTTCCTCATTAGTCCTTTGGGATTGTCTTGGATCTTTGTATTGCTGAGAATAGTTAAGTCATCATATAACATTGCTATTACAATAATATAACATTGCTATTTTCTTGATTCTGTTAGCTTCACTTTGTATCAGTTCATGTAAGTCTGTCCAAGTTTTTCTGAAATCATCCTGCTTTTCATTTCTTATAGCACAATAATACCATCACAATCATATGCCACAGCTTATTTAGCTATCCCCCAAGAGATGTGCATCCCCTCGATTTCGAATTCTTAGCCACCACAAAAAGAACAGCTATAAATATTTTTGTACAAATAGGTCTTTTTCCCCTTTTTTGATATCTTTGGGATATAGACCTAGCAGTGGATTAAAGGGTACACACAGCTTTATAGCCCTTTGAGCAAATTGATCTCCAGAATGGTTGGATCAGTCCACAGCTCTTAGTGTCCCAATTTTCCCATATCCCCTCCAACATCCATCATTTTCCTTTTTTGTCATATTATCCAGTCTGGTAGTTATGATGTAGTAAGTACCTCAGAGTTGTTTTAATTTGCATTTTTGTAATCAGTAGTGCTATAGAGTATTTTTACATATGACTATAGATATTTTTAATTTCTTTGTCTGAAAAATGTCTTTTCATATCCCTTGACTGTTTTGGGGGCTGAGGGCAATTTTAAATCTTTCTGTGCTTCATTCATATGAAAACATTTCATCACCAGGTGGCCAGCCTACTGGTGACATGCCTCTTCATGCTCAGTTAAATTGATCCTCCAGTACCTCCTCATGACATGATAGCAGGTCTGAATTCTCTAAGACTGTCAGGCTTTTCCATGTTCAGAGGGCTCTGAGTGTGGCCCCAACAACAGATTGCATTTGTTTTCTGAGGACTAATCCAGCCTACATTGCTAGCAACAAAATTGAAAGGTTTTGATCACCCACATTTTCTTCCAATCTTCCTTCCCTAACTAGATGTGGAAAATTCTCACTCATACTCAGATGTACTGTTTTATTCCTTATTGAAGTGCTTTTTTTTGCTATAGTGTAGACATGGCTAAGACAAATTGGAAAACAAAATCAAATCTATACAAAAGACCAGTTATCACAAAAAAGCACATCTAAGAAAGATGTTAGAACATGGTTTTATGCAAAAGTGGTTGTATCAGACAGAAATACAAAAATTACAGTGACAAAGTTAATTTCTGGTAAGACCAGGAAGTATCTTTTGAAGTTTTTGAATAGTGACTCTTCATAGATCTAGACTGGCCTACGTACATATGTGGATTCAGTATTTTTTAGTTAGTTATTTGACTGTCATGTCTTGGCATAGAGTAAATGATATGTAACCGAACAAGAAGAGTATTCTTAGCAGGAGTTGTTTTCTTTGTTGTCAAAAGGGCGTTTTTGGATGTTTGTTTTCTGGGTTCAAGCCAGAAATAAAAAGGCTTGTGGATAGTATGTTTGGAAGACTGACACATACTTGCACATATACGAATAGTTCAGCAGTAGAGCATGTAACACTGAGAACTTTGAAAATATTATTCAAAGGTCAATTTGAACCACAGTAGACTCTGAATTAGGCATCAGCTTGTACTTTACTTCTTCAAGCTCCTCCCTATCTTTTCTCATATCCCATAATCACAAATAAACTTTTTTTTTCTCATTTTCAAGGCTTCTTAATTCCTATCAATGTTACTATAACACTGATAAGACCTCAACATTATATTAGCATGTGACCAACTTCATATGCTGACTAGAAACCAGCCCCTGGAACTGCATAAAACCTTTCCCTGAAATTGCCAAACTGACACTTGTGTAATTTCCCCCAGTGCTCCTGTGTTTTTTGAGTGTAACCTGTGATTTTAGTCTTGAGATTAAAGTCTTGAAGATGGGACAACTAAATAGCCAGGAAAGAAATCAAGGGTCTTCTATTATAGTCCTGTTATGATCAGCATAATGATGCTGATGATCAATAAGCACCCTAGATTTAGAACTAGAAAGGGTTCTTAGAGGCCACATAGTTCAACCCTCTTTTTACCAAGAGCTAAGTGACTTACTAAAGTTGACCAATATCTTTTCAACCAAGGTGTATGGTTAAGTGGCTAGATATGTTTGGGTTTTTACCACAACTTCTTTTTGAGTTATACTTTAAAATAATAAATATTTTCTCTGTTATTCATTCAGCTATCTCTTATTGGTCATAAAGTCACCAGGGCCTTCCTTGATGCATTGCCCAAAGGGGGAAGAGGGGAAGCACAAAAGACAAGAACTGGGTTACTGGAAATGGGAGAAAATCCAGAAACTGCGTGCGTGTGTGGGTGTGTGTGGGTGTGTGTGGGTGTGGGTGTGGGTGTGGCCTTCCTTCAAAACACTACAACAAAAGCCAATTATATTTGGCTCTGAAATCTCTCGATTACACTTGGCAGTGGAGTAGACACTAGTAAGTAAGCTCTCTGGGGACTTTCTCAAGGCCCAAGCCACCGTTCAGACTCAGTCATTCTCATAGATCTGGTGGATCAGGAGAGCCAGCAGTGATTCACTGACTGGGTGGCTGACGACTGATTCCCAGCTCTGATGCTTCCCAGCAGCTTGACCTCAGGCAAAACCCTTTCACATCTCTGAGCCTCAGTTTCTTAATCTATAAAGATGAGGGTGATAATACAGTCTTATCTCACTGGCCTATTTTGAGAAAAATACTTGTAAACCCTAAAGTGCTATATAAGTAAAAGTTATTATAGATCATGATGATTCATGAAGGATCCAAGATTCTAGACTAAACCAGAATCCCTTAGAAGGGCCTAAAATAATGGGAAAGCTATTGTGGACCTAGAATCTTTGCCTGTGTCTAGGTAGATCCCTTTGACTGGTTACAGGATAGAACATAGGGGTGGCTAGGTGGCGCAGTGAATAGAGCACCAGCCCTAGAGTCAGGAGAACCTGAGTTCAAATGCGGCCTCAGGCACTTAACACAAAAACTAGCCGTGTGACCTTGGCAAGTCACTTAACCCCAATTGCCCTCCAAAAAGCAAAAAAACAAAACCAGAAACAGGATAGAACATATTCAGACTTAAACTCTTGTATCTCAGAAATCCTTATAACTTCTCTCTGTTAAGGAGTATAAATTAGAGCTCCTGGCAGCCTAAAGTTTGACTGCAAGACCATAGTTAGGAGGAGGTCTCATGATGTGATTTGTGGATGTGAAATCCCTGAAATTACTAAGTGTGAATAGGAAAAAATACGAATTTGTAAGAAAAGCTAATGAGATCTCAGACTAGTAAATTGACAAATGCGGCATAATCTTCATTTTTCAAAATTACAAACTAAATGAAAATAGAAACATTTGGCCTTAGGGAACATGACCCTTTCCCTCTATACCACACATATGTTTCTAGCAACATGGTGCATTTTGGTAGCCACAGTTGAGGCCATCTCTTAGTTACAAATAATTTTCCCAAATCACTTTCTTTCATGGCGTGCCCTAATTATGTTTTCCAGGATTGGGGATAGGCAGAATGGGTGTGGTTCGAACATGACCTGTTTAGGAGAAAAAGTGAAGGTGTAGTTGTTCCAGAATTAGTAAAAGATTATTGAATGTTTTGGACTGTTATGCAGATACTTTTAAAAGCTTACTTGTTAAGTAACTAACTAAGCAACTAACAATTTACTTTTTATTTTAAATAGAAGAAATGTTCTTATGATACTGAAGGTTTGTTTTTAATCAGATGTTGAGTTCTTTGCTGAAATTGCTTAGCTTATTCATTAATGTCCACATTTTTGTTTTATAAGGCTGAAGATGTGAAGCAGCCATCTAAACAAAGAAATAAATAGGATAGCCCTGGTGCTGCCCATTTTAAACAGGTAAACAGAAGACTTTGTTTATGTGTTTGCTAGCTGCAGTCTTAGCCAGTTTTAAATGATCTGTTCCCTGCAATTCCAGGTTGATGGGGAAAATTGGAAAATGGGGTGATGTTTCAGCCAATTTTTATGTAATTCTTATACTCAAATGATATGTTATTTAACTATATTTGTTTTTCCAGAGAATTGCCCATTTTTTTTCCTGGCAAGCTAAAACAGCATTGTTGGTATATTTGTTTTAGATGATAAAAAAGTACCAGTTTGGGATGATAACATTGTACACACAATACTTTTTTAGATTTTTGATTTATGATTATTTACAATGTACCATTGAAGAACTCAAGACTGGTGTAAGTACTTTAAGAGGCATAGAGAGTAGGTAACATAAAACAATACAATCAAAGGAAAAGAAAAATAATAGATTGGGAAAATGTTTATGGCCAATATAATAGATATGAATTTGATATAAATATGTACAAGCAACTCTTAAAAATTTTACCAAGGCAAACTCTCCACTCTTAATAGATAAATGTTTAAGATGTATGAACAGAAAATTTACAAAAAACTAAAGCACAAATTGTTAAGAAACACTTGAAAAATTCTCAGTCTCACTAATAACCAGAGTTAAGCATTAAAACTGACAAAAAAAAATGAAATTGAATTTTGGCACAGTTGTGGAAAGATTCACATTTTCATCACTAGTGCTAAAATGGCAAAGTAGTAAACTCTTTTGGAAAGCATTTATCTAATAAAAGGTACAAAATGTACAAAAATCACCATGCCTTTTGGCCCAGTAATTCTTTTGGGAACAGAATGAAAAAGAATTTTTGTAGCATTATTTGTCGTTTTTAAAAAATTAGATTCAACCTAAGTGTCTAATAATAGGGAAGTTGTTAAATTATTGCACACTAATGTAATGGAATAGTATAATATAATTAAAGTCATTGAGTATGAATAGGATAAAGAAATTTCAAGGGAACTTCTATGAAAAGTTAAAAAACATAGAATCCAAACAATTGGGCCTGCTAACTGACAACATAAAAGGAAAAACAAATGGGAGTGAACAGACAAAGAAACTTGTTGGACACTTAATGGAAGTGACTGAAAAGGTTTTGAAAGTTTATGCATGGAACTTCATTTATTTATTTGTTTGCCTTTTGGAGGGCAATTGGGGTTAAGTAATTTGCCCAAGGTTACACAGCTAGTTTTTTTGTGTGTGTGGGTGTTAAGTGTTAGAGGCCTGAACTGAACTCAGGTCCTCCTGGGGGGGGGGGGGGGGAGCAGCACTTTACTCACTGCACCACCTTGCTGCCCTGAACTTCATTTAAATATAAATAATCACAAAGCAAGCTTACTTAGTTGTATTGCTGTTTACTATTATGCTTGTAGTACAACATAAAAGAGAAAAGTAACAAAGCCACAATTATTCCCATTTTATAAATGGGTAAGCTGACCTAAGCAGGTCAAGTTTAATATCCCTCAGCCTGTCAGTGATGGAATCATAAGAAATCAAACATGTTTTCTTTGTCTACTGGCTCAGTTAACCATGCACAGGTTTAAAAAAAATCTTATCAAATGCCTTCTAAGCAGCTGATGGTAGGGGCTTCGGTCAGGAAAAACTGAGTTCAAATCTGCCTCAGACACTTAGTAGTCATGTGACCCCAGGCAAGTCACTTAACTGCTGCTTGCCTCAGTTTCTTCAACTATAAATTGGGGATAATAATAGCACCTACTTTAGAGGGTTGCTATGAGAGTCAAATGAAATAACATATGTAAATGCTTAGTTATCACAGTGCCTGGCAAATAGTAGACTCTTAATTTGATGATTTGCTCCTTTCTACTATACAGTGCATAGTTTGTTCTGAATACACGTCAAACACAATAGTTATTAACATTATCCTGTCTGCACATAATGTCATGTGATTTCCAGACAGTTACAAAGGTATATTGAGCTTTTCCTTTAAGTGTCTTGTGATTTGAAATTCTTAAGTGATGACTCTAGTACAACCCATCATAATTACATGTATTCAGGTTGTCTGCACAACCATAAAGTAGAGAATAACAGATTTTTTAAAAAAATCATTATTTTGCCAATTAGAATGTTTAATATTTTAAATATTCTAAAAATACACTACAACTGTTTTTCCTCTCTAATCCACATGTAGAAAATAGCTATGGAAAGTTTTGGAGCACTCAGCAACTTTCAGACTATAGTCAATGACATAGTAGAACCAGATGGTGAATTTATTTTTTATCTGCCAAATGTTCTGCAAAGAAGGATTCAAGAAAATCCTTAATATTGCTTTTAGCAAGAATTATTTTCCTTTTTATTTTTCCCACTGTTTGAAGTCATGGTGCCTATTGAGATTCAAATGTGGCTACTTTAACTCAGAAATCCTCAGTAATCATTTCATTTGAACTTTAATGAAAACATTACTTTTTTATATTCAGTATGATATATAGTTCATTAAATGAAATATTAACATCTATTTCTTTTTCCATAATGCCCTGAATTGTAGTCTCATTTTACTCCACATATAAGTTCTTTTCACTTGAGAGGTCCAGAAGAGATTCACAAAGTATCATAGGAATGATGAGATACTGATGTCTCAGCTTATTAATTCTTCACTATACTAGAAACAGCTAGTTCATAGTCTCTAAATTTCTCCATTCCTCAATTTAAAAAAAATTTTGGAGCGGCTAGGTGGCACAGTGAATAGAGCACCAGCCCTGGAGTCAGGAAGACCGGAGTTCAAATCCGGCCTCAGACACTTAACAATTACTAGCCATGTGACCTTTGGCAAGTCACTTAACCCCAATTGCCCTGCTCTCTCCCCTCCAAAAAGCAAAAAAAACCCAAAAAACTACTTAGTAAACTAATCTAAATTTTTATTTATTTTTTGGTCAGGCAATTGTGGTTAAGTGACTTGCCCAGGGTCACAGCTAGTAAGTGCCAAGTGTCTGGTCAGAGGTTATAGTTGAACTCCATCCTCCTGACTTCAGGGTCAGTGCTCTATTCACTGCGCCACCTAGCTGCCTGTTTAGTAAACTAGAGAAAATTCTTTTTGTTGTTTCTTCTTCTGGACTGTTTAGAGAAATGAGTGGATTTTTTTTTTATTGTGCTAAGAGATTTAAAAAAAAAATCAGAAGTATGCTCAATGATCTTTATAATAAACCTCTCTGAGCCTTAGTTTCCCTCATGTAAAGGGAGAATAATTGCCCTTTTCCTGGCCAGTAATGTATTAGTCTCATAGTAACATCAGTGATTTACCTTTATTCAATAACTTCTGTAGTTATTTAACTATGAAGAATCTATAAAAAACCTTGACTTCTAAAGTAGCCATTATTTTTCAGAACTAGTCTTGCTCATGTTTTCTTTGTTTTTCTTCTTTTATTTTTAGATGTACTCCAGAGACTCCATGCAGAAACCAATATTTTGAATAAATAAAGAAAGATACCAGAGATGTTGATATTGAATGCAATAAAGTGTCTTTCTTTTTCAGGAAAGACTACATTTGTGCCCCTCGTTATCTCTGGTGATGCCATATCGCTGAACGAACTGGTTTAATATTCTTTCACCTAGAGATAATTTATAAGTCCTAGAACTCCTTGTCCTCATGTTGCTATTCATGTACATAATTAAAATTCCAAGTAAATACAGTTGCCTTGTTTTTCTTCTCTTCTGATTTTTCTGTTAACAAATTTATTGGGAATTTTTGTTGTTTTGTTGTGTTTATTTTCAGTAAGCTGTGAACTAGTTTTAGAGTTAACGTACTTTTCTACTGGGAATAGCTTAAAACACATAAATAATGTACAGGTTTTTTTTCTGACACTGATCCGAAGATTTGCATATGAAAAGAATCATGGTGATGCTATGTTTTGTCCAAGATTCCTTTCCATTTTATACAAATCTTCTGCCTCATTCGTGCTTCTGAGAGATATAAAATGAAGCATCTCTGTGTCCCCTTCCATCAGATATATGGGAAGATGGCTGTTTATGTTTGTTCTTTTTTGTCTGACTGCACAGCTCATTTGCAAATGCAAGTTTTGTGTTGGTGGGAACAGCTATAGCATAATCTGGGACTCTTAACTATTCTTAGCCAGGCAGGAAGAGCAACTATGAGACAAAAGAACTGCTGAAGGATATCCGTGCTTCTAAATAGATTTAGAAATAAATCCCTTTTGTAGTATTAATTTTCATTTTAATTCCTGTTTTTTCTGTTTTGTTGCTACCAGTTGGTAAAATGTCAGTACTTAATGCCGTGTACATTTTTAGATTAAATACTATACTTGCAAATTATTCCTAAATCAAAATACCCAGAATACCAGGCATTTGTCAACTTCATTAGCATCTTAAAGAGTTGATACAAATTGGTCCTTAAAATATTCTCACTTGTTGCCTGGCATTTCCTTTTCATTTAGTTTCTTTGAAGCAGAAATATTTTTACGTCATCATAAAACTATTCATTCATGTAATTTATAAAGACTTTATTGTAAGCCTCATATCTGGAGATTATTTTGGAATGTATTAAAGTAGTGCCAAATTTATACTATTATATACACATTGTTCTTTCAGAGTCTTCCCAAAGAACATGAATAATTCTTACTTTTAAATTACATCTTTCTCAAATACATAGGATTATAGACTTTTTGTGTAGTTAGGGCCCTTAAGAAATCATCTAGCATATCACCTCAGTATAAGGCTGCACATGGACCATCCACAGCATGAGAGCATCTTTACAATTTAAAAAATTATAGAGACTTCCAAAAAAGGAGATCCCATAAGTTTATTTACAGTCATGAAATTTTTCCTTATTTCTAAGTGAAATCCCTAATGAGTGAAGCATTTCTTCTGATTCTGTTAACATTGGGGATGGTTAGGGTCCACTCTTAAATGATAAAACAATTATCAAATCATACTTTAATATTTTTTTTCCTGAAGAAACAAAGCTAAATAGATAATAAATAATTTCTCTCAAGGGCAGCTAGGTGGCTCAGTGAGCAAAGCACCGGCCTGGAGTCAGGAGGACCCGAATTCGGTTCCGGCCTCAGACACGTAACACAAAAAAACTAGCCGTGTAACCTTGGGCAAGTTACTTAACCCCAATTGCCTTCCAAATGGCAAAAAAAAAAAAAATTCTCTTAAATCTTTAAAAAGATGTTTAGTCATCTGTCACTTTTTTTTCTTTAATACCCTCCAGGTTCTTATTCCTCCTAAAGTTATAGAACACAGAACAGAATACAGTTTTCTAGTAACCTAAGAAGTTCTTAGGGTCTTCCTAGGGATCTGTGACATGATTCTTGACTATATTTTTTTATAACCAATTTTCCATCCTGTCTTATTTGCTTGTAGCCATGCTCCCATACTTTATACACAATTTAACCAGTATTTATTGTATACTTTCTGTCTGGTACTATATTAGACATTATAGAGAATGTAGCAGTAAAGTATAAAGGTGGCTTGGTTTTTTTTCAGGGTAATAAAAATTAGAACTCAATGCACAAATCCCCTCTTCAACACTTCTATGTAGTGATTGTCTGACCTCCACTCTTTGCATTTTAAAAGAACAGCTTGTCTTGTTAGCCCAAGTGAATTTAGTGAAACAAGGCCATTGCTTTCTTAGACCACCAGTTTCTAGCTCCCTGCATGTTTGATGAGCAGAAGCCTATATGCAGGTAAGTAAGTATGAGGTAATTTGAAGGAAATTAGGAAAGGTTTCCTGGATGAAGTAGTACGTGAGCTGAACCTTGAAGGAAAATAAGAATTCTGAAAGAAAAAGAGGGAAGTAGAGGCAGGTTTGTGCAAAATCTTGAAGGCCAGAGATGGAACATGAGTTCAAGGAATGGCCAGCCAGTAGGTGAGTTTTGCAAATACAAAACATTGGAGAGGAAAACTTGGAAGGCCATCTTAGTTGTCCATTAAAGGGCATCCATTAGATGAGGACCTGAACTATGGCAGGAGCTCTGTGAGTAGAGAGAAGGGAGCTGACACAAGAGATGTGAGAGTGGAAAGAGGTAGCTTTGAACAAAGGTCATTCCCCTTATCCAAGGAGAGGAAGCATGTAAACAAATAGACACATATAAGGTGCAGAGGAGATTGATCCTAACTTTAGAGGAGAAGGTGGTATGGGACAGCTAGGTAGCACAGTGAATAGAGCACTGGCCCTGGAGTCAGGAGAATGTGAGTTCAAATCCAACCTCAGACACTTGACATACTAGTTATGTGACCTTGGGCAAGTCACCCCCAATTGCCTTGCCTTCCCGCCTCCAAAAAAAACCAGAGAAGGTGGTAGACTGGACCAAAATGGCAAACTTAGGGAGAAGGGGCAATGTTTAGGAAGCAAGATGATCAATTCTGTTTCAGACAGATTGAATGTGTAATGATGAAGGGTTATCAGAGAGCTCCAACAGAAAGTTGATCATGTGGGACTGGAGTTCAGGAGATCTTAAGGCAAGATTTGGGAATCAATCAGTATACATTAATTAAGTGCCTACTATGTTCCAGGTACTATGTGAAACAGATACAAAAAGAGGCAAGACGGTCCCTACACTCAAGGAACTTACCAAGGTGGGGGCGAAGGGGGAAGGGCAGCAGCATACAAAACATTCTATACAAAGCAAGATATATACAGGTTAAATAGGAAATCATAAACAGGGGGAAAGTACTAGAATTAAGGGGTGTTGGAGAAGCTTTCCTGTAGAAGGTGGGATTTTAGCCAGAGGGGGCGACTAGGTGGTGCAGTGAATAGAGTACCGGCCCTGGAGTCAGGAGGCCCTGAGTTCAAATCAGACCTAAGACACCACTTACTAGCCATGTGACCTTGGAGAAGTCACTTAACCCCCAGCTACCCTGCCCTTCCCCCTCCAAAAAAAAAAAAGCCAGAGAGATCAGTCATCAGAACAGGAAGGAGAGCATTCCAAGCATGGGGAACGGCTAGAGCAAATGCCTAGGGCCAAGAGATGGAGCGTCTTGTTCATGAAACAGAAGGCCATTGTCAGTGGATGGAAAAATATTAGGTTGTAAGGTGTAAGAAAACTGGAAAGAGAAAAGGGGCCTGGGTTATGAAGGGCTTTGAATGACAAATTACATTTTGCATTTGATTCTAGAAGCAATAGGAAGCCCTGGAGTTTCTTGTTAAGGAGTGATGTGATTGGACCTACACTTTAGGAAAATCGTTTCAGTGACTGAAGGGAGAATGGACTGGAGTGGGGAAAGACTTTGGGTAGCCAGACCCACTAGCAGTAATCTAGGCATGTAATGATGAATGCCTGCAACACAGTGGTGGTAGTGTCAGAGAACAGATGTTGCAAAGGTGAAATCAATAGTCCTAGGCACCATATTGAATATGGAGAGTGAGAGATATTGAGGAATCCAGGATGATTGCTAGGTTGCAAGCCTGTGGGACTGGAAAATGGAATTGGGGAAGATGTGGGGAGGGAGGGGCAAGGGTTTGGGGCATCATCTCTGAAATATACAACTCCAAAGAACTCAAGAGAGATGATAGGAAAAAAGACTTCTTTATTCCATGGGAGGAGGGAAACTAGATATGCGTGCTAGGGCCTGGTCTAGGACCAAGGAGACCAAGGCAGTGAGGCCAAGTCTTACATGGAGAGAGGTGGCAAGAGGAAGAACCAAGCATTGTGGTGTAACAACAATGGGGCAAGTTTGCCTGGTGACAAAGTATCTATTCATAGCGGGGCTTCATGGCCAGAATGGTTCCTGCAGGGGCTTGCCCAAGCTCAGGGACTTCCTGGGCCTGGTTCAGTTCACCTACAGCAGAGCTCATGAGCCCAAAGCACTGTTGTTACACCAAGCTCAGGGCACAGCTTGTTTGCTAGCAACAAGATGTCTTCTAATAATAAGAAAAGAGAGGAGTAAAAAGAGGAGTGTCAAAAGTTTCAAAGACAGGGTGGCTAGGTGGCTCAGTGAATAGAGCACCAGCCCTAGAGTCAGGAGGACCTGAGTTCAAATTCAGCCTCAGACACTTGACACAAAAACTAGCCATGTGACCTTGGGCAAGTCACTTAACCCCAATTGCCCTCCAAAAAGCAAAAAAAAAAGTTTCAGAGAGGTCAAAGAAAGTAAGATTTGAGAAAAGATCATTGGATTTGACAACTAAGAGATCATTAGTAACTTTGGAGAGAGAAGTTTCAAGGGAATTAGATTAGAAGCCAAATTGTAAGAAATTAAGAGAATAAAAAAAGAGAAACTAGAAGCAACTATTGTTAGATGACCTTTTTTGGGAGTTTAGCTATGGGAGGCAGAAGAGATATAGGATGATAATAGGGATAAAAAGATCTCCCCATTTCAGAAAATTTCATTGGCATGTTTGTAGGCAGTAGGAAATGAGCCAGTAGAGAGGGAGAGAGATTTAAAATAAATGAAAGAATAGTGGTGATGAGAGATTTCTATTGGAGGATACATTGGAATGGGATCGATTAAACAAACAGGTATAATTAGCCTTGGTAAGGAGTAAGACCACTTTATCATGAGAAATGGGGTAAAGGAGAAGAAAGTGGCAGAATACATCTAGTGATAGGAGATAAAGAAAGGGGGAGAAGAGGAAGTTCACAGCAAAAGACCTCAATTTTTTCCTGTAAAATATGATGCAAATTTCTCAGCTGAGAGAGTAAGGGGGAGGGTGTACCATGGGAAATTTGAGGAGGGATGAAAAGGTTTAGAAGAGCTTCTATGGAGAGTGGGACAGTGAGTCCATAAGGGAGTTATAGTAGGATTGCCTCTCAGAAATGAGAGCCCCAGTTGAGGTTATGTAACAAAAATTTGTAGTGGACCCAGGCAGAGGTATTGCATGATGCATAGAGCTGGTAATTAAGCCCATGGAAACAGATGGGATAGATTATCACAAGAAGGAAAGCAGAGAGAGGAGAGGAGAGGTCCCTGGACAGAATCTCAGGAGAGGCCCAGATTTAGGGACTATTAGCAAATTCAACCTTGTCCTCAATTTATAATGCACCTGTTGCTAAACTGACTAGTGTGGCCTCCATTTTTCATGCAGAATAAATTTGAGACCAAAATTGTAGACTGGTGTTTGAGACTGAGAACCAGGAAATGTTGATGATGTAAAAAATGATTTTGCTTAGTAATCATTATCTTAGAGACTCAGAGTTTCCCCCATTCCCCTTTCTTCTAAAGTTCAGATTCTTCTTCAGAAGATTAAGATCTAATCTAATGAATCCATTCCTGTTGATGGTGTTGCCCAGACAGGTCTGGAAAATATTGATTCCTCCCCTTTTGTCAAGGTAGGTGATAGGGAAATTGATGTCTCTTTGACCAAGATTAAGTGACCTCGGTCTGGTATCCCAATACCCTCATTTTAATATAGGCCACCTCCCCGTGTGTTGACCAATCAGAGTTGATTGGCACCCCTTGGAAACACCCACTCTTCGAAGGATACATAAACTGTACTCCAGCCCCCAAATTGAGCCAGTTCTGTACTGCAACTCCCATGCAATGCTTTCATATCGCCAATTTGAGAGAAACTAAAAACATGGACACAATCTAATTTCATTTGGCTATTCTTAGAACAAACTCACTGAGGTTGATATTGGTTAAAAGATTTCAGTACTTTCTGTTCTTCCCCACCCTCACAACTCAACAAATGGATTTCCCTAAATTGTTAGCACTCTTTTTTTCCTCAATCCCAATCTAAAAATTGGTTTGACCAAACTATTCTATCACCCTTTCTCATTCCCAATGCCAAATAATGTAAAGTGGAGAAATCAAATCCTATTCACTATCATTGTCCTGGTTTTCCCTACTTTTAAGAAGAGTTGTTGCTATGTCCCATACAGAGATTCTCCTTGTGGAGAAAAAAACAGGCCACACAGCAGAGACAGGTCATACTATCACATTTTTGATCACCGTCAAGTTTTTAGTTGCCTCTGATAGCCTCATTAATCTCATGCCAGGAAAGAACAGAGAGTTCTGACCTCAAGTTTTATCAGATAAAAGTCTCATCCTTAATCTCTCTTGCTTTCCTGGAAATAGATGGGCAAAGTCAAAGAAGGAATACTGGCCCAAAACCAACTAACAACTCCCAAGTGGAAAAGAAAATTTTAAGGTGCAACATGATGACTGTTGACTCAGACAAATGTAAGTCTTTTATAATTACAGCAGACGATTTATTTCTACTATGAAATCTTTCTCAAAGTCACTCACTTCAAAATACATACAGCAGAGAATAATCTAGAACTGTGGACAATGCCTGGGGGTGCAGTAGGTCACAGTGACTGACTCCTTGCAGGAAGCACACCTAAGGACATCACTCAGTCAGTCAGTATTCTCCCATGAAAGTCCTATGGTCACTTCTGCTCTTCCAGATTAAGATCTGGATCTGCTATGATCTGCTTTCTTTTTTCATTGTCTAAAAATCAGTAACTGTGGTCAACAGAATGTGTAGATGTCATAGCGTTAGCATTCTGAGTATTTGGGCTGGAAAAGCCATCAAAAATGAGCCAGCTGCTGTCTGGGTAGGACAAACAAATGCTTTCAGAAGCACATCACTTTTGAACAGAGTTCATACTAAGGCCTATTTACCTATGAAGTGCCACCAGCAGCTTTCCTCCACGAACAGGAGGGAAGGAAGAAAAATCTGTTTGCTATGAGTA
Source organism: Petaurus breviceps papuanus (assembly GCF_028583685.1). Taxonomy (NCBI): domain Eukaryota; kingdom Metazoa; phylum Chordata; class Mammalia; order Diprotodontia; family Petauridae; genus Petaurus; species Petaurus breviceps. The sequence goes on along the minus strand of NW_027187314.1, from coordinate 859,866 downwards.
TAAGGGAAAAAAACAATTACTTAGTTTGTTCTGAACAAAAGAACTTGACATTTCTTTAGTTTTAGGAAACCACTGCCTAAAAAAAGAGTAAAAGCTTTTCTCATTGTTTTGTGTTCTGTGTGAAGAATTTAAAATTCAGTTTTTTATACAATTATTTTTTTCTAAAATTAGAGACTTTTAGTGACTCATGAACTAATGAAATAATATGGAACTGCTTAAAGAAACTGTTAGGATTTTAGCAGTGGAAATGACATTAACAAAGAGGCATTAATATCTGCTTTGCCCCTGTATCCTGCAAGGCCTATGGTGACAAACTCATAGAAACCAAGGGCCACTGAACGATACTGTGGTGGCACATTACCTGGAAAACCACATACAAACATTTTCAAATGTGTCTTATCGTATTTTTATTTATATTGTTAAAAAATTCCCAGTTATCTTTTAATCTGATTCAGGCTTCACTGGGGAGGGTTGTGGGCAGCATATATCAGCATTTTTGATGCCTCTGCTCCAAACTGTGGGACCTTTCTTTCTAATGTGCAGCTGAAACCTTCCTTAAGTGTGGTCTCCCCCACGAGAATGGGAGCTCCTTGAGAACAAGGAGGGCCTATCTTACTCTTGTACCTGTATATCCAAGCTTAGCACAGTGTTTCACACACAGTAAATGTTATAAATGAAAATCTGTGGAATAGCCACGCTTGTTAGGGATCCAGGAAGTTTCATGATTTATATTTTACATTTATTCTGTAATGAATAAATGAGTAGCTCCCAAGGAAGACTACAAAGGATCAGACAAAGGCAAGCCCTTTTATGCTTGTTTCATTTGACTTTCCAGTCATTCCTCCTTTCAGAGCTGGGACTGGCTCTTCTGGGTTATAAGTCTCCCGACCTGCTCATTAAGCATTCCTGTTAATAAAAAGTCAGTGACCATCCCCCAACTGGTCCAAGCCAGCCTAGCTCAGGGCCCTCTACAGATTTATGCCTTCCTGCATGTAAACACCCATTGTTCCTATAGAATCTGTGGAAACCAAACTGCCAGCATTTCTCACATAAATATTTAATAAATGCATTCTTTCATTCATTCGGTTATTCATTCAATACCAGTACCTTGCAAAACAAGGACTAATTCCTATAAAACTCTCTATAATTGTATAATTGAAAAATCAATATTAATACACATAAGGGTTCTAATTTGAGTTACTTATGCCACAATAAATTTCATTAATATTTGGAATCCATAATAATTAAACAAGCTAAATTTTTCTTCTGTATTATGCTTAAAGAAAGGATTTGATAAATTAACGTAAACAAAACTATGCAGGGGTGGGGAACTTACCACACAAGGCCACGTGTGGCATTCTAGTCCTTGGGTGTGGCCTTTTGACTGAGTCCACATTTTACAGAACAAATCCTTTTATCAAGGGGATTTGTTCTGTGAAGTATGGATCCAGTCAAAGGGCTGCATTTTAGGACCTATAAGGCCACATGTGGCCTCGAGACCTCAGGTTCCCTGTCCATGCCCCTGCTGTAGGGGTCATGTTTAACCTCCTTAAAATAATTCTAAGCACTTTACATTACACAAACTGATTAATGAATGAAAAGCATTTGTTAGATGTGACAGGCACTTTGCTAAGTGCTTAGGATAAAAACACAATCAAGCAAACCAATCCCTGACATCAAGGTGCTTATATTCTCCTTTTTAATATTCTTTATATATTTGTGTGTATTCTTTTTTTTATTTCAAAGGTGAAAAAATTTAATAGTATTTTATTTCACAGTAATCTTTAGAAATTTTATACAATATATAGTAAAGAACAGAGCCATTTGCACATAAATTGAATAGAGTAATGTGGGGTGATTAATATCATGCATCATCTGCAATTTATCATTTTATTTTTGATAAGTAGAATCTTTTAAAAAAATGTGGTTATTAAGGATTTCCAAAATTAACTTCCTCTCGATAGGTGCAAACAAAATTTCACTATAGAGTTCACAAAACAATGTGTTCTTGTCCCTATTTCTTCCAATATTCCTTATGTATATAAATTAACAAATAAAGTTGTAACTTCAAAGAAAAGGAAAGACAACTTTAAGCTTCCCTGTATGTCACACAGTGCCTCTTTCAGACAGTTTTGCTTGTGCAGTAAAATCTCTCAGTTCTTGGTGCAAGGTCTAATGAAATTTAAACCTTGACTCTGTTTAGAGGAGAAATACCAGGCTCAACATCTGTCTTGATCAGCTATAGCTTTTAGGTATGAGGGTAGTGGTGTTCTCTATTCACTTGATTAGTTTTTCTAACTAGAAATGACTGGTCATTTTTCTTTCAAAAATTTTTAAGGGCGGCTAGGTGGCACCGGCCAGTAAGAGCGTCAGCTCTGGAGTCGGGAGAACCCGGGATCGATTGGTTCCGGCCTCAGATACTTAACACCCACACAAAAAAACTGGCTGTGTAACCTTGGGCAAGTTATTTAACCCCAGTTGCTTAAAAAAAATCTTTTTAAATGGGATTAGTTTTATTTGGCTTGACTTTTTGTCCCTTATACTCACAGCAACTCTCAAATTTGGACTCTGCTTACCTAGGTTGGGGTGCACTGTCCCAATCTTCAAAAATTTTTACATTACTGTTTTCAGAACAAATTCTGGGGTTTTGGAAATTTTCAATGCTTCTAAGATGGTCTAATCTGGGAGAGGTATGGTTACTACTTTCCGGGTCTGTGATCTGGTCTCAACCCAAGAAAGACCCTTGTCCCTTATGACAACAAGTGTTCCTCTCCTCCTTGGAACCATGACCCAGAAGTGGGTATGGGCATTAGAGTTTCCAAACAATGCCTAGTCCTGCACCCAGTGCTAGCACTGGTGTCCTCTGTAATCTCTTTCTGACCAGGTATCCAGTCCCTTTACTATTTTTGGACTAAAAGCTCCCAAAACTCCTGCTGACTCTGTTACAACTTCCTCCAACGTCTGCAGATGGTGTTTTCCTCATGTGTGCTTTGGGCCATCCCCCACTCCAGTGTCACAGACCTTTCCTTCTGACTTCTTAGGTTGTCTTGGGCTGGAAAAATGTCTCACCCCAACCTCTTTTGACTCTGCTGCTCCAGAATTCAATTTGAAGTATTATTTTAAAGTTGTTTGGGGAGTTATGTTGGGAGTGCTGAGTTGTAAAGTTTCCTCTACTCTGCCATCTTCAAGATTCTCATATTCTAGTAAGGAAAGAAAATATATGTAGGGCAGTGGTGGCCATGGAGGAGTATTTTGGTGGTATTGTGATGACTGTTCTCAGAGCTAAAGGAGAAAAGTGGGGAGTGGGAGTAGGAAAAGAAGTGTATTCAGGGCACCGTGGCATAAAGACAGTTGGACAATACTCCGATGGATCCAGGTCATGTCTGGTGAATGCTCACCAATGAGAAACCCAGAATCCCAGGATGGGATCTTGAAGTTCCAGGTCAGAGACGGGGTGGGAGGAACTACAGAAGCATGGTGGCAAACTGAAGGGAAGGGGCAGAGGGGCAGAACTGGAAGAGGCAATGAGGAGCAAAGGCATATTTATCCCTTCTTTTGGTCCAGCATTTCAGTAGGGCAGAAAGTATAGGAGTTACATGTGATGCTGGAGAGTGTGACCAAGACTGCCATATCTTCAGAGAAGACTCAGGTTTCTGTATCTGCAAGGAGATGGAATGAGTGTGAGAGGAAGAGGTCTAATATACAACCAGAAATAAAAATAATTAGTCTTCTCTCAGGTATATTAAGTTCATATTTTAAAATTTGCTCTCATGTGTTTCTTTAGAATTGTTGAATGTCCAAACTCAGGTTCATCACATCCAGCAAATTTGTACATTGTGTTACATTTAAAAATATGGTATTGCTTTTTAAAATGCATTTTAACTGTTTTGCATTTTCTTTCTAATTAAACTTTAAGCTCTATGAGAATAGGAACCAAATTTTTCTCTCTCTTCCTCTCTCTTCATCTCTCTCTCTGTCTCTCATTATGTCTTCTTCTCCAACTCTAATGGATATCTACTGCAGTACTGTTAACAATAAGGTGCTTCATGAACATTTGCTGGTTAACATTTTATCAAACATCAGTATCTAATATTCCTGCCCAATGAAACACAATTCATATTTTAAAACGTGAAAAAATTATATGGAAGGGGAAAGGGAAAAAGAGTAAAATTCGACTTATCAGTATGTGCAAACTGAGGAGAAAGCCTAGACAAACGCAGTATTTCTCCATCCTAAGTCTTTTTCCCATGACAATGATAAATGAGTTACCATATGTACTTCATAAGTATGTAGCAGATTGAGCCATGGAGTACAGGCCACCAGTCACAGAGAGAACAGCTGTTCTTTCCAAGGAAAAATTAAGTGGTTCCCAAAAGAAACCCCGAAAGGTGCTAGAAATCCATTCATCTCAAGCTGGGTTTATTTAACCAGTGTCATGATGTTTTCAAAGGATAGGAAGTGTAGAGCATGAGTAAAGAGCACCCACTTTCCCCCCTTCCTTTTATCCCATGGGATCACCAGTCAGAAGGGTGTCAAAGGAGTCACTGAAAAGAGGAAGTTAGTGATGGGTTTGCTGCCACTTAGCTCTGGGAATGAGCTCAGTTTCAGGGCTAATAGTACATCAAGTCAACCTTACTTTCCAACTCATTATGTTTCTGGAAAGCACAAAGTGGACCATATTTTTTTAGAGCAGAAATGTTATAATTGAGGACCATATCTCTAACCTAGAATTCAGTAGCAACAACAAATAAAAATCATAGCACTCACCAACAATACATCTTAAAGGCAAAGCTAAACGATATGTAACCCTCCATGTTATTTAAAATAGCAAATAAAATAGGTGTAGGTATGCTGTATGCCAGGATTTTGTATGAGTCCCCAGTTTGCTATAAAGCATATATACGACATGTAAAAATATATTTTACTTTATCGCAAATTTGACCTAAAATTGGTATGCTAACTACAACAGGTTCCTTAACTGTATAATGAGAGGGAAGAAATAGAAAGCCTCTAAGCTTCCTTCTAGCTATATAAATAAGTCATCCTGATAGAAGGAAGTCACATTCTTGACTTCTTTTTCTTCTTCTCCTTCTCCTCTTCCTTCTTCTCTTTTCCCTCCTCCTTCTTTCCTCCTCTTCTTCCTCTCTTTCTCTTCCTTCTCTTTTTTCTACTCCTCTTGCTTCTCCTCTTCTTTCTTCTTTAGCTCATATAATCATTTGGAATTTATTGTGGAACATGGAATGAGATGTTTGTCTAAACCTATGGTCTAATAGAGAGATACAAAATTCAGAGTAAATTTCATTTATGCATAAGTATATTCAAAGTAAACATAAGATAATTTAATGGGTGGTGGTGGTGGTGCTACCAATTAGGAAGATCAGGGAATCCTTCATATAGATGATTCTTGAGCTGGGTTTTGAAGTTAGGAATTTTTGGAGGCAGCCGGGAGGAGGGAGTGCACTCCAGGCATAGGGAACAACCTGTGGAAAGGTGTGAAAATGGAACAGCATCTCGGGTGGGAAGAATAGTCAGATGATCAACTAGCAGTTATGAGGGCCTGGGTTCAGACTCAGGCCTCCAGATCCAAAGTCATCCATTTCTCCTCATATGACTCCTCAATGCTTCTCATTCACCTCATACTCCATGTTCTACTCTTTTTTCCCAGAGAGGCTCTTTCCATTTGACTACAGCTGTCTAATCTGTCCAATATTTTGATCTGAGAATAAATTATTTTAATGTCAGAATCATTATCCATTGTTCCCACGAGCAATTCCTTTTGAGCTGAGATTTGGGTTTCATTTAAGTTCTCACAGTCCATATTATTACTTGTCTTTGTGTAACATTTGAAAAACTTCATTATGAATCAATTTGTTTTGATTTCCCACCAGAGGGACCATTGCCTTATACAATGAGACCTGACTCATGCAGCCTTGAGTTCACTTAGATCAAAACACACAAGCCACAAAAGAAAGTCCTTAGGGAGGGTGAGCCTCCTTCTTTTCTGCTTTTTAATGTTTCGTCATCTGAAAAAACACGACTGTTTGTTTCCTTTTTTAGGAATCAGGGTACCTGCTTCTCAAATTAAGACTTCCTTTTCCCCTTAGAGACTAAAGTCCTAATCTGATCTGTTTGCAAATGAATGAAATTTCTCATATAGCAAAGTGTATCTGGCATGTGGTGTTATAAATGACTGGGGGGAAAACTTCCCAAGTAGTTTTCCATGAAATTTAATATTTTTATTTATTAATTTATTTTTCATTTTCAACATTCACTTCTATAAGATTTTGAGTTCTAAATTTTCTCCTGCTTCCTCCATTCCCCCTCCCCAATATGGCATGCAATCTGATATAGGCTCTACATATACATTAATATTAAAAATTTAATGTTGGGACAGAATTTATATCAGCTTACACTTATCAGAATGGTAGTACAGTCACCGGAGAGCCAATTTCACACTGGAACATGTTGAGACAACATTAACTACATCACTTAAAAAAAAACAACAGTTCTCCAACTGTGATCTTTGCAAATCCTGACTTCATGCCTCTCTTATTCCATGGAATGAATTTTTCCCTTGTGAAGAAAGATCAGGGCCTTATTTCCTCCTGCCTTCAAATTCCCTTTGGTAGAAGGGCAGAAGAAATAAAATGTGATAGAAACCAAAACTGTTCTAGACCCGTTACAATTATGTAATTATTTGAATGTCTAAAATGAGTCACACAGCTCTATGCGCTTCTCGTTTGTGATTAGGCTAAACTATGGGCAAGGCTCTCCCCGTTTGTCCCCTTCTCTCTTCTGACGCTGCTACCACCCCAATGAAGGCCCTCATCACCTCATGCCCAGATCGTCACAGTAACCTACTGGCTGGACAGCCTGCCACAAGTCTCTCCCCACTCCAGGCTATTTTCCACTCAGTCGGCAAAGTGATTTTCCTAAAGTGCAGGTCGGATCATGTCACTGCCTTATTCATCCTCAAAGCCCTTCATAGCCTTCTCTCTTCCCTCCTCACAGAACCTTTCAGTCTCAGTCCTTACATCCCACGAACACACACAAACACACTCTGTGATTTGCTCCTCCACCTGGACACTCAGCACACCCTATTTCTGTACACTCAGCATTTCCCTGGCTGGGCTGTCCCTCGTGCCCGCAGTGTTCCTCCTCCTCATCTCTGCCTCCTGGCTTCCCTCAAATCTCAGCTCAAATTCCAGCTTGTACACGAGGCCCTTCCCAACCCCTCTTAATTCTAGGGCCTTCCCACTGCTGATCAGCTCCTATCGATCCTGTCCATAGCTTGTTTGCAAGTCATGATTTGCATATGAGCGCCACCTCTGCATCTTCCTACCTTTCTTTTATCTATCTATCTATCTATCTATCTATCTATCTATCTATCTATCTAT
>NW_027187314.1:775172-852459 GCF_028583685.1 Petaurus breviceps papuanus | reverse complement strand
TCTATCTATCTATCTATCTATCTATCTATCTATCTATCTATCTATCTTTGCTTTTTGGAGGGGGGAAGACAGGGCAGTTGGGGTTAAGTGACTTGCCCAAGGTCACATGGCTAGTAAGTATTACCATGTTTCCCCGATAATAAGATCTATCCCAAAAATAAGCCCTCCCCTTACTGTGTAAGATTCCTCTAAAATAAGCCCTCCCCCCAAAATAAGCCCTATTGAGATTGCTACTGTAGTGAAGGTGATCCCCTGCGCTAAATGCTACATTATGGTACCCTCTGTATGCACCGTTCCCCCCCCCAGGTGAAACGCACGCCGCGCTCTGAGCTGCATCCAATCAGAGCTGCAGCAATGAGCGCATCATCCTGTTCTTCCCCAGTAATTTGCTTATTGAATAAAGGTACATTTTTTTGTTCACATTTACCTGTTTATTAAAATTGCTGTCAATGTTCATTAAAATAAGCCCTCCCCTTAAAATAAGCCCTCTGGTGTTTTTCTGTCCAAAAAAATTAATAAGACAGTGTCTTATTATTGGGGAAACACGGTAGGTGTCTGAAGCTGTATTTGAACTAAAGTCCTGACTCCAGTGTTGGTGCTATTCACTGCACCACCTAGCCGCCCCCTACCTTTCTTTTAAATCCCTACGCTTAGCACAATGCCTAGCACATAGTTGGCACTTTAAAATTGTGTGTATTGGCTGACTACCAACATGTCCTGAATCAAACTTGTGTCCCTTATGATCAAATAGCATCATGCCATATGCTGCCTGGAATTAATGCAATTATCAGATGAAAGAACTCATTACCTTTATTTTTTTTTTTTATGATGAAGAGACTTTGTGTGAAATAATCTGATTTTGCTTGTTTTCCCTGATGAAACTAGCAGGCTGAGACTTGGGCAGATAATATCAGCTGTGAATGGAGAGTAGCAAAGGCTCTAGTGGGGTTTCCTTTTCTCCCCCACTCTCCCAGGTACCAGAGGAAGCTAGAATTATCTGCCTGAAAATTAGTCCCTTAATGTAGACTTCCTTTGGGACTACACACACAGTGAATTCCTCTTGCTTCATCCTGGTTCACAAGTGTCCTTGATCTTTCCCCTCTCTTTCCCAGGCTACTGCCTCAGCAGCTACTAAAAAAGAATGAGGAAATCAGTAGGAAATTCCCATTTCTTAAAGTTGGGCACCAGAAATTTAAAGAAACAAATAACATTAATATAATACTTCAAAAAGCATTTATACATATATTATCTAACTTAAGCTTTACAACAACCAGGTGAAGCAGGTACTTCAGAAGTTATCATCTTGGGGCAACTAGGTGGCACAGTGAATATAACACCAGCCCTGGATCTGAATTTAAATCTGGCCTCAGACATTTAACACTTACTAGCTGTGTGACCTTGGGCAAGTCACTTAACCCCAATTGCCCTAACTTCCCCTCTCCAAAAAAAGCCAAAAATAAAAGTTATCATCTCCATTTTAAAGATGGGGAAATAGAAAATCCTAAAGGTGAAGTGACTTGTCCAGGGTCAAAAAGTAAGGAAGTGTGTGAGGCTGGATTTGGTCTTCCTGACCATTCCTGCTGGGTACATGCCAGACCTAGAGTTCAAATCAAGCTGCTGACACTTATGAACTGGATAATTCTGTGCAATTGTACAGTTTGTACTCCTAAACCACTGTTTGACTTAGTTTTCTCATCCATAAAATGGCAATAATAGCATCTACTTTGTAGGTAGTCATGAGGATAAAACATGATTCTATTTGTGAAGTGATTTGCAAAATTTAAAATGTTTCCATGCCGTGTTTCTCTTTTGCATGTAGATAATTCATCGCAAAAAAACAAACCCTTTCAAATTGTGAGAGGTAGCAAAGGGTTAAGTTTCCACAGAACTGCTGAAAATCACTAAAGTAAAAATACTGATAATAAATTGTGAAAAAGAGTAGGGAGGTAAAGTTTCCATGGAATTGCTAAGACATTACCAAAGTGAGATAAAGAAGCTAGCAGACAGCAGATGGATTTGACCAATCAGAAAGCAGATAGTGGCCTTGGGACTCTCAGGCCCAGATAAGGGCAAATCTAGGTTAAAGCGGTGAGGGGTCAGTATTCTGGGGTTATTACTGTGCTTGCTTAATGAACCTCATGTATTATGTATATTATCTAACAAAATTAGAGGCTCATCAGTAATAATATATGACAGTGGAGAGGTGTACCCAGAAGAGAACTAACCAATCCATTCTCTGAAGGGAGTGGCCGCACCAAACTAATGGCATAAAAGTTGCTTCACTTTTGTATCCCAAACTCCTCCTTCCACAAGAAGGATGGAGTCCTGAGGGCCACTGGGTGGCGCAGTGAGTAGAGCACGGCCCTGGAGTCAGGAGGACCTGAGTTCAAATTTGGCCTCAGACACTTAACACTTACTAGCTGTGTGACCTTGACCAAGTCCCTCAACCCCAATTCCCCCCAAAAAAAAAAAAAAAAAAAAAAAAAAAGAAGAAGAAGGATGGAGTCCACTTCTGCCCAGGGGTGTTCAATTCCTCTAGGATTTCTCCTTAATAAACTTCTTATGCGGGTGGTTAAGTGGCACAGTGAGTAGAGCGCTGGCCCTGGAGTCAGGAGGACCTGAGTTCGGATCCGGCCTCAGACACTTAACACACACACAAACAAAAACCTAGCCGTGTGACCTTGGGCAAGTTACTTAACCCCAATTGCCCTCCAAAAAGAAAAAATTAAAAAAGAAAAAAAAAGAAAATTAAGCATTTACTAAGACAGCATAGTAAGGACCACGGGGTGCACTTTCCCACAAATACACACAGTATACATTTTTATGAGTACAAAGTCTACCAGTAGTGAGACACTAATGTAAAAAAAAGCATAAATAGGGGCAGCTAGGTGGTGCAGTGAATAGAGAACTGGCCCAGGAGTCAGGAGGACCTGAGTTCAAATACAACCTCAGACACTTAACACACTTACTAGCCATATGACCTTGGGCAAGTCACTTAACCCCAATTTCCCTGCCCTCCCCCCTCCAAAAAGTAAAAAACTAAAAACTAAAAAAAAAAAATCATAAATAACTGAGAAAACTTATTTTTCCAGTGCTGCAAGGTCCCAATAACTTTTCTCTTTGAATTGTGTCCTTGCTGTACAGGCATCTGAACGCAAGCACCTCTTCTGGGTAGGTTGTTCACGTGGACTCCCTAGATCTTTTCCTCTCTGCATCTCCACTCTCTATTTTGAGGCCTTCATTCATTCTTTTCCTGCCAGAGGTCTCAGTTCTTGATGCTGGTTCTGCCTCTGTGTCTGTTATATGTCTGTCTCTGCTCTCAGCTGGTTTCACTAGGTCCTACTGGGTAAATTGCTCTGCTAAAAGACTGTGGCTAATGGGAAGAGAGGAGAAAGTCCCCTCCCTGACCTTGCTGCCATTTAATAGAGGGACAGGGGCCGCGATGCTTCTCCCTGCCTCAGATATCTTGAGCTGTTTCCAGGTCATTCAAGGCTTAGCTTTTAAAGGTCACCCAGGGCTCAGTCCATCTTTGCCCAGCCAGTGGTCAACTCATTCTGATTCCAACAAGGAAGTCAAACCAAGAGAGAGCTGCCAGAGAGGCTGAGGCAGACTGAGACCTTTTGAAAGCTCCCCTAGTGAAACTGGGCACCTGCAGCCAATCAGTCTGCCATTCACCACATGCTCAGCAGGCTAGACCCAATTAATGACTGTTTTACATGTGCTCTGACATCTCTCCAATGCACTCCCATTTACATGTCATCACAACTCTGCCAGAAACAGGCTGGGGAGGGGGAAGGGGGGGAAACACCATCAAAAGCACTCTGTATACATGCCTGTCCGTATTACATGTCCTTCTGTGAAGTTTGAAGTTCTTGGATGTGAGGATAGAGATTTGGAAAGAGATTTTGATCCCTTTAAAGGAATACAAGATATTTTTTTCAGCACAAGCTGAGGCATGGGGAAAGGGGAAAGAGCGAATTTTCCACAAGCAAGAGAGACATGATAATCATACCCTTAGGTAGATGCAAGTTTTCCATAACAGGAGAAAGTTTAAGTAGATACCATTCCTTATATACTCATTTGTTGTTGTTGAGTCGTTTTTCATTCGTGTCCGACTCTTTGTGACCCCATTTAGAGTTTTCTTGGCAAAGATACCAGAGTGCTTTGAAATTTCCTTGTCCAGCTCATTTGATGGGCAAGGAACTGAGGCAAACAGGTTAAGTGACTTACCCAAAGTCACACAGCTAGTAAGTGTCTGAGACCAGATTTGAACTCATAGAGATGAGTCTTCCTGACTCCAAATCCAGCACCTAGACCTAACATAGATAAATCATTGAGGCAAATGAAAGCCTTAGCAACACAAGCCTCAGGAAGGGAATACTCTAATTCAACCTTTCCTTGTCCAGACTCATGAAGAATGGTTTTGGGGAATTAGGGATTGCTTCCTCTGAGAGTACCCACCTTGTCCTTAACACCTTTAGTTCTATTTATCGTTTTTTAGAAGCCAGAACTCCCCTCAGTCACGTGTCCTTCAGGTAAAAACTGTGATATAAATAGGATCAGTCAGTGTGATTCATTCACACATGTATGTCTTTATTGGGCTTTTAAAGTCAGGGGGGAATATGCGTTCAAATCCTGGCCCTGTCATTATCTGTGCCTTGGTTTCCTCCCCCAATGTTTTCCTCTTCCCCTCTCATCTGTAAAATGGGGTGGTTGGACTAGATTGTTCCTAAGGTCTTTTCCAGCTTTAAAACTTTGGGCTCACAAAATCAATTTATTTTTGATGATAACACACCTGATTCATATTTGTACTCTAGTTGACTTCCTAACCACTCCTCACCCCACTCCCTCCCCATCTTTCTTACTCCCATCCCTCTTGGAACTACTTTAGATCCCAAAATAAAATTCTTCCTTAGGAACCTGAGGTGGGGGATAGAATTGAAGTCTAGTTCCCCTCTTGAGGAGACAGCAGCCCCAGAACAGTGAAACCAGAAAGGGATGTTCTAGCAAATGTTTAACAACCACTTCTCTGGGGACAGAGGTGGGTATGGGGGAAAGTTTGCAGGAAACACTTCAATTTAATCTGTGTTGTTAACATTTTTTCCATTACTTTCTTAAGTCTGGACAATCAACAACAAAATAAATCAAACCCTAATTTATAATGTTCTCCAATTTCCAAGCAATAATTGTCCCCACTGGAAATTCAATAATTGTCCTTGCAAACCAGTAGGAGCTGGCTCCAGCTCACCACTGAAACCAGGGCAAACCACAATCACAGGTAGGGGACAGGCCTCAGCCAACAAGTGTTAGATATAGAAAGCAAATTCAAAGTAATTTTGGATGAGAGGAAGGCAGTAGCAGCTGAATAGGACAGGAGAGGCTTCACCTGAAAGCTAATCTTGAAGAAGCTCAGAATTCTAAGCCAAGGTGAGGAAAGAATGGGTTTCTGGAATGGAGGACAGCCTCTGCCAAGGAATGCAGCTGGGAAACCTAATAACATGTGTGAAAAACAGTAAGTAAGTCAGTTTGTCAGAAACACAGAGTGTGTGAAGGACAGTCACGTGTATGTAATTTATAAAAGTAGACTGGAGCCAGGCTGTAGAGGGCTTTAAATGACCAAAGAGTTTGTATTTTATCCTAAGAAGCAATAGGGAAACACTAGACCTTTTTGTGTTGAAGAGTGATGAGGTCAGAGCTGACCTTTAGAAATACCACTCTGGTAGTGATATAGAAGATGGATTAAAGAGGGGAGAGCCTTGAAGTGGAGGGTCCAATAAGTGAGCTATTACTCCCAGGGGTGGAGAACCTGCTGCCTCAAGGCCACATATGGCCCTCTAGGTCCTCAAGTGTGGGGATTCAGTTAAAGGGCTGCACTTGAGGACCTAGGGGGCCACATGTGGCCTTGAGGCCAAAAGTTCCCCACCCATCTAGTCCAAGCAAGAGGAGGTAAGGGCTTGAGCTAGGGTGGTGACTGTGTGAGTGAAGAAAAAGAGTTTGCAATCTAGTAAGAAGATAAAAGCAATACCCCACAAAACTCTAGTACAAGTTAAGATATAGTATCATAAAACTTTGTGGTTCTCACTCACTCTTTTATGATTCTTGTTATATCTAGCCTCTTATTTACTGTTAGCTTCCCTTGTCCCTTCTGCCTTTGGTGTAAACCATAGCTTATTGATCCTTGCTTGCAATCTTCCAAAGTAAAATGCCAAATAAACTACAGTCTAGAGAAATAAAAACCCCAGGTCAGCTAAGTTTGCTCAGGCCTAGACGAGCATTTGCCCATAAAACATGTTCCTGTGGAAGAAGGCTCCAGAGAGGAAGCACTGTTTTTAAATCTACTGAATGAGCTTATGAATGAGTAGACAGTCTTCCTGTGCTGAATCACATGCTTCTGATGTCAGAAAATTCATCTAACCAAATTCAAACAGAGTTTGTGTGTAAGTGCTGAAGTAATCCTTTCAGAGAGGATGTGAAATGAGGTGGGGAGAAAGGGAAATGAAACAGAATCATAGGCCTTTAGAACTGAAAGGCATTTTCAAGGTCATAGAATAATAGTAATAAATAGATTGCATTTATATAGTGCTTTAAGGTTTGGAAAACATTTTACATAGTTTGACTCCATTTTACAGATGAAGAAACAGAGACCTAGAGTGTGACTTCCCAAAGTCACAGGGCAGAGCAGGTCTTCAGAATGCCAGTCTGGTGCTCTACCTTCTATACTATATCGTGCTTGTACCAGGAGGGTGCCATTATTAATTAGGAAAACTCTTGATAGGTTTTTGTGTCCCTCCCTTTATAGGAGAAGAATGCTGTCTAATAAATATCTACTATGCGTACTTTGTGCAATGCTAGTCACTGAGGGAGGACACAAAAAGTACACATTACGGTCTTTGCCTTTAAGGAGCTTATATTTTCTTAGGGAAACAAGACAAAAATACACTTGAAATAGTTAAGTAGTTAACATAGAAGGCTGTGAATGTGAAGAATATAAGCTCCTTGAGGGCAAGAACTGTTTCATTTCTACCTTTATATCTCCCCCTCTTTACCAAATAGTAGATGCTTAATAAACACTTATTAAATGCTAAAAAGTGAGTTAGATGGACAGAAAATGCTGTGGTGATTCAGAGGAGAGAATGAAGACCTCATGGAAAGGTAGGCCTTGAGAATAGCTTGAAGAATGAGCAAGATTTGGATAGGAGAAAAAAATGAGAGAGGCAGCAAGCATGTTATAGTGCAAAATCCTAATTTTGCAACTACCTGTGATATTGGGCAAGTCATTTTCTCTCTTGAGCCTAATTTCCTGCAAAGGGGAAGTGTTTTTTGGGGGGGGTTCCTACTTAACAAGTTTTTTTTTCCCCTAATGTTACTCTTTCTGCTCAAATATAGGATAGGATAGGGAAAGGGAGTGGACCTATATTTCACGGGTATAATTTCTGGGTTCTGTGTAGAACACCAAGGGTTTAAGTGACTTGCCCAGAGTCATGCAGCCTATCCGAAGTGGGAACATTCACCCAAGTCTCCCTGGCTTCAAGACTAACACTCTCTCTCCTCTGTGCCAGCAGGGATGAACTAGATTCACATGACTTGACACTCTATTTTGGGGGAGGTATGAACTATTAAAAATCAATGTAGTTCTCTTTCATTTAGCTCCAGAACCTTCCAGCCAAGAAACACCAAAATGTCTCACAGGGAGGCTGTTTTTCTGTCTCATCCTCTTTCTCTGGGGATAGTGGGCCTCTTACTATCCTTCTCTCTGGCTCCTCATTCCCAAGAGCAAAACACATATAAATCAGGAGCTAGCATTCAGTACTAATTAAACAGAAATGCCAACAAACTTAAATGTGCAGATAAACCTTAGATTTAACATTTTGGGGAGAAAGTTGAGGAGCTGGAGGCAGCTATTACCATACCGTATCAAGTCTCTCAGAGAAGAAAGATCAGTACAAGTGTACCTAGCCTTGGGACCTGTGAGAGGAATAGAAAAGGGTGTTCAAAACAAGGTGGAGAAGGGACTACACCCTTCTAACACTCTATCTGGTTTCCATCTGACAGGAAAAGAACCTTGGTTGCTGCCTAAGCTGTATTCTTCTTTGTCTTCTGGCTGCCTCCTGTCTCTTGGGCTCTCTCAAATCTGGCCTTGAGCATCTCCACTCACCCTAGGCCACCATGTACCACAACAAATTCCAAATGGATAATCACAATATAAAAAAAAAAATCATGCCCTGAAAAAAGTAAGAAGGGATGGAAAGGCATATATTTTCACTTCCCCCATAGCCAAGTGAAGAGTTTGTTATCAGACACAGAGGAGATTACAAAACACAAAAATTATAACAATATAAAATTTAAAAGCTTTGAAGAGAGCTGCTAACTTTTGGATACCAAAATTTCGGAAAGACACTGATAAGCCAGAGAGCATCCAGAGCATCCATAGGTGGAACAGCAGATAGAGTACTAGCTCTGGAGTAAGGCAACTCCTCTTCTTGATCAGATACTTACTGTATGAACCTGGGCAAGTCACTGAACCCTGTTTGCCTCAGTTTCTTTGTCTGTAAAATAAACTGGAGAAGGAAATGGCAAACCATTCCAGTATCTTTGCCAAGAAACCCCCAAATGGGGTCATGAAGCATCAGACACTACTGAAACAACTGGACAACAAAAATCCAGAGGAGAGCTTCCAGGATGGTGAAGGACCTTCAGGTGAAGTCCACGCCATCTGAGGATCAACTGACAGCCCTGGGGAAGGAGGAGGCTATGTTTAACTTGAATAAAAGGACTTGGGGTATATGAAAACTGTCCTCAAATATTTAAAGGGCTGGCTGTCACATGGAAGAGGGATTAGACTTCTTTTGGTTTAACCACTAAAAGAAGGACCAGGAATAATGGGCAGAGGAGGAAAAATTGGAAATTTAGTTTTGACATAAAGAGAAACTTTCCAATAATTAGAGCTGTTCAAAAGTGGAGTGAATGGGCTCAGAATTCAGATTGAAGCATATTTTTTTCATTTACTTTATTCTTTCTCATGATTTTATTTCATTTTGATCTGTTTCTTCTTCCACAACTGTGACAAATATGAAAATATGTTTTACATGATAGCACATATATAAACTATATGAAACTGCCTATCATTTTCAGAAGCGGGGAGGGGAGAGAGGGAGAAAAAATTGGAACTCAAAACCTTATAAAAATGAATGCTAAATAGTCCTTTTTGTTGGGCAAGTAATTGGAAATTGAGGGGATGTCTATCAATTGGGGAATGACTGAACAAGTTGTGGTATATGAATGTAATGGAATACTAGTGTGCTTTAAGAAAGGATGAGCAGGTGAATTTCAGCAAAACCTGGAAAGACTTAAATGAACTGATGCTGAGTGAAGTAAGCAGAACCAGCAGAACATTGTACACAGTAACAGCAACATGGTACAATGACCAACTCTGATAGACTTCTCAGCAATACCATGATCTAAGACAATTTCAAAAGGCTCAAGACAGCATATGCTACCCACATACAGAGAAAGAACTCTGAACTCTGAATGCAGATCAAAACACACTATCTTTTCTCTTTTTTTTCCCCCTTTCTCATGGTTTTCCCCTTTTGTTCTGACTCTTCTTTCACAAAATGTCTAATGTGGAAATATGTTTAATATGATTACATATGTATAGTCTATATCAGATTGCATGCTGTCTTGGGGAAGATGGAAGGAGAAAAAATCTGGAACTCAAAATCTTATAAAAGTGAATGTTAAATAAACTAAAAAACTTTTAAAAGTTTTAATGAATGCTAAAAATTTTCTTAATGTGTAATTGGGGGAAAATTAAATACTATTTAAATAAATTTTAAAAAGTAAAGTGAATTGTCTTTTCAGGTAGTATGTACTGCTTTACTAGAAGTCTTAGAGTTTTTTAATTTTCTTTTTTTTATTACAAACTTAATAACCATCAACAAAAGTGAACATTCCAATATACAAAGAACTAAAAAAGAGGGTTGTATATAAAGTCATAATCTTCTCAATCAGCGATTGGATGGCCACTTAGGCAAGCTGTAATGGGGATTCCTTTCCAGATATGAGCTGGGTTAGATGGCTGCTGAGTTCCCTTCTTCTGACTAAAAATGTCTGTGATTTTGTAATGTTGGAAGTTGGGTGTAGAAACCATAGCATTTCCAGTAGTATCATTGACAATAGTATTTTCTTGCTTTTTTGGGGGGGGCAATTGGGGTTAAGTGACTTGCCCAAGGTCACACAGCTAGTTTTTGTGTTAAGTGTCTGAGGCCGGATTTGAACCCAGGTCCTCCTGACTCCAGGGCTGGTTCTCTATTCACTGCCACCTAGCTGCCCCAACAATAGTATTTTCAAAATTAGAAGAAAAATCTGTCCAAGCTATAGCAGTTTGTGACTTTGTTGTAAGAATCTTTAAACTTCTAAATAAGTCTGAAAATATATTTCTGCGTTATGTTGAGGATCTATGACATCCTTTATATAGATATTGAAATTACTGACCCAAAATTCAGCCCCTGTATGCCTTTGTAAACACTTTAATAAGTTACTATGGCAAAAAACAAAAACAAAACCCCAAAACAAACCCAAACCTTCATCTGGTGGCCAACCTTCTGATGAGCTTCTCTGAACTTAGGGTTGATTTCTAGACAACAGACTCGCAGAACCCACTGCCAGGTTCGTATTTGAAGCCATTGCAGCATGGTAGTTCTGGCCAGAGCTTGCTTAATAAATAGCATAGTGATTGAGCTCTCCAAGCTACCTCCATCTCAGTCAGGCATCGGAGGAGAGAACTGAATTAGAGAACTGAAAACATATTTGACCGATGACTTCCAGAATGGGCATGGAGGATGTCTCTTTTGCAGTGGTTTTAAAATTGGTGCTGTTAGGCTGCCTACATGATCTAGGCACAAGGTTATCTGAGCTTGGAGGATAATATTTCCTAGACAGGAAGAACAGCTAGAATGTCATATTACTGAGAAAGTGTCTATAATAAAGGAAGAAATGATGACAGTCCACAGGAAGGCAAATGTCTGCAGCAAAGTTATCAGAGGAGTTGGGTCTGCATTTGTTTTTACAACCTGGTGGAGGAATAATAATGTCTTCTTTCTTCTCTTTTTTGCCCCCGTGCCCCACCCCCATCTCATATGGGGCTCTGATTTCACATATCACTGATAGGGTAAGCTGCATAGAATTATTTTGGTGTGTGAAGAGACTATGCAAAAGTTTCTTTATTGATTCTTAGTGTGAGAACTTCCAACACAAACATCTCAACCCAGATCACAACTTGGTCTATGACTTATTTAATAGGTAATACCTTGAAGTACAAAAAGGTTGAGTGAATTAAATGCATGGAAAGATTTATATTATCTAATGCAGAATAAAACAAGCAGAGCCAAGAAAAAAATACATAGAATTACAACAATGCAACCACAAACAACAACCACATAGAAAAGAATGTTGCACAATTACAAAGAACAAGCATGGCTCCAAAGAAAAGATAGGAGAAGATACTTCCTCCCTGACTCTTTTGCAGAGCTGGAAGGTCCATGGAAGTGAGACATTGCGTATATTTTGACATGTATCATTTTTTTTGTTTTTTTTTCCCCCCACAATCAGTTTTGCTGATTTTTAAAAATTTCTTCTTCCTTTTAAAACTTTTTGTTTAAATATGTTGTTTGTTATATTATATGGTATAACTCTTTGCAAGGAGGAAAAGGAAGGGAAACTGGGAAATTATTTTTAAAATTTATTTTAATTAATGTTTTTAAAAAATATAACTGACAGCCTGGGTCACACAGCTTATAAATGTCACAGGTGGGATTAGAACAAAAAATGACAAGCTGGAGATCATTCAGAAGAAGGCAACTTGATGCCAAACCCAGCACTATATCCTAAACATATTACCATTTGTGTATGTCCCGTAAAGAGAATAAATATATCAGGAAAACATGCCTAAAATACAGACTGGTAAATATTTATTACATGCTTTCCTCTGTTCAAAAACTTGACTAGTTACCTATTGCTTACGGAAAGTAGTTCAAACTCCTGTGCCTTGAATGCAAGCCTTTCTGCAATCTGGTATATACCCAATATTTCCTTTTGGTCTCCTTCATGGATATTTCTTTGTCCCTCAAATATGCCCTGTATTCTCCCACCTCCATGCCTTTGCTGTTTCCTATGCCTCCCCATCATTATGTGCTAAATTTTTGCCCAACTCAAATGTCATCTTCTCTAGGAAATCTTCCCTATTTTCCTGATCAATAAAGACCTGTCCCCTCAGCCTTCATGTTTCATAACTTTCTAATACATTTAGCACATATTTGTGTATTATACTTTTCTGTGTCTGTATATCTTATCCCCCAAATAGATTGTAAACTTCAGAAAGGAAGACATTATGTCTTTTCTAAACTTGATAACTCTTTCAGGATCCAGCAAAGTATTATGCATACTAAAGTTGCTGTTTGGTGAATGTTGAATGAATGCATGCACTAGAAAAGGTATGTTATTGGCTACTTGACTCTAAATTACAGTGACTAATACTGAATATGTGTGTGAGTACACACACACACACACACACACACATTCTGAATGACATGTACATTCATTTGTTTAAAGGTGGAGTCAACATGACTTGGCAACTGATGGGATATGTGGAATGAGGGAGAGTGAGGAGTTGAGGGTGATTCGGGGATTGTGAACCAGGGTGACTGAAAGGATGGAGGTGCCCTCAACAGGAATAATGATGTCCAGAAAATGGGTGGGTTTTGGAGGGAGGAGAAGGGAAGATAATGTTCTACTCTGGACATGCACAGTTTGAGATACCTGTAGACTTCTAGGTGGAGATACTTAGCAGTCCATTGGTGATGGAGGTCAGCAGTTCAGGAGAGAGACTAGGGCAGGATACATAAAACTGGAACCATATGCATAGAGATGATAAATGAAAACTCCAAATGGGGTCAAGAAGAATTGGACACTACTGAAAAACAACTGAACAAAAGGTGATCTGGAGTCGGAAGAGACCTTAGAGATCATCAAGTTCAATCTCTTTACTTTATAGATGAGAAAAAATGCTCAGAAATGTAAGTTGATTTGTCCAAGATCAGAAATATAGAGGGGTGGCTAGGTGGCACAGTGAATAGAGCACTGGCCCTGGAGTCAGGAGGACCTGAGTTCAAATTTGACCTTAGATACTTGACACTTAACTAGCTGTGTGACCTTGGGAAAAATCACTTAACCCCAATTGCCCTGCCTTCCCCCCTCAAAAAATAAATACAGAGAGATCAATGCCAGATGGGCACTGAGGGTCAGTTTAAGAAGATGGCACTTTGTTAGGCAGTCACTGGTGTTTTTGAGGAACAGAATGAAAGCAATCAATCAACAATTTTTTTTTAGCATCTATTATAATAGGCCAGGTACCAGGCAAGATATTAGGGAGGCAAAGACAAAAATAAAATAGTCTCTGCCCTCGATAGCTTGCATTCTGTTGGGGATGTATAACATGTATATAATCAGAGCTATACATTAGGAAGATTACTCTAAAGGTGATGTGTCAAGTGGATTGTATGGGAGATTTTGGAAGTAGGGAAACTGGTGAGATTGTGATAGAATGGATTTCTGTTCAGGGAGGGTTCAGGACTAGATGAACTCTAAGGTTCTTTCCAACTCTGAAATTTTCTATTCTGTAATAGTTCAGGGGAGCTATTGAGGGTATGAATTAAATTAATGGCATTGGGAATAGACTTGAATCAATGCATATTAGGGATCTTAAGTATAGAGTTGGAAGTAAATTAATCTAACCTCTTCTTAATTCCTCAATAAATAGCTGGGTGACCACTTTGTCAAAGATATGGTAGAAAAAATTCTTATTCAGGTATGAGTTGGACTAATGGGCAGCTATGATGGCTCAGTGGATACAGTGCTGGGCATGGAGTCAGGAATACCTGAGTTCAAAAGTAGCCTCGTACACTTACTAGCTATGTGACCCTGAGCAAATCACTTAACTCTCTTTGACTCAGTTTCCTCATCTGTAAAAAAAAATGAGCTGAATAAGGAAATGACAAACCATTCCAGTGTCTTGGCTAAGAAAACTCCAAATGGGGTCACAAAGAATTGAACATGACTGAAAAATGACTGAACTACAACAAAATGGACTTTAAGGTCGCTTCTAACTTTCAGATTCTGTGATTCTACAAATCTGTGAATAGATGGTGGATTGTTTGGCTCGTTGGTTGTTTGTTTTCATCTCTTCTAAGGTACACTCAGTAGCTCCTGATCGCTTGCCTGAGGGCCCAGCTGCTGGATCTTGTATATATATAAACCTCTTTCTATTAGGTTCCATTTTCCCCGAAGGGGACAGCTATAAAGTCAACCCTGCTCAAGCGGCCCCAAATGTCTCAACTGGAAAGACACAAACACAATTACACCTTGGATTTTCTGGTAATTCTCCCTAAGGCTGCATACCTGCTTTGAAGTTTTCCTTTTAATCAGTAAGCCATTTAATATTTTATGACTTCTCCACCCTGACTCTTTTTTTCCTCTTTACCAAAGTTCTAAAAGGGGGTCAATCATTAAACTTTTTTTCTAAAACTTCAAAACACATTTTGAATATGTAATTGAACACAGTAAGCAATTTTAAAATATTACATAGCTGTTTCCTCACAGGAGGTGTAACAGGCAGAGTGTACCATTGAACTTCCGTGAAGGTGAGCCTAAAAACATTCTTTCAGTCAACTTGCCTTGATTTAGAGCAAGGGTGGGGAATCTGTGGTCTCAAGGCCACATGTGGCCTTCTAGGTCCTAAAGTGCAGCCCTTTGACTGAATCCAAACTTCCCCTTAAGAAAAGGATTTGTACCAATTTTGATAGACTGGACTCTTCTCAACAATGCAGCTTTATAAGTTAACTCCCAAAAGACTCATGATGGAGAAAGATGTCTATATTCAGAGAAAGAAGTGGAAAGAACAGAGTTTGAATGCAGATTGAAGCAAACTACTCGCTCTCTATCTTTTTCTTATTTGGTTTTGTTTCCTCTTTCCCATTGTTCATTACATCTGATACAAGATACAATCCTTCTTTATAACCTGACTAATGTCTAATGTGAAACTATTTGCAGATCCTATACTTGATTGTATGCTGCCATGGAGGGGGAGGGGAGGGAAAGGGAGAAGATTTGAAACTCAGGGAATTGTGGAATTGAATCCTGTAAACTAAAAGTAAATAAATTAATAAAGACCCAAAAAATAAAAAAAGAAAAGAAAAGGATTTGTTCTATAAAACTCAGACAAAAGGCCGCACACAAGGACCTAGAAAGTCATATGTGGCCTTGAGGCCACAGGTTCCCCATGCCTGGTTTGGAATGTACCATACTTTCATTTTTTCTATCTTTTAGTAATGAAGGATCACATTCTGACACCTCTAAGAAACTGGGCTCTTTGCTCCTAGTTTCCAGAAGCCTATTTAGGAGACATTGGAACTGGATTTGGAGTCAGATGACTTAGAAGGGAACAAGCATTTATATTGCATCTACTGTATGCCAGACATCAGGCTAAACACTTTCCAAATATTCTCTCCTTTAAATCTCACAACAGCCCTGAAAGGTAGGGACTGTTATTGTTCCTATTTTGCAGTTGAGGAAACTGAGTTAAGTAACTTGTCCAGGATCACATCTGAGGCTGGATTTGAACTCAGGTCTTCCATGATTCCAGAGATGCCACTCTACCCATTATGTCACTGGCTGCTTCATTCAGATAATGGATTCAAATACTGGCTGGAATACAAACTACTTCTGTGATTTTGAACAAGTTGCTTTATTTCCCTAGGCCTCAGTTTCCTCATCTGTAAAATGAGAGAAGTGTTAACTAGGGAATAGCTAAGATCCTTTTAAGCTTAAAATCTAAGACGCATGGAGCCATCAAGTGGCTTGTGAGAAGGGGTGTGACATGTTCTCATAGAAATTCTTCTGGTAAGATGATGACATGACAGATTGGTTTTTTGGAGTTGTTGTTTTTTAAACTTGTTCTTACTTGGCTAAACCTGTAACTATCTGTGTGGTTTTCAACTCTACATTCTAATAAGGAGTGTGTATAAATTAATAAAATGATTCTGTTCTCAACTTGTTGGGCCCTGTCCTTTCTAAAGTGGTTTATCAGATAAGGTATATGAGGAAGAATTAAGTGTTTTATGCTGTGTTTCCTGATAGTTATGGTGTCAATGACTTCATATAAATTTCCTGTTTGGATCACAGTCAACAAATATTCATTTGTCTTCTATATTCCTCCCTCAATCTTTACTCAGGTGTTACAAGGTCTATAATGGTAAAGGGGATTTGAAGATCTTCCCTTCCCCTTAATAGGCCTAGGGAATTTGAGGACCTTCCCTGATTTGAAAATATACTCTGCCCCCTAATAGGCTGACTTTGGTTACATGGAGCCTGTGGTGGAAGGAGTTTGCTGAAGGGTGGAGCAGAGCCCACAGGAGAAGCTTGCTTAGGGGAGGCTTGTTTTTCAGGAAGGCCCATACATTGTTACTTTGTAATTAGGCAGTGGGTCATGAAGGTTGTGATGGTCTCTGACTCTGAAGAAGGTTATATATACCTCTGATGTGAGGTTTTGCTTTGGGGCTCACTCATGGGAAGAGTTGTGTGATTTGGCCAGATGAGACTCTGGGCAGCTGTTGAGCCCCCTGGCTTTGAAAACCCAGATGTTGGTGCTTCTCTCTCTGGTAACTAACTATGTGTGTGTGTGTGTGTGTGTGTGTGTGTGTGTGTGTGTGTGTGTGTGTGTGTGTGTGTAATGGTCAGACATCTGGAAGCCCTGTCTGTTGGACTGTTGAACTGTGCTATTTTCTCTGTCTGTAATTTTTATCTATTTCTAATTTGTTTGTATTCTCTGAAGTTCAGGGTGCTGACTTTTCACCTCTGAACTAGGTAAATGAAATATGTTTGATTAAAGTAAGATTGTTAACCCCTTTTGAGTCATTTTCCTTTAGAAAAACAGATAAAAAAAACCTGTGCTAGCAGCCATCCTGGGTATGCTAGGGTGCTTGCTGTTACAAGGTCCCACCTCCACCTTATTTCAAGTAATACATGACCACATTATGTTTATATTAATATACTGGGTTCTAGATGTGGAGACAATATCACCTCTTTCTTCAAAGGATCTGATTCTTGGCATTCCAATACTGAATGTTTCCATCTCCAAAGTTCTGGCTCCTGTTCTTCTACCAGGGTTTCTCCTGTATTATATATCCACTCTTCTAATTCCTTATCACTTTCTCCTTCAAAACAGTTCCTGTCCTCAAAAAGCTAGCATTTAGTTGGGGAAAACATGTATGTATGCATGTTATACATATGTACGATCAGAACTATACATTAGGAAATTATTTTAATGGTTGTATGTTAAATGGATTGGGTGGAAGGAGATAATAGAAGCAGGGAGACAGGTTTAGCTATTATAAAATGGATTCCTATTCAGGTAGGGTTAGATGAGATGAATTCTGAGATTGATTCCTATTCTATTTTATGTTTCTGTAATAGTTCAGGGAAGGTATTATGAGTTTAATTTTATAACATTGGGAAAAGAAAAGACGGAATGGATGTTAGAGATCTTAGGTATAGAATTGGAATAGACCTTAGAGGTACAACCTCCTCATTTTACAGATTACAAAACTGAGACCCAGAGAAGTTAAATAACTTGGCCCTCCTTCAAAACTCATTTGAGAACCTAAAATGGATCTTGTACAAGTAATCTATGGCTTCTTATTGGAAATGCAGATTCTTTGTGCTATTCTTTCTATGGACACAGTGCTCTATGCACAGTAGGTGCTTAAGACCCAATGAATGGAACTGAATTATCTTTATTCACTGTGCAATTGTATCATCCTGAAGACTACCTCCCATGTATGTTGCCTTGGTGTACCTATCTCATCTTCTCCCTAAATTCTTCCTTGGTGTGACTCAATGTTATAACAATTATTTACTGAACACATACTATGTTCAAATGCTATACTAGGCACTCTGAATACAGGGAGAAAAGTAAAACACTTCTTGCCCTCACGGGGCTTATATGATCTTAGGAAGATACAATGGATACACAAATAAGTAAAAACAAGGAAAATTGTGAAGGAAGACAATGTTGATTACTGATGGAATGAAGAAAGGAAGGATTCTGAGGAGAGATGGGACAGGAGTGTATTCCAGGCACTGGGGATGGCTTATATGAAAGCAAAGAGGTAGAAGATGAAATTATATGTTCAGAAAAAAGCTAGAAGTACAGTTTAGTTGGAAAAATGAGTTTTGTGAGAGGGTATATAGAGTGCATGTGAAAGGTAGGTTTGAGCCAGATTAGAAAAGTCTTTTCTGGGGCGGCCAGGTAGCACAGAGAGTAAGAGCACTGGCCCCAGAGTCGGGATAACCTGGGATCAAATCCAGGCTCTGATACTTAGCACCACACCCAGAAATAACTGGCCATATAACCTTGAGCAAGTTACTTAACCCCAATTGATTTGAAAGAAAGAAAGAAAGAAAGAAAGAAGGAAAAGAAAAGAAAAGAAAGAAAAAGTAAGTCTTTTCAGTATCAGCTGTTGACCTGTTCCAAAGGTTTGGTTAAAGGAGACAGACAAATAGTAATATAAAATTTCAACATTTGTTATTCCCTTAAGGCTAACTTTACTACTTGTACATGGAGTGCAGGACTAGAGTCCTGACTGATGAACAAAAGGATGAGAGAGCTTAAGTACATTTTAGGACCATCCCAATACAGGGTGGCTGAGTCACACAAATTTATGATCTCCATAATGGCTTAATCATTATATGAGAAAGAAATTTTCTTAATTGAATAAATAGTAAATACAATAAAACAAAAGAGATGACAAAGTGTCGATTGAAATTATAATCCAGAGTATCTGTGTTTTCTTAACCATTAACATTCCATAACATGGAATGTGCCCAGAAAATCTTAAAATAAGAAAAAGTCTCATTACTCAAGTTAATGCCATGAGTTGAGGGTCTCATCCTTAAGGGCCATAAAGTAGGCTTTGTTATCATAAGGAGAGGTGTTCCCTTAGAGCAAGACAAAGCTGGGTCTGTTTGGAATTTATGATCTCTGGATGCCTGTGTTAAGTCCTGCTCCCAACCTTATCTGGTCTCTGGAGTGGCTGACATAGAAAGAGAGACTTTTTTTTTTTTTTTTGTAAAATGAGGAAGAGCAGTCTGTTTGATTAATTCAGACTTTGGCCAAAATATGATATTAAATGATCATCACAGTCTAAGACTATTTTATGCTATAGGTAATGGAAAACTACCTTTGGTTTTTGAATAGGGGAGTAACATAATCAGACCTCTACATTAGGAAGAATACTTTGGAATTAGAGAGGAGAGAAATTTGAAAGAAAAAAGAGACTGATTAGGAGATGAGTCTAAGAGAACAAACAAAAGATGATAAAGGCTTATGCTACTGGGATACCTGTTGGTGTAATGTTAATGAAATTTAAGATCTTTCCATTTATAGGTCTCAGGTGGAGCCCATCAAGGGGAGCTTTCTTGGGGAGGCTTGCTTGTAGGAAGGCTTTCACACCTTTCGCTAATTTCTAATTAAGCACTGAGTCACAAGGATTGATGCCTTCTGACTCTGAGAAGTGTATATATACTCTAAGTTGGTATTTTGCTTTGGGGGCTCCCTTATGAGAAGGTTCTTGTGATTTCCTGATCGAGATTCTGAGTACATTCAGAGCTCCCTGACTGCTCAGAAGTATTTATGATACTTAAGACACTCTTGATCCAGGGATCAAGATATATATTTGATTAACATATATTTGATCCAGGGATCAAAATATATATTTGATTCAGGCAGTTATAGCCTTGTCTGCTGGTCTTTATTTCTCTTCTAGTATTTTCTTTGCATTTTCTCTGAAGTTCAGGGTGCTGACCTTTCTCCTGAACTAGTGAATATAATTAAAAAAGACTTAACCCCTTAAACAGCTATCTTTCCTAGTAAATCAGATCTAAAAACCTATGCTAACAGCCACCCTGGGTATGCCAGTGTGGTTGCTGCTACAGAAGACATGTGAGAGACATTATGGAGACAAACCTAATAATACCTATCAACTGACTAGACATAGGAGGTGAGGTAAAGGCAGTAATCATGTACAATTGAGGTTATGAACCTTGGTGGCAATTAGGATGGTGTTGCTTTTGCTAGAAATAGGAAATTTTGGAGGAAGGGAAGAAAGAGCTGCAAATTTGCTAGCCATAGGTTGGTTGAAGCCTCAATGGTTCAGGGTGTTTTGATGCTAGAAGGCAATGTTCATGTAATGTACTCTCTCCAAACCCTGGGGAGCTGGGGGTATATATGGGAGTTCAGATTGGAGATCTTGAGGCCTGGTGACTAGAGTATACTCATGTGTGATACTAACTCAGCGGTTACTTCTCAAGATGGAGGTGTATGAAGCACACCTACAAGGTAACCCACACATAGAGCATACATTTGATTTTGTATCAGGCCTTGTGACTGAGTTCCTGATCCTTTGGACATTCAGTTTGGCGTCAGAGTCCCTTTGTGACAGCATTAAGTCCTTACCTATATTTGTAGGCTTTGTGGAGTTCCATGGCACACATCTCAGCCCAAACTGATCTCTGCCTCTTATCTCTTCTATCACTTATATTCTGTCCCATTAACATGACACTTCTATGTAGTACAGTATGGCTTTATACTGTTGTTATCTATGTATGTGTCTTATCTCCCTTCTTAGGTGGCAAATTCTTGACGTTTTTTTAATCCTCCATAGTGCCTTACACATTTTAGGTATCCTGTAATGATTTGTCCCATCAGTGAATGAGGAAGTTTTTATCAGTGAACAGGATACCCTCCCTCCAGGTGTGATGTAGAATAAAAATGACTAGAAAGCACTGATCCGAGGGATTTGTCTTTAGTTCTCACAAAAGGCTCACCTTGGGAGCCTCCAGTCCCACTAGCCTCATTCCTTAACACTTCTCAGCACCAACCCCTTCTGCTCCTGCCTCAGCAGCAAACAACTCAGTTCAGTGAATTTTTACGGAACATGTACTGTATTCAAGGCTCTGTGTTCAGCATATTGAGGAGGAGGATTGTTGATTGTCCTTCATTCTTGAAGAGAAGCATGACATCAGGGAAGTGATGTCATGACTTGCAAATGGATTGGGTTTCAGTGAGGCAGGGCTGTGCAAAGTCACCAGCCTCACTCTCTCCTCTGGAGCCATCTAGGTGAAGTGGCAAGATATAGATCAGGACAACTGAAGATGGCCCTGGATGCAACCGGGGACATTGACCTTTTTAAGCTAGAGTCTTTCCCGGGTCTCAGTTTGTATGAGGCAATGGGCCATTCAGTGGTAAAGACTAGGTAGAAATGAGGCAAAGAGTGACCTCTTTGACCTAGTTAAAAAAAAAAAAGAAGAAGAAATCTGGGAGGGAAGACCCAAATATGATTAAGATACAGGTTTAAATTCTTTAAGGAATTTACAATCTAGAACAGCAGTTTACAACCTGACAACTAGGTGGCATAGTGGATAGAGTGCTGGGCCTGCAGGCCGGAGGACTTATCTTCCTGAGTTCAAATAGGACCTCAGACACTTAACTAGTTGTGTGACCCTGGGTAAGTCACTTAAGGCTATTTTCCTCAATTTCCTCACCTGTAAAATACACTCCAATATCCTTGCCAAGAAAATACCAAAGGGGATCACAAAGAGTTGGACATGACTAAAATGATTGAACAACAGCAAAATCATACTTAAACTTTCCACTCCTTGACTCCCTATTGCCCTCAGGATCAAATGTAAAATCCTCTGGCTTTTAAAGCCTTCCATAACCTGGCCCCTTCTTTCCTTTCCAATTTTCTTATGGCTTATATCCTCCCACATACTTTATGATCCTGTGACACTAGCCTCTTTGCTGTCCTTCAAAGATAACACTCCATCTAGTGACTCTGCATTTTTACTGGCTCTTCCCTATGCTTGGATCTCTCTCCTTCCTCATCTTACCTCCTGGTTTCCCTGATTCCTTCACATGTCAGTTAAAGTGTCACTGTCTGCAAGAAATGTTTCCCAGTGCCTTCCCTCAAATTTACTCTGTATAAATTCTGTTTGTACATAGTAGTTGATATGTCATCTCCCCCATTAGACTGTGGATTCCTTGAGAGCAGGGACTGGTTTTCACAATTCTTTGTATCCCAAATGCTTAGTACAGGGTCTTGCTTTTTGGAGAAGTATAACCAGTGCCCCCAGGACCCTTAAGCTCTGGGCTCATAAGGACTAAGTCCAATCACAGACTTTCTCCTAAAAAAAATCATATTCTCTTTGGCTCATTTTAGAGCTTACTCTTGAAAAATCTCCTAATATAGGTTATGTATAATTCATGTCTAGTTTTCCATAAATGGAAGTAAAAAGGATCTTGAGCGTTGTATAAGCAGTTAAGGTAACATATGCATATTGAGTAAAGGATAAGCTCTGTTTAACCCCACAGAAAATTCACAAAATAAAGAGTGTGGACTGGAGTCCATAAATATAACCTTCACAAAGGGGCTTAAAATAGCCCATAAATAATCAACATAATCTTCCTCCCACTATTGTGGTTCCTATTTTCCCACAGAGCCCTACCCCTGACTCATAGTGCCACCCTGTGCTCGTAAAAGGGAAAAAGAAAGATAGAGGTGGCCAGGAACTCTCTAGAACTTCATGAATGAACTGTGTCTGCCCCTGTTGGAAGGAAGTTATTAATGGCACTTGGTGGAGGGGGCAGAGAAAGAACTGTTTTCTACTGTTTTACATGCATTCCAGAAGAAAGGTCAAAAGGAAAAGGTAAAGGTCAGCCTAGTGGAGTCTTTTAGCTCTATTTAATTGACCATCATAAAGGAGATGATTCTTTTAACATGAGTTCATCGTCTCAAGAGTCTTAGACAATGGGGGGGGGGGAGCGCAGAGTCAAGATGGTGGAGTAGAAGCACGATCTCCTCGCTGCTCTGGCTTCCACCTTCCCCAATCCATGTAAAAAGGGGACTCTAAACAAACTTTGGAGCTGAAGAACCCACAAAATGACACAGATAAGCTAACCTCCTACTAAGGATAGCATGGCAGGCCAGCAGGAATCGGCCAGGGCAGTGCTCTAGGAGCCAAGCCCAGCCCCACAAAGAGGCTTTAGCCCCAGGGCAGGCCTGACCAGCTACTTGCTGGAGGGACCCCAGATCAGTAGCAGCTGTGGTTGTTTCCAGATTTATCAACACAGTTGCAAAGGACAAAGTGAGAGGTCAGTGCAGTCTGGACTTTGGGACCCAGTAAGTGGGAGTGCGTGGCTTTTACCCCCAGAGCGAGAAGCCACAGAGACGCTGGTGCCAGCACCACATGGCAGCTTCGGCTCCTGGCCTGCAGAGTGTAGGGGGACCAAGCACCAGTCTGAGGGGTAATTGCTCTTGCTTTAACCTTCTTGGATCTGGATTGCAGTCTAGGGTGGAGGTGCTGGGGTGTGTGTCTAGCTCGCCAGAGAGTGTGGAGACCTCAGAGGGGGCACCCATCTAATACTTCCGGCAGCTGAGAAAACCCCAGCATTTGGGATGAAAACTCCCCCATCTGGTGGCAAAGTCCTACTGTGGCAAAAAGCCCCAGGGTCAAGTGACTGAGGGGCAAAATGACCAGGCAAAGGAAACAAAGCAGACAGAAGATTCCAACATTAGACTCCTATTTTGGGGACAAAAAGGAGCAAAGCATGGAACAGAAGGAAGACAGTGAAGTCAGAACTCCTGCACCAAAAGCTTCAAAGGAAAATACCAGCTGGTTACAGGCCATAGAGGACCTTAAGAAGCAGATAAGAGAAGTGGAGGAAAAATTGGGAAAAGAAATGAGAACAATGCAAGAAAATTATGAAATGAGAGTCAACAGCCTGACTGAGGAAAATCATACCTTAAAAAATAGACTAACTCAAATGGTAAAAGAGGCTCAAAAAGGCAATGAGGAGAAGAATGCCTTAAAAAGCCAAATTTGGCAGATGGAAAAAGAATCTCAAAAGCTCAATGAGGAGAATCATTCCTTCAGAATTAGATTGGAGCAAATGGAAGCTAATGACTTTATGAGAAATCAAGATGCTGTTAAACAGATCCAAACAAATGAAAGAATAGAAGGCAATGTGAAATATCTCATGGGAAAAACCACTGACCTGGAAAATAGATCCAGGAGAGATAATTTAAAAATTATTGGACTACCTGAAAGCCATGATCAAAGTAAGAATCTAGAAATCATCCTCCAGGAAGTTCTCAAAGAAAACTTCCCTGATGTTTTAGAACCAGAGGACAAAATAGAGGTTGAAAGAATCCACTGATCACCTCCTGAAAAAGATCCCAAAAAGAAAACTCCTAGGAATATTATAGCCAGCTTCCAGAATTCCCAGATTAAGGAGAGAATATTACAAGCAGCCAGGAAGAAACAATTTGAATATTGTGGAAACACAATCAGGATAACCCAGGATCTGGCAGCTGAGGGATTGAAGGGCTTAGAATATGATATTCCAGAGGGCAAAGGGGCTGGGATTAAAACCAAGAGTCACCTACCCAGCAAAACTGAGTATCATGTTTCAGGGGAAAATATGGTTATTCAGTGGAATAGAGGACTTTCAAGCATTCTTGCTGAAAACACCAGAGTTGAATAGAAAATTTGACATTCAGATACAAGAATCAAGAGAAGCATGAGAAGGTAAACAGGGAAAAGAAATCATAAGGAACTTATCAAAGTTGAACTATTAACATTCCTACATGGAAAAACGATAATTGTAACTTATGAAACTTTTCTCAGTAGTTGAAGGGAATAGAAATATATATGTTTACATATGAGGGTATATGGGCATATGAATACATATGTGAATGTGTGTATATATGTTTACAGGTATACACAGATAGAGGGCACAGGACCAATTTAATAGGAAGGGATGGTACTTAAAAGGTGAGATTAAGAGGTGAGAGAGGAATATAATGATAGGAGATGGGGAGAGACAGAATGGGGTAAACTATCTCATATAGAAGAGGCAAGGGAAAATGGTTACAATGGAGGGGAAGAATAGGAAGGCAAAGGGGAATGGGTCAACCTTATTCCCATTGAATTTGCTTGAGGAGGGAATGAAATACATACTGAATAGGGTATCTCACCCTCCAGGAGAGTAGTGGGGGAAGAGGAGGAGAGGGGGGATGATGGAAGGGAGGGCAGGCTAGGGCGGGGGGAAGTTAGAAGCAACCACCTTTGAAAAGGGATGGGATCAAAATAGAGAATAGAACAAGTGGGAGGTGGGATAGGAGGGAGGGAAATATAGTCAGTCTTTTATAATATATCTACTATGTTATTGTTTTGCATTAGCCACACATGTACAACCTATACTCAACTGCTTATCTTCCCAGTAAGGGTGAGTGACAAGGGAGGAAGGGAGGAACCCTAATTCATATCTAGAACAGCCATAGTAACTGAAAATTAATGAGAACATATCTTTTTATCATTTTAATAAGGCACTAATGGGCATGTCCATCCTCTATAAGGAGATGATCATCAAATCCCAACCAAAGGCTCTGTATCAAACTGTGTGTGTTCAACTCTTTTTTTTTGTCTAGATCAGATAAGAGTGAGGTTCATTTAATGTCTGATTCCCTTCCTCTTTCCTTGTGTTTGTTTACTCCTCTTCTCAAATATCCCATTTATGAAGAATAGCAAGTTCCACCCCTTCTTCCTTTTACTCTACCATTTCTTTACCCTCTTCTAGTAAAACCAATCTACTCCCACATCCTCTTTTTTCTTTTCTTTCTTTTTTTTTTAGAGCAATTGGGGTTAAGTAACTTGCTCAAGGTTACACAGCCAGTTATTTCTGGGTGTGGTGTTAAGTATCTGAGTCTGGATTCGATCCCCAGGTCATCCTGACACTGGAGCTGGTGCTCTTACTTGCTGAGCCACCTGGCTGCCCCTCCACATCCTCTTTTTTTTTATTTAACTCCCTCAAAAAATTTTGAAAACATTAAAGTTCTGAAGGGACATTTGCTTCTTCTCCCCCATTAGAATTTTAGCATTACATCACATCTCATACAGCCTCTTCCAATTGTTTAAATATATTTACCTTTCTAAGTTTTCCTCGATTGTATTTGTATTTAAAAGTTCCTTCACAGTTCTGATCTTTTTATCAGAAATTCTGGAAAGTTCTCTCTTTCATTAAAGGTCTGTTTTTCCCACTGTAGTATTATACTCAGAATTTCAGGGTAAATGATTTTTGCTTGTAAGCCTCCATCTTTGGCCTTTTGGAATATTGTATTCCAATATCTCCTCTGGTTTTTAGTAGAAGCTACTAGATCTTGTATGATCCTGATTGTTGTTTTTTGGTACTTGAACTCCTTATTTCTAGATGCTTAAAACATCCTCCCTCCCTCTTTCGCTAGGGAACTCTGGATTTTATTTTTAGGGCATTCCTAGGATTTTTCCTTTTTGTCAGGATGTGACCAGTGGATTCATATTATCTTTATTTGGCTCTGCTTCTAATAGATTTGGGTAGTTTTCATTTTGATTACTTGAAATATGGTGCCCAGACTTTTTTGTTTGTTTATCAAAAATTTTAGAGAGTCCAATGATTCTTTAGTTATCTCTGCTTTTGTTGTTGTGGTTTTTTTCCAGGTCAGTTATTTTTAATATCAATATCTTACATTTTTTCTATTTTTTCAATATTTTATGATGATTTTATATTTTTGTTGTCTTGTATAGTTATTGATTTCTCTTTTAGCTATTCTGATTTTTCAGGAAGTACAGTGAATGAGTATCATAGGATATGTTACTTGGGTTAGGTTTACTACTATCTGTCCTAAGCTATTTATTCTCTTGATCCTTTCCTCCAGAGTTTTTATTTCATTTTTTTTATCTCTTGCTTTATTTTTTCCAGATATTCACATAGTCCCTGTGGAATATCCAATTTTTTCCTTGGAGTCTCTGCTTGCAGTTGCTATGGTTACTCTCTCCTTGAATACTAGTTTGGTTTGATGGAGTTTTTTTGCATCTCTTGATCTAAAGTCATTTTTGATAGAAAGCAGTGGCTTCTTTCATTCATTCATTTTTCCATCTTTGGTTCCTAAACTGGGACTTTGCATTAGGCTGAGCCCCCCATCCTGCTGTCATTTTGGACACAGTGATTATTCCAACTTAAACTCAACCTGGGGGTTGCCTGATTCTTGTACTGACCTCTGCCTCCCAGGGTTAGGCCTTCTTGGATCTTTGAGATTCAGAGGTCTGTATCTTTAGGGCCTTCTCTAACATCTCAGGACAGAACTCTAGGGACTTAAGGGTTCTCAAAGAGTCCTAGTCTGGTTGTTGCCATGAGGTCTTTATTGTTTCTGGTCCCTTCCAAGGTACCCACTTGACCTCTGATCCCTTTAGAGCTTTTTGATCCCTTTAGGGTTTTCTCAGGGGAACTTCCACTCTAGCTCAGAACACATGGCCTTTTAGATTACATGTGTCCCTGGCCCATTTCTGCTCTTCCTGGGAGACTACTGGCTTGCAACAGGCACATACTGACACTGGAGCTGATGCAGGTACTGCCTTTATTGGAGGCCCCCCTTCTATTGCTTGTGGTCTCCTGGCTGACTGTTTATGAAGTTGTGGGATATGTTACTTATTTTAGTTTCCCATTGGATTGCTTTATCATTACAGCCAATCCCCAACACTTGCTTGTTTAACTTTGGTGACTTCAGCCATTAGCATAATTTTATTAGTAACCTCATTTTCACTTTCCAATGGCAACTTCACACATTTGGGGCTATGAGCAGTAGAGAAAAAAATGAGAAGTGGAGCTGAACTGACTAGATCACTTCCTCCCCACCCCACATTTAAGTTTAGAGCTCAGACTTGGGAGGAGGGGCAGGGATTCACCCTGATGCATGTGCTTTTTGCTGGGGAAGAGTTCAACCAAGAAGCCAAAAGGGAGATCAGAGATGGAAGGTATTGCTTCTTGACCTTTATTGTCTCAGAGTTCTTCTGACATGACTGCTCCTGCCTCTCCACATAAGACCAGTATTGCCTATCTTCTCTCCTGAAGTTGTTTCATGATTACTGTTTTTAAAAAATGCATACTATTAGAATTAGTGTTCTGTTACAAAGAATTATATATAAAAAAGTGTATTTTCAGCCATCTCTAGCAAAAAGTTATAGGTTTTGGTGGTCTCAAAAACCTAACCCACTATTTCACATAGATTCAATGTATCAACATTTGTGTTTTTGACTTTTATGTTGTTTTCTATTATTTATTCTTATATTCTTTTATGTTGTTTTCTGTTAACCCTCCCCTCCCCCCACCCCCCAGTTAAGGATTGCCTGCATTTGGTCTAGTGTGATTTTCTTTTATACCTCATACAACCATCTTAATTAGATGTACCCACTTCTTCATCCACTTTCTCCTTCTCCCCAACCAGTTTTCCTAGATAAATTCAAAATTTGAATAAGACAAAAGGTACCTTGGTAATCATCTCACCTAACCTAATTTTACTTAATTTAAGTAAATGGATGCCTCAAAAGATAAGTTAATTTACCCATGGTCTCCTATCTACTTAATGGCAGGGCCAGGACCATGGTCCAGCACTTTGGATACCCTATTCAATACAGTTTCCTCTATTATGGATTAATCTGGAATCAAATTCATCAGATTTTGTATCAGATTCATATGCATCTGATATAAAGACCAGCCTCAGTCTGAGAAAGTAAAGTGAAAGAGTATCATGAGATACATGTTCTATTTATTGAAAGTTTTACTTCTCCTCTGCCTAATCTCTCAGAATTGCCTCACCTTCCTGAATCTGCAGGGCTGCTTTCATTTTCATGACCAAAATGATTTCATACCACTGGAGCTGGCCACTGTGCTCTTTATTCTGTACCTAAGAATCCATGTCAGCATGCTCACATGCAGAATTTGATCAACTCTGGTATCACTTCCCTAATCTGAATTTCTTAGTTCTTTCCCATACACTTAGATCATTGACTTCTGGAAATCAGTAACTCTTGCTTATATCCTCATAAGGAATCGCCATTAATTCAACTTTTGTAGTAGGCCATTGTAGCAGCAAGCACCCCAAGCGTCCTCAGGGTTTGCAGCTACCACAGGTTCTTGGATCTGCTTTGTTAAAGGAAAGCAACTCAAAATGGGTTAACAAGCTTACTTTTAATCAGTCAGACATATATCGTTTACCTTGTTCAGGAGAAAAGGTCAGCACCCTGAACCTCAAAGTATACAGGCATAATTATCAAGACAGAAACATCAAGTAGACAGATTTCCAAACTGTCCAACCATTACATCCATACCCAGTCAACATCTGGGTTTCCACATTCTGGGTTTTTCAAAGCCGGGGGACTCTCAACATCGGCTTCCCAGAATTCCGATCAAATCACAGAACACTTCTCAAAGTGAGTCCCAAAACAAAGCTACACATCAGGGCTTATATAGCCTTCTCCTGGCTCAGAGAATGTAACAACCTTATTGACCCACTGGCCAATCAAAAAGTATCTACTGAAAAACAAGCCTCCCTCCCCAGGCTTCTGGTGCACTTTAGCCTAGGGGCAGGGAAGATCTTTAAAATTTACATTCGCATTACAGCCATTTATTAACAAAGCTAATGTCTCATTTTGCAATCTATTCATTCCATAATGTCTTCTAGATCTTTCTCTCATTCGCTGATAACCCAGCATCTCCTTGAGTCTAACCTGCTTCTCTAAAGGTAAGCCTTTTCTTGTAAGGTAACTGCTCTGTAGAACTCATGAAGAAGAGAACGAAGGCATGTCTTGCATGTTCCATAAAAACTTTTAAACAATTCAGGCCTTTTAATTTGCTATAGATTTTTAAAATGTGATGTTTTATTAATATTGAATTAATGAAAGAATCTAGGTGGCATCCTAGGGCACTCCACCTGGAGTCAGAAAGGTCTGAATTTGAATCTTGCCTCTCACACACACTAACCTGCATAACCCTAGGCAAATTACTTAACCTGTCTGTCTCAGCCATCTACCAAATGGCAATGCTAACAGTTCTTACCTCACAGAGCTGCTGCGAGGATCAAATGAGATAACATATGTATAGTTCTTCATGAAATTTAGGGCATTTGTTGGTTGTTGTCCTTCATTCTCAAAGTGGACCAAAACGACATCACAATGTTGGGGTCAAGGTAGAATGTGTTTAACTGTGACTGATCAGCCAATGTGAGCTTGGAAGGCTCTACCACAGGTCAGGCACAAGTAGTCCATATGAACATTTGGAGTGGAAATGTCTCTAAATTTGTACATCTTACATTTCTTTTGAGCAATTGCAGTTCTGTTTTGTTCATGAAGCACAGTGCCTTCTTTGATGCAGGTATGTCATGCTGGGTGGTCCTGTGCCAGTATCTCCCATGTGTCACAATTGATTCCAGAGTTCTTCAGAGAGACCTTGTGAGTGTCCTTGAATCCCTTCTTCTGACTGCAGTGTGAAAGTTTGTTTCATGTAAGTTCTCAGTAAAATAGTCTTTTAGGCAAACATATGTTTGGCTTTCAAACAACATGGCCAACCCATCAGAGTTGCTCTCTCTGCAGTAGATTTTGAATACTTGGTGGTTTAGCTCAAGAAAGAACCTTAGTGTCTGGTACCTTATCTTGCCAGGTGATTTTCAGAATCTTCCTAAGACAATTCAAATAGAAGAGATTCAGTTTCCTTGCATGGTGCTGGCAGACTGTCCAGGCATCACAGACCTACAACAATGAAGTCAGCACAATTCTGTAGACCTTGAGTTTGGTAGTCAGACTAACACCTCTTCTCTCCCTCACTTTCCTTTGCAACCTTCCAAACACTGAGCTAGCTCTGGCAATTCTTGCATCAACCTCATCATCTGTGGCATCTATGCTAGATAATTATAATGTATATATGTTTTTTGAAAAGTGCCTTTCAGTTGTAAACTCAACTGTTTAGTCAATTTACTTTGCACCCCAGAATCTCTGAGGGTTAGCTTAAATAATTAAAAAAGAACTTTATTTTATTTTTTTGCCAGTCAACAAGTATTCATTAAAGCACTTACCTTGAGCCAAGCACTAGGCTAAGTATTAGGGATACAATGAAATGGTGAACTAACAAAGTAGTAAGCTCTCTGTATATGTTTGCTATTATAGTTAGTTATTATTAATAGTGAGGAACAGGGAAAAATTTCACTTCCTCTTAGTAAAATTGCAAGGAGACCTACTCTCTGAAGGGCATATAACTCTGTACTTCCACCCCCAAATAGAGCCAAACTTACTGACAAAAAAGATCCAGCCTTCTCTAGGACTGGCACTTCCAGTGTGAGGGCTTGCAGAGGCCTTTTAAGGACTGCTCATCCATTTTTTTTTAAGTGAAACATAGCCAATTTTATTCAAATTCACAATATTTCAGGTTTTTTCTAGAACTAAGTATTTTGGCCAGAAACTCTGAAGATCTTCCTTTCCCAGAATGATTTCTTTTTTTAACTAGGTAAAAGACACCATTCTTTGTATCATTTATCTAGTCTTAATCACTGAATGGGCATTGCCTCAGTCCAACTGAGGCCTGGGAAAGATCTTAGCTTAAAAGGCCAATGTCTTACCTACATCTAGGGCCATCTCCAGTGGTCCTGATTGATATCTTGCCATGAACCTAGTTGGCCTTGGAGGAGAGAGTGAGGGTGGTGACTGCACAGCCCTCCCTCATTTAAATTCAATTCACTTGAAAGTCATTGAATCACCTTCCTGATGTGATGGTCCTCTTCAAGAATGAAGGACAGTGACAGCCAGATGGCTAAGTGAATAGAGCATTGGCCCTGAAGTCAGGAGGACCTGAGCTCAAATCCGGCCTTAGACACTTGACACTTAACTAGCTGTGTGACCTTGGGCTAGTCAACCCCAATTGCCTTGCTTTCCTCTCTCCAAAAATAAATAAATAAAAAGAACAAACAAACAACAACAACGACAAAAAAACAACAGCATGCCCAGTGTCCACACCCCAGTAAAAGTGTCTTGGCCAATGGGCTAAACCAGGTTGAGGGTAACTGATGGGCCTCAAATCATTGGTGAGTTAGGGGAATGTCTCCCCCAAGCCTGTGAAGACTTCCTTCACAGGATATGAGAACAATTTGTTCCAACATTCCATGAAAGTGGCAGAAACAGGTCCTGTGGAGTGCTTAGAACTTGGTCAGACAGAGAAAGTTGCTAGCATCATCCACTGAAACCTGTGCCATCACCACTCATCTTGACTTTTGTCTTGCCATTGAACTTTGATGAGTTTAGAAGAAAGAGTGAGGTTGATGACTTTGTGCAACTCTGTTGCACTTAAAGCCAGCTCATGGGCAAGTCAATACATAACCCCATGCTGTTGGTCTTGTTAAAAATGATTTTTCTTGCCTAATGTGAAAGTATTTGCAGATACTATACTTGATTGTATGCCTCCATGGGGCGGGGGGAGAGAAAATTTGAAACTCAAGGAATTGCGGTAATGAATCTTGTAAACTAAAAGTAAACAAATTAATAAAGACCCCCCCCCAAAAAAGGTTTTTCTTAGTAATCATTTTCTTGGAGACTCAGAGCTTCCCCCCATCCCCTTTTATCTAATCTAATGACTCTGTTCCTGCTCCTTGTGCTGCCCAAACAGGTCTGGGTTGATTCCTCCCTATTGTCAAGACAGGTGATTTGGAAATTGATGTCTTTTTGACCAAGATTATGTGACCTAAGTCAGGTACCCCAAGACCCTCATTTTAAGTGTGTTAACCAATCAGAATTGATTGGCACCCCTTGGGAACACCTACTCTTTGAAGGGCATATAACTGTACCTCCATCCCCCAAATTGAGCCCGTTCTGGACTATAACTCCCATGTTATAGTCCAGTTATAAGCATGTTGCCAGCTTGTGAGAGAAATTAAAACATGGATGCAACCTAATTGCAATTTGTCTTTCCTTAGAACAAACTCTGTGGAGGTTGACATTTTAATGGTGCCATGTGACTTGGATTTGAACTGTGCTTTAGAGACCAAGATCTCCCTGCCCAGCGCTGGGATTAGGCACCTACATGGCTCTTTCTCCTGAAGTCCCATCCCTGAAGGGTGGGTGAATCTTATCTCCCAAATCCCTGCTTCTTATCTTTCTGACTCCCTGTATTATGTTGTAGTCCACTTTTCTCTCTAAGCAGCTCTGGAGGCAGAAACGTCCCAAAAAGTCTCTTGGACAGAGACCTTAAGACAGGTCCCCTGAAAGGTAAGGATATCCTTTATAATTTGGCTATCATTTGGCTATGGGCCAGTCAGAATCCAAAATTGGGGATCCAGTTAACAAAACTGCCTCCTCAACTATCAATCTGATGACCATAAATATTGCCAGTCCTGGTGTCAATTGACTAAAGATAATCCTGAATTATGATGATCCCACTGGGGTTCCTTTGACCGGTCTAGATTAATATAATAAAGATAACTCTGAATTTTGACCAGTCTAAAAAGTAAAATAGAATAAATTCTAATTCTAAACTGGTTTATCTTAAAAACAAACAGCATAAAAAACCAACAAGAAAATTAGATTTGTGTGCACTCTGTCTTGTTACTGTCTTGTCATTCTGTCCATTTGTGTCTCTGTGACTGTCATATTTGTGCTGAAAGTTTTAAAATACAGCCAGAAAAACTTCTAAGGAACCTCTAAGGTCTGTAATTAGAGAGAACATTGGGAAAGAACTCCCACCTTAGGCTTTCAGTTTAAGATTAAGACTTTTTTTCTGGGGGGGGCGGGTAACCAAGCTGTGTTTACAACTGCAAAAAATAAGCTTTTTAGTCTTTTAAAATATTTTGGTTAGGACTTTTATATCATAGCCCTAAATGTGATCACTTTGGAATTTCAGTAATTTGTTTAAAATACATATTAACATTATTATAACTGTTTGTGAAGGTTGTGAGAGAAATATAGCTCTCTTGATTTGTAAATTATTAAGCGTTTACTCCCTCCAGATTCTAACAGGTGTAGAGAAGGAGGATGAAAAGAGGATGAGTATGATTTTCAATTTGGAAAACTGTGTTACTTAGTCAGTTATTTAATTATTATCTCTGGAAGCTTCTGCCAGGGGAAACTGGCAACACCTTATCAGTATTAAATCAAATTCCTTAGGTCTCTTCCTGGGCCAAAAGCATCAATCAGTATAACCTAGTCTTAGAATACTGGCCCAACATATTTTAAGCTAATTTGACTATAACAGGTGTGATTTTAAACTGTTTGTAAAACTTCATATGCATTCCTTAGTATATATAGCCTGGAATTCCCTGGAGGCTGCAAGGGAGAGATGGAATGCTTAGGGCGGCTCATTATCTGATAAGCCTCAAAAAGGAGAGAGGACTTCAGCTCTTTAAGGAAGTAGAGAAAAAAAGGTTATTCAAGGCTGGGAATTGTCACCACATGTATTTTTAAGGAAATATATGAATTTGTGGATAATATTTTCTCTTAAAGGGCCACGAGTATTGGACATTTTTTTTGGAGGGGGGAAGACAAGACAATTGGGGTTAAATGACTTGCCCAAGGTCATATAGCTAGTTAAGTGTCAAGTGTCTGAGACAGGATTGGAACTCAGGTACTCCCTGACTCCAGGGCCAGTGCTCTATTCACTGTGCCACCTATTGGACTTTTAAAAAATTAAAATGTTGGGGTGGCCAGGTAGCACAGCGAGTAAGAGCACCTGCCCCAGAGTCGGGATGACCTGGGATTGAATCTGGGCTCAGACACAGAAACACTTGGCTGTGTAACCTTGAGCAAGTTACTTAACGCCAACTGCTTTAAAAAAAAATTAAAATGTTTACAATTTGTGATTATAAATCCAGATTTGATTTGATTTAAGTAAAAAATCTATCCTGAAGGAATAAGAACAGAACCTGAGAGTGTTCTTCCTATCAGGATTAAGCACAAAAAGACATTGCTATTTGACGTCAAGAAATTTTATTAATTGTATGACCCCAAGAAAGTTCTATTTACCTCAGTTTACTGTTCTGTAAGGGGATAATAATGGAACCCACCTCTCAGGGCTATGGTGAGGATCACGTGATTGTAAAGTGTTTGACACAGTACTTGGCATAGGGTTAATACTATCTGAATATTAAATGAAATTGCTTCATACTTGTGACCTTTATATGGGTTTCCTTAGATGTCATCAGTATGCCAATGGTGATGGGATGAATGATTTTCTGTGTAAGGCAATTTGGAAGCACATCCAAATAAATTAAGGTCACCTAATGAGTAATTGGTTTTGTTTCAAGTTTAAGTACATGATAATTGTTTATAGCATTGTAAATTTTTTTTTATTGTGTAATCTGTTAACAACTGTATCCCTTATATTGTTAGAAAAGCAATTTCTCTTATAATCTAGATGTTGTTAGACTAAAAATTGCACCATTAGAGAAAAAAAAGGGAATGTATCAGGAAGCTGTTAGGTCATTCTGACCATACGTTATAATATTCTGAAGTACTGTAATTTAAGAAAACATAAACTTCCAGGTTTTGTTTATATTTAAAAGGAAGTTTCAGCTAAAATTATTTTGCTATCACTTATGAAATTTGTGAGATTAAGTAACCTATTTGGAATTATTGTTTTAATAAAATATTTACAAAGTATTTTTGTGGAAGGAACCTTGGTGACTATGCAAAGAGAAGACCTCATAAAATCTCCTTTGTAATTCTTATCAACCCTGTGCAAAAATTTTGTGTTGTAGAATTCTTTTTTTTTTTTTGGAGAAGGGAAGGCAGGATGGTTGGGGTTAAGTGACTTACCCAAGGTCACACGGTTAGTAAGTATTAAGTGTCTGAGGCTAGATTTGAATTCAGGTCCTTCTGACTGACTGATACTCTATTCACTGCTCCACTGTAGCAGCAAGGACTCTAGGATACCCGGGATGGCTGCTAGAACAGGTTCTTAGATCTGCTTTTCTAAAGGAAAGCAACTCAAAATGGGATAACAATCTTACTTTAATCAATCAAACATATATCATTTACCTAGTTCAGGGGAAAAAGTCAG
Organism: Petaurus breviceps papuanus; assembly: GCF_028583685.1. Taxonomy (NCBI): domain Eukaryota; kingdom Metazoa; phylum Chordata; class Mammalia; order Diprotodontia; family Petauridae; genus Petaurus; species Petaurus breviceps. Next base: position 816,443 of record NW_027187314.1, on the reverse strand, counting down.
CACCTTGAACTTCAGAGAATACAAACAGAGGTTACAACAGAAAATAACACAATTTAGCAGACAAGGCTTCTAGCTGTCTGACCATTACATCAATACCTTAGTTACCAGAGAAGAAAGCACCTATATCTGGGTTTTCATAGCTGGGGGGCTCAATGGCTGCCCAGAGTCTCATCTGGTCAAATGTCACAACTGTTCCCAAAGTGAGCCCCAAAGCAAAACCTCACACACACAGACACACACACGTATATATAGCCTTCTTCTGGGTTAGAGAATGTCACAACCCTCTTGACCCACTGCCCAATCACAAAGTAATAAGGTGTGGGCATTCCTGAAAAACAAGCCTCCTGTCACAGGCTCCATGTGACCACATTCAGCCTATTAGGGATTAGGGAGCAGAGTATATTTTCAAATCAGGGAAGGTTCTCAGAGTCACTTAAGCCTATCAAAGGTCCAAGGGGCAGGGAAGATCTTCAGAGTCCCATTACAGCCACCCAGTGGTCCCTTGTTGTAGAATTCTTACAGAGTAAATGTGTCCTCACTACAAACACCTTTTTGACTAGACAATTTAGGTAACTAGGAATTTTGTGGTAATTAGGAATTTAGTTATAGTAACATCAGGATAAATTGTAAACTGTTTTTAAGAAAGTATTTAAAAAATACTTTTTTTGGCTTTTTTTTTTTTTGCTTTTTGGAGTGGGGAAGACAGGGCAGTTGGGGTTAAATGTCTTGCCCAAGGTCACAAGGCTAGTAAGTGTTAAGTGTGTGAGGCCCTAGTAAGTGGTGAGTGTGTGAGGCCGATTTGAATTAAAGTCCTCCTGACTCCAGGATCAGTGCTCTACTCCCTGTGCCACCTAGCAGTCCCTTAATTTTATTTTTTAGATATCAACCCTTCATATTCAACTGATCCTATGCCCTCTGTCTATGTATACATGTACACACATATACATACACTCATATATACATTCTTTTTTTTTTTGGAAGGGGGAAGGCAAGGCAGTTGGGGTTAAGTGACTTGCCCAAGGTCACACAGATAGTAAGTTTTAAGTATCTCACATGGATTTTAACTCAGGTCTTCCTGACTCCAGGGCCAGTGCTCTATTCACTTCTCCACCTAGCCGCTCCTCTGTTATTAATTCTTTAATGGAATTTCACCCTTCTGATGGGGGAATGAATGAATAATGTGAAATAAAAATTGGATTCTAATTTTTCTGTTCCTATGTGAGTTTTTAAAATATATCCACATGACAATTGGCCAAGAGTCCAATTTTGATTTTATAATAATAGAGTTGAGTTAACTTTCATTATTTGACCTGGTTTTTGGTGAGGTAATTTAAAATTGTGTTAAGATCAATTCTGCAGATTTTAACAAAAGAAAGATGATCTCTCTATGAGAGTATTAAGAAGACAGTCTGTTCGAGACTGCTTAAACCACACTCTAACTAGAAAACTTCATCAGATGATATCCTCAAAACCAGACAGCTTTATATGAGATGAGACTCCTGAACCTTAAATGGACAATTTATTTATTGTTTACTTGTTCCCTTTGAGTCTTTATCTCTAGGGTCTACTTACTAAAAAGGGAACTGTCCCCTTTGATCTGTCAATGTGTCAGTCAATTTCTCCCTTCACCCTCCCAAATTGTTACCCATTATAAGTCCTCAAAATCCTTGATGAAGTGTTGACTGTATCAGTTAATGATTCATTGAGAAGGCTACACCTCTCATTAGAATCAGATGAGGGAATGTGAAAAATGATTTTTCCTAGTAATCATTATCTTGGTGACTCAGGGTTCCCTTATCCCCCTTTATCTAATCTAATAGCTCTATTCCTGCTCACTGTGTTGCTCAGACAGGTCTGGGAAAAAGTTGATTCCTCTCTGTTGTCAAGACAGGTGATTTGGAAATTGATGTCTCTTTGACCAAGATTATGTGGCCTAAGTCAGGTACCCCAAGATCCTCATTTTAATATAACCCACCTCCCAGTGTGTTGACCAATCAGAGTTGATTGGCACCTCTTGGGAACACCTACTCTTTGAAGGGCATATAACTGTACCTCCATCCCCCAAATTGAGTCAGTTCTGTATTATAACTCTCATGCAATGCATGTTGCCAGCTTTTGAGAGAAATTAAAAACATGAACACAGTTTAATTCCTTTTGTCTTTCCTTGGAACAAACTCTGTGAAGACTGTCATTGAAAATGAAGGGTGAACAACTGCCTTCTCTGTTCTGGTGTAAATGATTGTACTGGCGTAAAAGGCCTTTGGAACAGTTTAAGCATCCTTTATCTTCTGCTAGAAATGTGTTATTTCTTATTGACTTCCCTTGCCTCATTTTCCCCTAAACTCTTTTGTAAATCAGTCTATGTGACCTACCTGATTTTAGCCAAAACTCTAGGTCAAGTAGCTCAGGTAGAGAGACTAGAGATATATCATCTGTGTAATTGTGAAACTCATATGTCCATCACCTACTGATGGGGTATGTCATGCTTTTGAGTAATAAAGAAACTGCAGCAGACCTGTCTATCTGTAATCTGTGCTAGCTTATTCACACAGTGGCTAGCAAGGACCCTGAAAATTCTTGCAATGCTAACCAGCAAAAATTGGGGATTCTGAGGCAATCCGTCATATTAAGTTATTGAGGGTGCATTATCAGAAGCCCTTGGGTCACAGGAAGCAGACCTGTGTATTATTTATAACTTTTTTTTTTTTTTTGCTTTTTGTAGGGGAAAGTGCAGGGCATTTGGGGTTAAGTGACTTGCCCAAGTTCACATGGCTAGTAAGTGTGTTAAGTGTCTGAGGCCGAATTTGAACTCAGGTCTTCCTGACTCCAGGGTTGGTGCTCTATTCACTGTACCACCTAGCAGCTCCACCAAGTAGAACATTTTAAGAGGGATGTTAGCAAATGGAGCATATTCAGAATGCAATAATAATAATAATAACAATAACAGCTAGGATTTACATATACTTTAAAATTTGCAAAGGACTTTACAAAAATCTCATTTGACACAAGAACGCTGAGATGTTATTATTATCTCCATTTTATAGGTAAGGAAACTGAGTCAAACAAAGGCTAAGAGGGGCAGAGGTTAAATTACTTTACCAGCATCACATAGGTAGTGTCTGAGAGAGGATTTGAATTCAGGTCTTTCTGACCCCAGGTCTAGTGTTCTAGTTATTGTACCACCTGGTTGTTTCAAAACCAAAGGCCCAATCATAGAGAAGAGGTAGATAATGACACATTAACTGTAAAGATGTAGCCAAGTCAGGTGATCCCTTAGTGAAGTGGAAACAGATCCCACAAATGAATTTGAGGAGAAGATTGTGAGAAAATGTACAATAATAGTCCCAACCCCACCAAGTAACCTTTTAAAATCAGTTCAGGCAGAAATCAGAATCACATGAACTCAGCTACTGGTGAGATACACAGCTGTACAACTGGTAGCAACGGCTAGAAGCCTTGGGAGAGCTCAGCAGAGGCAGCTGCCACAGGGAGCCAGGCCAGGTGGCCCAGGAGCAAGGTTGTTTAGGTTGGTCGGGCACAAGGAATACCAGGACACAGTCTTTGTTACTGAAACCACTACTTCCCCACTATAGACCCAAAGGAGGTAGTGTTCTATCTTTTTTCTCCCTTTTTGAGCTCCTTCAAAAGGTACAGTGAAGTCTTTCCTTCTAGGGATGGGGAAAGTTTGTTTACATTTCTTCACTTTAAATGTTTACTTTGTCTTTACAAAACAATGTTAACCACTGAAATTTACTAGTTTGGGTAACACTTGCTGGAACTAGTGAAAGGAGGTAATTGTAGAGGAGAGAGCATGACTGAGGTAGTGAGGGGGAGAGAGAAATAGACAGAGAGAGACAGACAGAGAAACAGCCTGAGAGGCAGAAAAAGAGGGAAAATCAGACAGACAAAAAAACAGAGACAGAAAGACAGAGAAAAGACAGAGACAGACAAAAACAGAAAGGGGGTTGGAGAGAGAAATGGAGGTGAAAGAGTGGGAGAGAGAGAGAGACAGACAGTCAGACAGAGACAGAGAGAGAGAGAATTACACATCCTTTGACATAACTTCATAACTTACTGGAATAAATAAGGAAATACGCTGGGAAACCAGTCTAGGCAATGAGTCAGTCAGGTAAGGGAGGGGCAAATTAAGAGTGCTTGTACAACTCTATTTACCATTCCACCCACCACTGCTGTGGGAACATTAAGGATATAGAATCTATGTCACATAAGGTATAGTTGACAGAATGTGAAATGTTTAATCTATAGAAGAGAAGACTGGGGGAAGAATGGTAACAGTTTTCCAGTATCTGAGGATATGGTTTATGAAAAACAAAGTGGATTTGTGTGTTGTAGTCCTGGAGGGCAGTAACAGGACCAGTGGTTAGTAGTTACTGGGGAAAAAATTCCAGCTCAATATAAGGAGGAACTTAAAAAAAAAAATAAACGGGCAAGCAAAAAACTAGGAGTGTCCAGCAATAGAATTAGCTGCTTTTTAAGGTAGTGAACCCTACATAATTAAATGTTCAAGCAAAGGATGAAAGGTCATCTGCCAAGGCTGTAGTGGAAAGGATGCCTGCAATGGGAGGTTGCAGTACTAGATGATTTCTGAGCGAGAGATGGTGTACAGGCTCTGGGAACCCCCTTGAACTCTTCTTGAATCTTCCCACTTGATCTAGAGTTTGCCTAAGGCTATAAGTCTTTCTTTATAGCTATGCACTATTCTGTTACCCTTAACACTGGCCCTCCACTGTCTGTGGTCTTCAGAGAGCCTTCCCCTACTTCCCACCCTTAATCCCATTCTCATGGTTCCTGTCTCACCTCTATTCACCCCAGCCTACTGGCCACTCCCATCAAGATCCTCCCTAGACACCTCCTCCTATCACCCTAGACTATAGACCCATCCCACAGTCTTAATGTATATAAAATCCATCTTGCCTTCATGCAGATGCTCAGACTCAATCTGACCCTCTTACTGATACAAGAGTCACAAATGCTCAGATTCCTTAAGTCTAGCCAATGTGGAGATTTCTTAAGAGTCTGGTCAATATGGAAGATGTCTAATAATTAAACTCTGTTTTTTCTTTGGCTGAAAGAAGGCATGGGCTGAATTCATTTGGACAGGACCAGCATGTTACTATTTCAGGGTCCCAGCACCCCTAAACTTCAACAGGAGGTTACTTCTAAATCTGAGATTCTATGTTTGATTTCACAGACCAATTTCATTGGAGTGAAATGTTAATGATTTTATACAAGATAACATTTAAATTAAATACTTAGGGATAAAAGGTCTATATACTGTTTTGAGAATTCTTTGTCTAAAAGGAATGGCTCATTCTAGAACAGCTACATTTTCAGTGTTATTTTTCTGGAGGGACCCATAAGGTATCTATTAAATATAATTTACAAAAGGCAAGCCTTGTTGATGCAGACCAGAAAAAGTCCTAGAAATTATGCTGAATTAACCTCCAGGGGTTGGAGCAGATGGACTTTTAAAAAAAGTATTAAATTTCTACATTTTGTGCAGTAAGTGGTATGTATATTACAGGAGAAAACAGATTTTCATCTCAGAAGACTGCTTTTGGTTTCACCTTCCTCCATTTAAGCCTAATCAAAAATTTTAAAGTATCATTTCTTTTTCTTCACCCTTGTTTTCTCTTTTGTCTGAATAGTTAAAAGAAGTTTCTCCCTTGCCTTATTAACCATTATTAGGAAATATATAGGTTTAAAATGTATATTTGAAACTTCCTGTCGGTTTTTAGGCATGAAGAACCAATGACAATAGATTTTAAGAAAGAACCTAGGTCACAAAGCTTGTTTAACAAGTTTCAGGTGGTTGTTAATTAAAACCTTCTTATTTTAAGGTTCTTAAAAACACAACCTAGAATGTTAACCATACACTCTACCACCTAGATTCCTATCCCATAAGACTCTGGCTCTTCATTTCCCTTGACTTCAGTGAAAATTCCTTCCTGGGTAGTTTCAGCTGGGCCACCAGAACAGATCAAGAACTAACTAGTAACAGGGTGGCTAGGTGGCTCAGTGAATAGAGCACCAGCCCTGGAGTCAGGAGGACCTGAGTATCTGACCTCAGACACTTAACACTTAGTAGGCATATGATCTTGGGCAAGTCACTTAACCCTAATTGCCCTGCCTGCACCCCTCCAAATAGCAAAACAAACAACCCCCCAAAAACCTAACTAGTAGTTGCTGTGTGTAATAGGAATGGGAATTTGAAGATCTTCCCTGCCCCTTAATAAGTCTAAGGGAATTTGAAGATCTTCCCTGCCCCTTAATAAGTCTAAGGGAATTTGAAGAACTTCCCTGCTTTGAAAATATACTCTGCCATGGGGCAGCTAGGTAGTGCAGTGAATAGAACACCAGCAAATCTTTCCTCAGACACTCAACACAAAAACTAGCCACGTGACCTTGGGCAAGTCACTTAATGCCAATTGCACTCCAAAAAGACAGAGATATATACTGATATATACTCTGCCCCCTACTGGGCTGAATATAATCACATGGAGCCTGTGGTGGAAGGAGTTTGCTGAATGGTGGAGCAGAGCCCACAGGAAGCTGAGAGTCAGAGCCAGCTAGATGGTTGGGAGGAGAGCACACTTCCCAGGGAGACAGATAGGTTTGTGGTCATATTGGTTGGTGGGAAAGCTAAAGGATGCTGTGACTCTCTGTGCTATTGTGGCTTATTTACTTCTTTGCTACCATGATGGAATTGGCTTACTGGTTTTGGGATTCAGTTTTTTAATGTATGAATAAAATGCTTTGCTTCTGCTTTTTATTTGGAGAGTCTGTTATATTTTGTGATTGAATACCATGCAAGTATATTTTTAGTGATCGTGGGCACTGTGAATATTGCATTGGTGCTACTCTGTCATGGGCCACAATATATCCCTTGTTTTTCTTTCCTATCTGATTGACTCTCCACCCGGCTTTGCTAAAGGTGATAGGACAATAGAGAAAGGGGTGTAGAACATAGTAGTTAATAGCATTTTTTATCCCTAGAGCTCAAGATGTGCATAGATTTTCCCAAGCCTTCTGCTCAATAGGGATGGGCTTTTTTCTCCTGCTACCTCTCAGCTTGGAAAGCACTGGGGCAGGTGAGTGAAGTGGCTCATTTCTGGTCTCACAGAGGCCAAAACATGGATTAAAGACAACTTTGTTAAATTTTATATGCATTGGGATAAGTGCTGGGAACTATGAATAAGATAGCATCTGGCCTTCATGAAAATTTCAGTGCAATGGTCAAGTACAACACATGGGCAATTAGCTATAAAACCAAATGGATGATATGAGAAGACACTGCCAACCTACCCCTTTGTGGAGGTGGCAGGTCCACATGTGTTACACATTGCAAATATTTTCAGACTGTTTATATTAACTGGTTATGCTGATTTTTTTCTCTGTAAAAATACTATTTGTCATGTGGGAAGGCTCTCTGGAATGGAGAGGGTGACAGATACATGGGATACTATGGTGATGTAAGAAGCAGAATATATCAATAAAAACTTATTTTAAAAAACAACTGGATAAATGTGTATGGAAAATATGCAAGGTCCAGTGACAGAACTATCTTTCAAATTGGAGAATCAAGAAGGATTTGAAGTTCTTAAAGTCTGGGTGGAATTTCAATAAGTAGAGATGGGTAGGGAAGGTATTCCAGGTATGGGGAATAGTGTGAGCAAAGGCATGGGGGCAGGTATAAGAATGTCAGGCAGTCCATTTTGATGGGAACAAAACATGATGAGACAAGTCTGGAACATGAAATAGTAGAAATACTTTTTGAAATTTGATTTGCCTATGAAAGAGTCTTGGTTGGGATAAGTATTTCCCTAAACAAGATCATCATTTCTTAGATCCTTAATATTGCTTTTAGAATTATTTGTAAGAAAACATTCTTAGCTAATATAATGTTAGTAGGATTTAAGATCTTCCTGGACCATTAATAGGCCATACATGGAGCCCATTAAAGGAAACTTGCTAAGGGGAGGCTTGCTTGTAGGAAGGCTTTCACACCTTTCGCTAATTTCTAATTAGGCACTGAGTCCCAAAGACTGTGATGCCTTCTGGCTCTGAGAAGTGTATATAGACTCTGAGTTGGTGTTTTGCTTTGGGGTCTTGCTTATGAGAAGGATCTTTGTGATTCCCTGGTTGAGATTCTGAGGGGCTGTATGTGCTCAGATGTAAAGACTCTCTTGACTTAAGGATGTATGTAAAGTATATTGTTGATTCAGGCAGTTAGAGCCCTGTCTTTTAGTCTTTATTTTTCTACTTGTATTTTCTCTGAAGTTCAGAGTACTGACTTTTCACCTAAACCTAGTGAATGTAATAAAAAAAAAAAAAAGAGAGAGAGAGAGAGAGACCGTTGATCACTTAAACAGCTATTTTTCCTGTGCTTACAGCCATCCTGGGTATGTCAGTGTGGTTGCTGCTACAGCTAGTAGATAAACATGTGTCAGATTGCAGGGAATGCGGCTATAGTGTAAATATAAGGTAGTGTTCAATCTTCATTGCATAAACTTGCTTGTGCATGGATAGGGGGGAATAAACAGCAAATGTTTCTGACAGACTTTTATACATTAAAATCTTTAGCCACAACCTTAAAGGAGGCCTGAAGTCACAGTGACTGAAATATATTGTCTTCAACTCCTCAGAATCTTTATGAAAAATCAAACAGGAACTGGATATTTTTGGTCAAGTGTGAACTCCTGTGGGACCCAGTTTCTTTATCTGGAAAATGAACAGGTCAGATTAGAGGCTCTCTAAGGTTCCTGCTAACTCTAAATCCTTCTAATAATGGCTAGGTTGATTAGGGAAATTCTGCTCCCCATTTTGAAGAGTTTATCAGTCATAAGCCCTACAGACTACTCATTGTTGAAAGGCCAAAGACATCTCCAGATTAGGTTTCAGAGGAGGAAGCCTTCTGGCCACACACCCCTTCCCCCATGAATTGACTGATTTGGAGTGGTTTGAAGTCACCCTTTTGTGTACCTCCTAGGGGAGGGGTCTCAGTGACTCGGGATGCACTCAACATGACTTGATTAGTTAGGACTCTTGGGAAGATGGGCTCTTCTCAGAGAAACCTTTAGTCTTGCTGGCCTATGAAAGGTCAACAAACACCTGTTAGGTACTTACTCTTGTTAGGCATTGGTTATGTGTTGGTAATACACATATAAGCAAAAAGAAAGACAGTCCTTGACCTCAAGGAGTTTACATTCTGGGGGAAGACAGTACATAAAAAGGGAACTGAAAAAAGGGGAGGTGGGAAGGTACCTGAAGGGAACACAGTGGCAAAGTTTGGCAAATGAGGGGAAGATGGTCCGGTCCTTTCCTCAAAATGGAAGTTCCAGAAAGAGCTCATTAATGGTAGAAGGGGCTGGTAGAGGCTGAATGAAAGCCAACAGAACATTCTGAGCCCTTTCTACCCTTTTCCCTGTTTGGAGGACAGATAAAAATTCAGTAGAGCAGATTTGTGTTTTGGATATTGTCTCCTCACCAGGTTAGTAAGTTTAGGTTCAGGGACTTCATGGGAGTTGTCTCTGCTTACCTACAGTTTCTGAGATTGGAGATCTGAGAGTAGACTTTCCCTACTCAAGAGATGGCAGTAGCCAGGGCAGTGATAGAATCCCTACAGAAGAACATACTGAAGGCAGATGGATGCTTGCCCACAGCGTTCAAGAGGGAAGTCTAAAGACAACGTTACTTTTTTTTGTTTTTAAAGCAATTGGGGTTAAGTAACTTGCTCAAGGTTACATGGCCAGTTATTTCTGGGTGTGGTGCTAAGTATCTGAGCCCAGATTTGATCCCCAGGTCATCCCAACACTGGGACCGGTGCTCTTACTCACTGAGCCACCTGGCCACCTTGACAATGTTACTTATGAACCCCTGAGTCGTAGAGGTAAAAAAATTTCTAAGGCAGTCTGAAAGCATCCAGCAAGAATTCAAAGACAGTCTAATCTTTTGGCAAATAAAAGAAATATTTTGAGCAGCAGCATCTGATTAGGTCTCAGAGGCTGCAGCCAACTACTGCCCAAGGTGAACTGGCTGGATTGGAGTACCTGGAAGCCACCCTTTGGTGTACCTCCTGAGGGAGGGATCTCAGTGACTGGGGATGCATTCAAGTGGCTTCATTAGTTGAAACTCTGGAAAGCAGAGTGGATTGCTAAGAGAAGGGTAGTTTCTAAGCATCACATCTCTTAGAAATGGAAAAGAATGACCCATATGGGTGTGAAGCTGGAGGGGGAATAAAAGATTTCAAATAAGCCACTTAATTAACAGGTATATACTAAGTGTTCATGATGTGCTAAGCACTGGAAATAATTTTTTAAAAAGGGAAAGAATGTCTCCTCCTTGAAGGAGCACATGTTCTAATGGACAAGACAGCATGAAAATAACTATGTACATAAGAAAATGTGCAAATGGAAGGTGGTCTCAAGGGGAAGTCACTAGGTAGGTGGAGGTGGGAACTGGGAAAGGCCTTCTTCAGAAGGTGGGATTTGAGCTGAATTTTGAGGGGAAGATCAAGGAGGTGAAGAGGGAGGGAGAGCATTCCATACATAGGGGATAGTCAGTGAGAAGGTATGGCATGGAGAAATAGAGTGTCATGTGGGAGGGATAGCAAGAAGGCCAGTGTTAACTGGGTCACAGAGTTATGTGGAAGGCAGTAAAATGTACAAAGACTGGAAAGCTAGGAAGGGGCTAGTTTTTGAAGAACTTTAAATGCAAAACAGAGCATTTTACATTTGATCCTGGAGGTAACAGGGAATTACTGTAGTTTGAGTAGGGTGGGAGTGGGGAGATAGACATGATCAGATATGAGCTTTAGGAAGACTACTTCAGCTGAATGGAGGATGCATTAGAGATGCAAGAGTCTTGAGGCAGGTAGTAGAAGGCTATTGCAATAATTCAGTCATGAGGTAATGGGGGTCTGCATCCCAGTCGTGGCTGTGTGAATGGAGAGAAGGGAACAGATATGAGAGACATATAAAGCCATGATATGTGGGAACATAAGACATATACTTTGCTTCCCATTATTACTGTGAGTTACTTTAATAGTACAGGTTCAATCAGAAGGGAATTGCTTGTCTGGAAGTAATTCTAAGTGTATTTGCCCTCTAGAAGAACTCAAAGACATAGTGTGGCATTTAGGTCTTGAAGAAACTGTGTAGGACCCTGTGGGAAAGGAGGATTTCACCAGAATGTTGGTGTTTTGTCCCAAAGGTAAGTCTAAGTATACTGAGGGATTGATTATTTATGGACTACTATCAGTGTTTTATGTATTTCTTGCATTTATTTATGGAATCCTTTGTACCTTCTATATTTTCTGTGGGTTGAAATGAAGGCTGTCCTTTACCTGTTATTCATTTGTTACCCTGAGTGCTTGCTCAAGAGCTAAGGACCCTGTTATCCACAGTTGTGGGAATATGAGCACAAACTATAGATAAACTGTATTTGGATGTTTTCCCAAGTAAACTCTGGGTGGGGGCATAATGAGCCAAAGATATACCGACCTTTGATTCAGTCTTCAAGATTTTATCTAATTTGTATGAACCTAGGGTTTTTAGAAGCCCTGGGCCATGATCTCTGTGTGAGTGTGTGTGTGTGTGTGTGTGTGTGTGTGTGTGTGTGTGTGAGATGAGAACACTAATTTTACAACCAGTGTTTGCAGAATGACCAAAAAAAAGTGGGACAGTTCAGACCTGTCTGAAAAGAAGTCAAATGATACCTTGTTTTATCTCATTTAAGTTAGGGAGTCATGTTTCAGCTCAACACAAGCCAAGAAGACTTGAAGATTCATAGATTTACACTGCCTCTGCTTCCATGGTACTAGACTGTGGGTGGGCTGGGTTTTTTCTGATTTAGGCTCACAGGATTCAGAGCAGGAAGAGAACTGGTCATCCCGTCTGGTCCACCTCTCTCATTTTATAGTTGAGAACACTGAGGTCCAGAGAGAAGTTATTTGCTCAAGGTCAAGCAAATAGTGAATAGGAGAGCAAATTCAAACCCAGGTCCTTTGACTCTAAATCTACCACTGTTTCCATGTACCAGAACCTAAAATCTTAGAATAGCAATAACAGTGATTTTATTCCTGGGTATGGTTAAAAATAACTCAAATTAATATTCTAATTTTTTAAGGTTTACAAAGAACTTTCTTCATTACCCTATTGAAGTGAATAGTACAAGTATTATTATTTCTCTTCTACAGTTGAAAAGGGTCAGAGAGGTTAAGTGACTTGCTTAGAGTCACACAACTAGTAAATATCCAAGCTGGGACTAAAGTCCTCTTTTTCTGATCCTAAGACCAAAACTTCTTTCATTATACTATGGCGGTTATACAAACCTCAGATTAACCTGTAATGATAAGTGACATCACAAGAATACATAAACATGACTTTGCAAGTTTATTAGAGTGTCTGATTACAACCCATAACCATTGGGGAAATCTAGGGTTCAGAGTCAGGGACTCTGAGGAAAGTTCAGGAACTAGCATTGAGCAGTTTCTCAGACCCAATGAACAGACCAGGCTGTGAGTTCTATGAGGGTGGGACCCATGTCTTATCTAAATTTTGTAGCCCTTAAGAGCCTAGCAAAGTTCATTTCATGTGTGTTTCTTGTGTAAGGAAAAGGAGGGGAAGTAATGGACTATCCTTGTGTGTATGTGTCTCAAAGAGAGGCAAAAAAGATATTTCTAGTGTCTTTCCCATCATTTTCTGTTGAGAACCATGGCCAGTGGGGCTCTGACCCTGATGGCTGAAAAAGCCCTCTCAGCATAAGACCCTGCTAAACAGGCCCGGATCAGTTCCCCATCCCCCAGGAAGGCTCACAGGCATGGGCTTCACATCCCTGTGAGAAGTGTGGTACACGCTCCTGGCATTCAAAATGTCAAATTCAGTTCAAATTCGGAATTCAAATTTGGCCTCAGTCACACAGTAGCTGGGTGACCTGGGCAAGTCACTTAACCCTGTTTGCCTCAGTTTCCTCATCTATAAAATGATCTGAAGAAGGAATAGCAAATATTCCACTCTACTACAATCCAATATCTTTGTTAAGAAAACCCCAAATGGGATCATAAAAGTTGGACACAATTGAAAAATGACGCAAAACAAATTACACAGAAGAGGATAAGGATGCTCGAAGTGTTCTCAGGGGAAACTAGCATAAGGTAGCAATGTAGTATTAACTAGAAGCCTTGGGACCACTCCATCCTCTTCTAGGGAGGTTTGGAACATCCTGCCTGGTACTCGTACCCTGATAACAAGGCTAGAGTGCATGGCCATCACGTATGAGGAGAATGGGAACTAGGGCAATAGTGTAATCCCAAAGATAGTAGCTTATGATGACTATGCAGTTTTACACTATATATACTGGACTCTTAGCTGAATAAAGTTGACTCTGTTTTCCACCATACTGGAGTCCTGTCTCATTTATGATTGTCAACCTCTGGGTAAGTAATCTTTTTATCTATCTTTTTACCTAACTTTTCCTTCTCAGTTCTGCTGCTGGCCAGCAGGGCTCCTCTCCACCACTATTTCAGACTCTGCCACAGAAGGGCAAGGGGTCCCTGGGTGGGTTTGGATCTCCACAATTTTCAAAAGAGACTTTCATCTCTGCCAGGAGGAGAAGTAGGAGTTTAGGGCTGGAGGCTACCACTCTGCTCTCCTCAGAAAGAGGGGGTACCAGGCTAGAAACATACCTATCTTCTCCCTTAAATAATTGGTTGTCTACAGGATATGATGGGTTCCATGGAACTTTTAATCTCTTTTTTTATTTTGAGGGGAAGGGAGAGTCCAACCTCTATCTCGAAGACTTGACCCCTTTCCCACCTAATACCAGTTCCACAATGAACACACATAGCAAATAGGAAACAAACTCATTTATCGCAAGCATAGTAAAACTGAAATCAGAGAAGGTACACATAGGAGAAGGGATGTCTAGGCTGTGTAGTGAATAGAGTACAGGTCTAGAGTCAGGAATACTCATCTTCTTGAGTTCAAATTCGGCCTCAGTCACACAGTAGCTGGGTGACCTGGGCAAATCACTTAACCCTGTTTGCCTCAGTTTCCTCATCTATAAAATGATCTGAAGAAGGAATAGCAAACCACTCCAATATCTTTGCTAAGAAAACCCCAAATGGGATCATAAAAGTTGGACACAATTGAAAAATGACTCAAAACAAAATACACAGGAGAATATATACCAGATAATACAGAACTCAACCAAGAGAAAATGTTCTTGATCTCACCCAAGGGAAACTCCCTGAAGTCTCAAGAGTAGCAAGCTGTGGGTAGAGATATTATGGAGACTTCCAGCTCCTCTCATGTCTTTCCAGTCTTTTCCTCTAGCAACCTGAACTGGGGTTGAACTCTTCTATCTTCTTTCTCAAAGCTAGAAGCTGACTCACTATGATCCAAGAAGACTGGCTTGGAAAGTCCCAAAGGGAGATTCCTACTTGAAGAGTTCCCAAAGGGGGACTGGCTGAAAAGTGAAGCTCTTGACTCTACCCTTCATTGCTACTAATAAGCAGATAGTCCCATACCAATGGGCTTTGGGATAGTGGTTGCCCTTGAACAAACCGATCAAAAACTGAGTTGGACAAGCTATCAACAGTCTTTTTTGTCTCATTGTCTCATTGTTATCCTAAAATACCAATCAGAGCTGGGGTTGGTGGGAGAGAGAAGAAGGAAGCTAGAGATATTTGAACTAACCAATCAGTTTTGAGGTTATTGACAACCCAATGTGGAGATTCACCATAGTTGATGATTTTTCTGATGTTCTGCACTACTTTATGGTTCATCTCTCAGCAGAGTTCTCTTTTTGGTCTTTGGGCTATATTTCACCTCTAAATTCTATGATGTTCTGAATTGGATAATGTTAGTTTCTAGGCAAATATATATTCAACAGGTAAATATAAAGCATAAAAAGCCTTTTCCTTTCTTTAGTCCACTTATATTTTAAGAGCTTGCTAATGATCTTTATCATAGTGATTTGTATTTATTTGCTAAGTGATGAAGGAAAGAAAAAAGCTTCTAATGCTCTTCATACTTAATCATGTTGATAGAGAACATAAAGTTCTTTTTGACTTTTTTTAACTTCTTGGGCAACTCCTTAAGATAGTGAATTCCCTGTCATTTGAAGCATTTGAGCAGTGAAGTA
Organism: Petaurus breviceps papuanus; assembly: GCF_028583685.1. Taxonomy (NCBI): domain Eukaryota; kingdom Metazoa; phylum Chordata; class Mammalia; order Diprotodontia; family Petauridae; genus Petaurus; species Petaurus breviceps. The sequence continues at coordinate 801,278 of NW_027187314.1, read as the reverse complement.
TGACCACTTGTCAAGTTTCTTATAGACAACTTTCTTTGTAGATTTTTTTCTATTTAAAAATTTTTAAATTAAAAAATGTGTTTTTTTTTGTTTTCAACATTCACTTTTATAAGATTTTGAGTTCTAATTTTTTCCTCCCTTCTTCCTTCCCTTCCCCACATCGCCAAGATGGAAAGCAATCTGATATAGGCTATACACATACCATCATAATAAACATATTTCCACATTAGTCAAATCGTGAAAGAAGAATTGGAATAGAAGGGGAAAACCATGAGAAAGAAAAAACAAACAAATAAACAAAAAAGAGAAAATAGTACGCTTTTATCTGCATTCAGACTCTATAGTTCTTTTTCTGGATGTGAATAGCATTTTTCATCATGAGTCTTTTGGAATTGTCTTAGATCATCGTATTTCTGAGAAGAGCTAAGTCCATTGAGAGCTAAGCCTATCAAAGTTGATCATCACATAATGTTGCTATTACAATGTTCTCCTGGTTCTGCTCACTTCACTCAGCATCAGTTCATGTAAGTCTTTCTAGGTTTTTCTGAAATCCACCTGCTCATCATTTCTTGTGCAACAATAGTATTCCATTACATTCATATATCACAACTTATTCAGCCATTCCCTAATTGATGAGCATCTCCTCAAATTCTAGTTCTTTGCCACCACAAACAGAGCTGCTATAAATATTTTTTTGCCTATGGATCCTTTTCCCTTTCTTATGATATAGATAACCTTTTGCTTCAGATGATAGTTATATCTCCAAATCCTTCTTCCATCCTTTCAATTCCTATGACTCTCCAAATGACTGTTTTAGAGCTGAGATGTCATCAGTACTGATATCCCTTTTGAGATATCTGTCTCCACACTCAGAGTTGAAATGGGAGTAAATCCCAAATTTTATTTCTTTTGAATAGCCCCTGGGAATGGGCTCCAAATGGATTTCTAGCAATTCTGTGGTTTCTCCAGTAGTTTGAGGGAGAAGGCCCCTACATAGTAGATTTGGCCATGGGCTAACAGGGGTGGAGAACCTGAGGCCTCAAAGCCACATGTGGCCCTCTAGGTCCTCAAGTGTGGCCCTTTGAAGCCAAACAGTCAAAGGGCTATACTTGAGGACCTAGAGGGCCACATATAGCCTTGAGACCACAAGTTACTCACCCCTGTGTAATATAATGCCAAGGGCTAGCCCAACAGAGCAAAACTAAGTCCTTGGGCTTGACCTGAGTTCAAATCCTTCCTTAGATATATTCTAGCTGTGTGACTTTGGACAAATCGCTTAACTTTTCTCACCCTCAGTTTCCTCAACTGTAAAATGGAGATAATAATAGCACTTACCTCTTAGCATGGTTGTGAGTATTAATGGAGATAATCACTTTGTAAACCTTAAAGCAGTATAAATGCTAGCTATTAAAAAAAAGCCTGAGGATGTAAAAAGTTAAGTGACTTACTAAGGGTCATACAGCTAATGAATACTGGAAATGGGACTAAGCCACCACCAGACCCAGCACTCTACACCCTTTGTAGTTACTCACTGATTCCTAGAAGGACTAGCATGAAGAAGATAATATGATATAGGTCTGACAAAGCTGGCCTGAGCTCACATGCTGAAACTTTTGTTCTGTCTCTGGGGGCCTGGGAGTATGCTGGGGAGCCAATGGCTCAATTTTCACTGTGAGGATTTATGCTTAAGAAAAGGAAAAGCTACAGAAGTTGCTTTATTGTTTTGTTGCTTGTTTAAACTTTAAAAAGTTATGTTTTAAGAAAGGAAATGTTAATAATGCAGATTAAACTCTAAAAGTATGTCATGGGTAACCCTATACTCCCCTCTTCCCTCTCAGAACTGATTATTAAACATTTACCAGCCCATGAATCTTGGCTCTAAAATCAGATGCGAATATAATCATTCAATATCGCATTTAGGGGCAGCTAGCTCAGTGAACAGAGCACTGGCCCTGGAGTCAGGAGGACCTGAGTTTAAATGCTGCCTCAGACACTTAACACCTACTAGCCATGTGACCTTGGGCAAGTCACTTAACCACAATTGCCCTACCTTCCCACCTCCAAAAAGCAAAATAAACAAATAAATCCCATTTTAAAAAAGTCTTCCTGTATTTGTAGAACCTATATTTGATTACATGCCATGGGGGGAAAGGGGGGGAAGAGAGGGGGAGAAAATTCAAAACTCAAGAGATTGTGGAACTGAGTGTTGTAAGCTAAAAGTAAAAAAAATAATAATAATAAAAGATCTTTCTCTTATATTCCTTTTTTCTTTGTTTCTTACTCAGTGTTTTATACACAGAGAGTATTTAATAAATATTGACGTATTTCCTTTCTGGTCACATCATTACATGCTCTGAAAAAAAAATAACTAAATCATAGGCTGCTGATGAGGCAGTAGTTGGACTCTCCTTAGATACAGGTAACTCAGGAGCTGGCCTGGTACAGCACAGAGGCACCCAGTGATGGGGGCTCCTCTCTGATATATGTCTGAGACCCTTGGCACTGTCAGTGCTCTACTGTCTTGGGAGATGATGAGAGAATGGGGGCACTGGAAGAAAACGTTAGGAAAGGGATCTGGGAGGTAGTAACAAAATGAAAATAATGGAAGTGCTGGTGATGAGGAAAGGAAGAGGTCATGTTAAAGTGCTTTGGGAGTGACTGTCAGACTGAGCTGTGGACTGAGCTGTTCATTGATGATAACTCTTCTTTATCAGACCGTCCAGAACACTTTGTTTTATCTCTCTCAAATGTGCTTAGTGATATAGTGTTTTATTTCCCAACTAGATCAAAAGTTCCTTGAAGGTAGGTACTGTATGTTCTGTAAACATTGTCTCTCCCAAAGTGCCTAGCATACTGTTGAAATGGATGAAAAGCCTGAAAGACAAAATTTCTAGGTAATTAATAATCAATTTATTAATTAATACAGCTGATAATCAATAAATTGGTGGTCAGTGGTTTCTCTTGAGGTAACCAAAAACACCTAATGGAGATACTGAATGCCTTAACATATTTTTAGAGAAGGGGGTGCCCCTGACAGATGAAAATCAATTCTGACTGTAACAATGAGTGGCTGGGCATATTGATGAGGAGGTGGGCTAAAGGTCTCCAGCTCCTCCTGCTGAGAATGTGGCTTGATCTTGAAACTCAGCCGTCTTCAGCAATCTGGACAAAGGAATGCATCTCTACCCAGACCACTCTGGGTTGCTCTAATGAACTGGGTTGCTCGAGATTCCAATGGAGGGATGCAAGAACATAGACTTGATGTTTTAGGGCAGAAATTCACACAGATCAGATTCTGTTTACACTCTAGACCAGAATAAGGTCTCCTAGTTGGGTAGGGTCCTGCCCAAGATCAAGGGGTATGTACTCTGAAGATTAGGCCAATCTCATCTATCAGCCTTGACCTTCAGAGACTGGTTGACCTACAGGGGCTGAATGAAGAAATCAAAAAAGCCTGGTTCCTAATTAATAATTGATTATTAATATAAGAGAAAATAAACATTTCTTTCACTGTTGAGAAATGTGCAAATACTTTTGGAAAAATGTGTAAATGTAATATTATTAAAATGACTGCCAACCTCATAATGGGATAATTTTCCAGTAATCTGTAGTTAGCCCTATATGCTCCCCCTTGAGAATCTAACTCATTACTATAGCTTCAACTTCTGATTCTTCCAATGATAATAATAATAGTTATTATTATTATACACTCAATATGTGCCAGGCACTTTGTAATTATTATCTCATTTTATTCTCACAACAACCCTGGGAGCTGGATGCTATTGTAAGCCTCATTTTACAGATGACGAAACAGACAAACAGGTTACATGACTTGTCCAGAGTCACACAGCTAGAAAGTGTTGGAGACTGAATTTGAGCCAATTAATCTATCCACTGTACCACCTGCCAAATTTAGGCCTCAAATCCTGATCTCTGTTATAATCTTTAGATCTACATCTTCGACTCCTTCTAAGTCTTTCACTTGGATGACTTACCAGTACCTCATATTCTCATAACTGAACAATTTCCTCCTCCTCCTGACTTGACTATTTCTATCTGTGGCATCACTATTTACCTGGTCTTTCATCTGCAGAACCCTGGGGTTCCTTTTGGCTTTCTCTCTCCTTCACTTTCCATATTCACTCAGTTAACAGGTCCTAATGATTCCATCTCTAGAACCTCTAATGTATGTCCATCCTTCCTCTCTATTACCACAGCCACCAGCCCTCCCCAGTCCCTCATTCTTGGATTTTGACTATGGCATCCTAACAAGTCTTGCTACCACCACTCTCTCCTACTTACAACAGATCCTTAATAATAGTTCTATAAATAAGAAAAAAAAAGTATTGATTGCTGTAAGGCAGACAATCATAGTAGATATCAGTAACTGCTATTAATAATCTTTCTTACTCACAGAATTAGTCATCCCTCTGCTCAAAATTCTTAAGTGACTATTATTTCTTTTGTAGTGGTCTCATTATCACTTTACCTTCATTGTCTTAACTTATGTAATTCCCTTCCAGACATTCTATGCTCCTTCCAAATTAGCCTCAACCCTCCAAAAATGTACCTGGCATACTCCTGCCTCTATGACTACATTAATACTGTTTTCTTGGGGTGCCTAGGTGGCTCAGTGAGTAAAATGCCGGAGTCAGGAGGACCCAAGTTCGGTTCCGGCCTCAGACACTTAACACACACACACACACACACACACACACACACACACACACAACTAGCCGTGTAACCCTGGACAAGTAACCCCAATTGCCCTCCAAAAGGCAAAAATAAAAAATAAAAAAAATACTGTTTTCTTGTGCTGGGATGCTCCCCTTTCTATCTTTGCCTATTGCATTACTAATTATCTTTTGAAGTCCATCAAAATGTTTTCTTCTTGCTGCCTCTTCCCCCACCATTGATAATGACCTCCCTTAGCTCTTACTTTGGGGGTGAGTGATAATTCCTTTTTTAATTTTTTCAAACATCTTATTTTTTGCAATTATATGTAAAAATGTCAACATTCATTTTTTAAAATTTTGAGTTCCAAATTCTCTTTCTTCCTCCTTCCCCTCCCCTTTCGTTGAGGAGGGAAGCAATTTGATATAGGTTATAGATATCCAGTCATGTAAAACATATTTCCACATAAGTCATGTTGTGATAGAAAACATAGACCCACCCCCCAAAAAAAACCAACAAGAAAAATTTAAAAAATTTAAAAATACTATGCTTCGATCTCCATTCAGACTCCATCAGTTCTTTCTCTGGATGTGGATAGAATTTTTCATCCTGAGTCCAGTGTATTGCTGAAAATAGCTATGTCATTCACAGTTAATCACTGTACATTATTGGTGTTACTGTGTACAATGATTTCTGGTTCTGTTCACTTCACTCTGTATCAGTTCTTGTAAGTCTTTCCAGGTTTTTCTGAAACCATTCTGCTTGTCATTTCTTATAGTACAAAACTGTTCTATTATAATCATATCTCACAACTTGTTCAGCCATTTCCTCAATTGATGAACATCTGGTGAAGAGTAACTCTTGCACTTGTCATTAATATTATCTATAATGACTTTCTGTATTGGCCTTATAAATCAATAAAGAAGCATTTACAAATGTCTATCTACTATGTGTTAGATAGTAACACTGTGTGTGTGTGTGTGTGTGTGTAAAAGAATGAGTTCCTGCCCCCAGGGAGCTTACATTTTATTGTGGGAGATAATTTATATACATATAATAAGGACATTCAAAATAAATACAGTATAAAAAAGTTAATTTGGGCATGTGTGTTTGTAGGGAATGGGGTGTAATATTAACAGCTAGGGAGAATAAGGAAGGTCTTATGTAGGAGGTCCACTAATGAAATCTAAGTCTTTTGAGGTTAGAGAGAATTCAGATTTAAACTTTTTAATCACTCCCAGTGCCTAGTTTGGTGCTGTCTGCACATGGCAATGTGAGTGATGACTCACAGTGAAGTTTCCTCATTTCTTTTAACTCCCTGTTACATTCCTATCTCTTCTCCATACTTTGTAAACCAGTTTGGTCTCAGGAGTAACTCATGATTTCCCCAAAATGAGGTGATTTGAAATAAAACCACACTAGTCCACTTCTGATTGGGCACTTCCAAATTTGATGAAAGGAAATACATAATGAAGGATTGAAACTGCTTTGCACCAATTAGAAAGATTGTGAGCTTGTCTCACCAGCCAATGGTGAGGTAGGACAGGTGTTAGAGGTGGAGTTAGGATCAGGACAAGAGAAAGTTGGTACTCCCTCAGAGCAACAGTGCCCTTTCTCATGAGAAAGAATAAAATCCTTTTCTGATCCCGGACTCAGACTCTGAATTTTTTCATTTCACATAGCAGGAACTTTTAAAATGGCTGTTGTTATGTTGTACATGAGCTTTTATCTTGATAATCAAGAGTTTGTACACTTGGATAAATATATTTTTTTCTGCTTTTCTAATTTAATGGACCCATTTCTTGAGATTTCCTTTGTGATTGTTGCTGGAACAAGATTCTATATCTGAAGCTTTCTACCATGGTACAGAGAAACTTCGAGATAGTCTTTCCCTACAGAATATCAGGCTCTTGAAGGTGGGGGATGATTATTTATTTGGATTTTTTTGGTCTTTTCATTGCCAGTACCTAGCATAATGCCTAGCATGGTAGGTAAATGCTTGCTGATTGAATTGTGGGCATATGTGTGCTATGACAACTGAACCACTGAAAACTCAAGAGAGCCAGGCTGTTACAGTGTTCCTGGCAAAAGTTTCATAAAAGCTGTGCCCATGACAACACTGGACTTTTGTGACTAAGCTCTAAGAGGGAGAAAACAAAGGGCCACATTATGATTTGAGTGTATGACTAATTTAGTGATTTGCTCAAGCCCTTTGACCATGTTGTCACCATGCCCTTCATTTCCCCCAACAGGCTTAGTTTCTTCAGCACCGTTATGGAAACAGAAGATGTTTCCCCTGGTCACACTTTTTTCAGAAACTTATACTATGCCCTGGGAAGGTCAATGGTTCCATTTGTAGGTGGAGGCTTTAGGGGTGAGTTGCCTTTGAAATAAAGTAATATAAAAAATAAAAGATGTGAATAGAAATAATTCTTTAAAAGTTATACAAATCAAACCTTTGGAGGCAGGTGGGGATAGGACAACTCAGTATACCCCCCAGAAGCCTATCCTGTGCACCATAGCACAGTCCTGTCCATCTGTATATTCTTCAATCCTCTTGCTAATGAAATCAATAGATGTAGTCCTAATGAAAGGACACTTGGCAAATGTTAGGATTCCAGCTTTCCATGACAAACATCAACAAAAAGACCAAAAGACCCCCCCTGCTTTTTGCCCCCGGGTGGTTTTATTCTTTTTTTAGAAGGAACTCATTAATTTTAGTGAACAGAGAAACTTTTAGTTCTTTTCAATCACCCTTTGTATTAGCCTTGTAGTTAATGAATTTAGTGAGCACAGGTCACTAGCATGACCAATATGAAATGGAATTCACAAGGGTTGGGGGAATTGTCTTCTCCCCTCACTACCTCCCTTTCCATTTCTTCCCCCTCCACTACCTCTACTCATTACCTTTTAAAGTTATGTTTCAGTCCTCGAAAATATTTTGAATACTCTTTTTCCTCCTGGGTGGTGCTGAAAAGATTTTTTGTTGCTTTATATAGGCACACAGAGTTCTACTATTAAGCATGCATCTTTTTTAAGAAAAAATTTAAGCTCTTATTTATTCAGTACAGTGTGGGTTCACTATACTTCTGTTACATACAGTGTGTCACAACCCAGATTTTCAGCTTCTTCATTTCTGATAAAATGCATTTTGCTCTTGCTAAACTGGAGCTAAATGATACAACATCCCTTCTTACTTTCCCTGGAAAGATTCAAATTTCTCTTTACTGAAGTAGGTGTGAGAAATAATCATCTCACCAAATAACTCCTCATGACTCCCAGTGAATTAAGGAAAGATTTTATTAATTATTCTCTTGCTAGAGATGGCAGTAGCCCACACGACCCATAAGGAGATGATCCTTTCAAACAGTTATAAAGCTTATAAAGTTATAAACCCATCCTAATTGGAATTTCCCTCCCTGCATGCCATTGGTCAGGTCAGGGTTCACAGAAAACACTTAAACCCCTCCTCCAAGTGGGTCTACACCCCTGCTTACATCTCTCACTTCCTCATTTCAATCCTTCCCCACCCCCTTTTATCCTCATTTTCTTTATTTGAACCCTGGTTATCCATAAGAAAGACATTATCTAAGACTGAATCTGGGTGAGAGGACCTCAGCCTTGGTGGGCCACACCAGTTCTGGAGGCCTTCTCAGAACAAAAGAAGAGGAGTCTGCTTTTTTCAGATATGCGGTTTAACAGGCTGACACTCCAGAAATAGATTCTGCACTACAGAATCATTTTATCTCTTACTTTAGAATTTCTGTGGAAACAAAATTCAATCATCCCTTACATAGGTGAGAGGCATTGAGGTATAAAGATTAGGGGACCAACTTTAGGGTCAGGAGCATAGTTCTGGTACATACTGACTGCAGGACCATGGGCAAAACATGTAACCTCCTTATGTCCCAAAACAGTTGTAGTACTAAGTTACAGAATAGCATGAATGTAATGGTGTAGGAGTCTGAGCAAAGCAATGGCATGTTCAAACTTGGGCATTGTAGCAGCAAGCACCCCAAGGGTCCTCAGGGTTTGCTGCCACCACAGGTTCTTGGATCTGCTTTGTTAAAGAAAAGCAACTCAAAATGGGTTAACAAGCTTACTTTAATCAGTCAAATATGTATGGTTTACCTAGTTCAGGGGAAAAAGGTCAGCACCCTGAACTTCAAAGTATACAGGCAGAATTATCAAGACAGAAACAGATCAAGTAGACAGCTTTCCAAACTGTCCAACCATTACATCCATACCCAGTCAACATCTGGGTTTCAACATCTGGGTTTTTTTTAAAGCCAGGGGGCTCAGGACAATGGCTTCCCAGAATCCATATCAAATCACAGAACACTTCTCAAAGTGAGCCCCAAAACAAAGCTACACATTAGGGCTTATATAGCCTTCTCTTGGCTCAGAGAATATAACAACCTTATTGACCCACTGGCCAATCAAGAAGTATCTACTGAAAAACAAGCCTCCCACCCCAGGTTCCAGGTGTACTTTAGCCTAGGGGCAGGGAAGATCTTTAAATTTGCATTTCCATTACAGGCATCAGCAGAAGTGATGAGGAGGTTGGATGAGAGAAAAATCAATCAATCAGCATTTACTAAGCACCTATTGTATATTAGCCACGGAATTAAAGGGTGGGGATGAAGAGGTTACCCATAAAGAGGGTTAGGGTTGCTCTGATGACCCCAAAATACCAACACACCGGGTCTGCTGAATGAATACAACTCAAGTCTTTTCAGCCAAAGAAAAGTAAAGTTTATTAAAAGTTCGCTTATATTAGACACAGAGTAAATCTGTGCTGGGTCATTCTATGGCATTCTCAACCCACATGGAGGGAAGATGGGATCTTATATACAGAAAATTGTGGGAGGAATCTAGGTGTGGTCTAGAGGAGGAGTTTGGGGAGGGTCAATGAGTGATTAAGGGTGGGAAGTTGCTGAAGGCTACCTGGAGCCCACAGACAATGGTGGACTAGGCTAGGCTCAAGGGTGGAAGTAGATGGACAATGGAAGGCTAGGCTAGTAACAGAGGTTTAGGCCCAGCCACAATGTAAAGCTTATGGCCTCATGCAAATGCCTTTTCAAGTGGGACGATTTAATCAGAGTTCAAGAGGGGTTCCCAGAGCCCATACCTCATCAGGGATACAAAAAGAGGCAAAAGAAAGTCTTTGTCCTCAGGAAATTTATAATCTAATGGATGAGATTAATAATTAATAGGATCGGTGAACTTAAAAAAATACTTTTTATAACTTCACTTCAATATAATTAGTTTAATTTTGTAACCCTAGGCGTTTTTTACTCTTTTAAAAACTTTTTTTTAAATTCAATTTTATTTTATTTTTGGGTTTGAATTCTCTCCTTCCCACATCCTGCCTCCTACTGCATTAAGAAAGCCAGAAAAACAAAAGCTGTTACAAATATGTTTAGTCATGCAAACAAATTCCTGCATTAGCCATGTCCAAAAATATGATTCCATCTGCACTCTCTATCTAAGACTCTCTATCACCTCTCTAGCTGGAGTATTGGGTACTATGCTTCCTTACAAGTCCTCTATAATTATTGCCGGTCATTATGTTGATCAGAGTTCCTACTGTGAGGGATGACTCACAGTGAAGTTTCCTCATTTCTTTAAAATCCCTGTTACATTCCTATCTCTTCTCCATACTTTGTAAACCAGTTCATTCTCCCAAGTAACTCATGATTTCCCCGAAATGAGGTAATTTGAAAGAAAACCATACTAGTCCACTTCTGATTGGGCACTTCCAAATTTGGTAAAAGGAAATACATAATGAAGGATTGAAACTGCTTTGCACCAATTAGAAAGATTGTGAGCTTGTCTCACCAGCCAATGGTGAGGTAGGACAGGTGTTAGAGGTGGAGTTAGGATTAGGACAAGAGAAGCCCACAAGCTTTCACATGTTGTACTCCCTGGAAGATGCTGTTTGAGCATCAGGGGCAGTGCCCTTTCTCGTGAGAAAGAATAAAGACCTTTTCTGATCTCAGATTCAGACTCTGAACTCTTTCATCTCACACACTAAGTTTTTCAAAGTTATTTGTCTTTACAATATTGTTATTATATAACTCGTTCTCCTGATTCTGTTTACTTTGCATTGATTCATATAAGTTTTCCCAGGTTTCTCAGAAAGGATCCCTTTTATTATTTCTTGTTGTTCACTGCTTTCAGTCCAGCCTACCCTTTGTGACCCCATTTGGAGTTTTCTTGGCAAAGACACTGGAGCCATTTGCTATTTCCTTCTCCAGCTCATTTTACAGATGAGGAAACTGAGGCAACAGGGTCTTTCCCAGGGTCACACAGCTAGTAAATCTGAGGTAGGATTTGAACTCAGGTCTTCCTGACTCTAGGCCCTGACTTTATCTACTATGACACCTAGCAGCCCTTCATCATTTTTTACAATACAAGAATATTGCATAACATTCATATAATAAAATTTGTCCAGAGACACTCCCCAATTAATGGCAACTTCCTCAGTTTCCAATTTTGCCACCACAAAAAGAGTTGCTCCAAATATTTTTGTACACATAGGTCCTTTTCCTCTTTCTTTGGTCTCTTTGCAATGTAGATAGAGTAACAATATAGAAATAGCAATATTATTGTCAGGTAATTGGGTATGAACAGCTTAATAGCTTTTTGGTCTTAGTTTCATATTGCTTTCCAGAGTGATTGGATCAGTTCATAGTTTCACCAGCAGTGTAATAATGTACCTAAAAACTTTATTCTGAAAATGGGTTGCCAGGCTTCACTAGATAGCCAAAGGAGTTCATGGCACATGAAAGTTAAGAACTCCTGCTCTAAAGCTAAGTTACATAACCTTCACTACAGTAGCAATCTCAATAGGGCTTATTTTCGGGGGAGGGCTTATTTTAGAGGAATCTTACACAGTAAGGGGAGGGCTTATTTTCGGGATAGGTCTTATTATCAGGGAAACACGGTAGATAGAGGGCACAGGACCAATTTAATAGGAGGGGATGACACTTAAAAGGTGAAATTAAGAGGTGAAAGAGGAATATAATGAGAGGAGATGGGGAGAGACAGAATGGGGTAAACTATCTCATACAGAAGAGGCAAGGGAAAATGGTTACAATGGAGGGGAAGAATAGGAAGGCAAAAGGGAATGGGTCCACCTTATTCTCATTGAATTTGGCTTGGGGAGGGAATGAAATACACACTAAATAGGGTACCTCACCCTACAGGAGAGTAGGGGGGAGGGTATAGGATGATAGAAGGGAGGGCAGGCTGGGGGGGAGGGAAGTTGGAAGCACCCACTTTTGAAAAGGGATGGGATCAAAGTAGAGAATAGAACTAGTGGGAGGTGGGATAGGAGGGAGGGAAACATAGTCTTTTATAATATGTCCACTATGGAAATGTTTTGCATAAGCTACACATGTACAACCTATACTGAACTGCTTATCTTTCCAGTAAAGGTGGGTGACAAGGGAAGAAGGGAATGAATCTGGAATTCAAAGTTTTAAAATCAAATATTCAAATATATATATATATATATATATATATAATTAATAATACTATTTTACATGTAACTGGGAAATAAGATATACAGGCACTGGGGGATAGAGATCCACCATGTCCTACTGGAAAAGTCAAAGTGGGTATGAGAGGATATGGGAGAGAGCAGATTGGAGGAGGGGATATCCTGTGGGACTGCTATTTTGAGGCAGTGGATAGGGGAAAAATGGGGAGATAATATGTAACTCAAAATCTCGCTGAAATGAATGATATAAATCAGAAGTTTATAAAGCTTTTGAAAAATGAAAAAAAAATTCTTAGGTTCCTATATACCCTCTCCCAAGAAGATTGTCCATAAAGGACTGGTCTGACAGAAGTTTACCCACCTTAAATAAATTAGGTTCTCATAAAGTTTAATATAACTTTAATATAATATTAATGTATATATTTGCATTAATACAATATATATGTATATGTACATATATATATATATGTATAATGGACAGAAGGGCAAGTCTTGGAATTAGGTCTAGACAAAAAAAACCTAGATTATGTGTAAAGTGGAAATGGTACTAGATGAACTTCATTTCCATTTTAGCTATGTGAAAGGTGTTTGTCTAATTTGTATGCTTTAATTTCCTTCTTCTTGGTTAATATTGTATTCTTGTGGAAAAGAAAAACCCAACAAAAACCCACAGGAATTATTGAAAAAGCATACACACAACAAAGCTGCAATTAAATTGAAGACTAGTTTATTTTTAAAAAAAAAAAGACAAATTAAACAGAAACTCTATGTACCAGTGTGTACATTGTACACATTTAAATGACTCACAAGAATGAAGTTTTTTACTCATTTACATTTTAAGATGACACCACCTTGTTTATGAGAAGATGCTCACAGAAAAGTCTGATTCCAAACTGCCCGCAGACCTGATGTTTTAGCACCAGACCCTAGGAACAAACATGCTACAACGCCACTGGTAATAAAGCTTTTGAATGAGTGCTTATGCTATGACTTGACTACAAAACAGGATAGAAAGCAAGAAGTTGAGAATTTATTCTATGTAGACTGGTTCAGGAATGGAACTTGTCACTACTAATGCTAGCATTAGCACTAGCACTTTTTACTCCTCTGCTGCCATTTTTACTAAGAACTCCTTATCAATCTTGAAAAGTCTCCATCCTTCCTCACTGGACAGATCAGAAGCCCCTCTTCTCTTGTAGAACTGGATCGATGGCTCATTCCATTCAGCCACTAAGAAGTGCATGCTGCTACATCGGCATTTGACTGCAACCTGTTATAGGGATTGTGTTTCAAAAACAAAACAGAATGAAAACCCAACAACAATGAACTGGCTTCCCAACACCCTCTGTTGAAAGTTATTTCAGGGACTCTGCTCAAATTTCAGAATCCTTAAAGACTGAAGAATACAAAGAAAGTGACTTACCTGACTTAGGTTCTTCAGAATTTCAGAACCAATGCCAAACCCTAGAAAAGATCAGGAGAGAGTTGTTCAACTAACGGTCATTTTAAAGGGGGGATGAATGGAGGAATACCTCCTAAATCACCTTTTGAGGCATATACCCTTGATCTCCTCCTACCTCTGAACTCACTCATCACAAAGAAGTCTTCAAGATATAACAGCTTCCCAATCCATGGGTCATATGTAAAGTAATACATAGCAAAGCCAACAATGCTGTATCCTGGAACAGAGGATCACAGAATTTCTTTAGTAAAAAACAAAACAAAACCAGGAAAAAAAGTCCATAGCACCTGTAGCCACACACTCAGAATGTTTACAGGTTTTAAAATTTTACATGCATGGATCTGAAAACTAAGCTGCTATCAGACAGTCTCTGCATGCAGCTATCAGCTGTTGTTATGCTAGAACAGTACGGTCCATTGTTAGGCTACTCTGCTGTTCTCAGGAGTTTGCAAGAAGCGTACATTAGAGCTGGAGGCAGGAGAAGAATTCTGACATCTGAATAACAGCTTTGTCTATGCATGACCCACTCTGCAATCTCTTGGACCCCTCACAGAAACTTTGACAGTTTTAATGCTTGAGAGAGCTGAGCTGCTATGACCTTTATGTAAACACAGACATTATTCACAACCTACTGAGTTACTGGTATGTCCACTTGCGAATATAAATCGGATTTACACGGCAGTTCAGAATATTAAGTACAAGGGGTTCATGAACTCTTCTTCCTTGAGGTCAGAATACCATGCCAGTAGCTTCAGCTAATTCAAGAACCTTTTCTCCAATTTACATGTTTTCCAATTTACTTTCCCCAGTTTTTCAAGGCACAAGAGGAAAATAAACAGTGCTAAGTAAGTTCCTTGTACCTCCCATCAGCAAGCACTTCACCCTTAATCCTCTATCAGATGGGTGAAAGTGTTGCCTATTTCTTCCCTTTACCTTAAAGGAACAGACTTCTGGGGTAGGGGGGAGAGGAACACAGAACCCCCACCATCCCAATAAAAAAAAAAACCAAACAACCTTCTAACTTGAACAGCTTCCTCCCCATCCCCACTCCCCCACTTCAGAAAGCTCCCCTTTTTAATCAGGGTTTCCATCCAGTAAACAAGAGGAGCCAGCAAATCCAAGCAGCTGACTTAACTCTTTTTAGAATTTGCCAATAACCCCAAAGGCTTATGAGGCAGTTGTAAAATTAAACTTTTTAGCCACTTCACCCTGATTGGTAAACACAGACAGGAAGAGAGTATAATGGAGTTTCTGATCTACCGTGTTATTGTTTTGTTTTGTTTTGTTTTTGTTTTACACTGTGTGGGAAGAGGACTTGTCCCTCTAGGCCTTACCTCATTTATCATGATCATCTACTTTATTGAGTAACGGATCTTTTAGTTACCTCCCCGCCCATCCATGTACACGGAAGGGCCATGTACATGGCGAAGCTAGAGACTGTAACCTGAAGATTGGGACAAATTAAAGAAAAAATGTGATTCAACACGATTACAGAAAAAGGTTATGTTAGGGTCAAAACAAGAAGAACCATTTTATGAAACGGAATTACATCAAATGACATCATACCCAGTTTTCCAGGGAATATGTAGGGCATTTTGCTGACAAACACCTCTTTTAACTCACCCTATTTTTAGAACAGCATTACATCAACTTTTTTCGTTTTTCTAGTTTCAACAT
Source organism: Petaurus breviceps papuanus (assembly GCF_028583685.1). Lineage (NCBI taxonomy): Eukaryota > Metazoa > Chordata > Mammalia > Diprotodontia > Petauridae > Petaurus > Petaurus breviceps. Next base: position 785,958 of record NW_027187314.1, on the reverse strand, counting down.
GGGATTGTCTTATTTCTGGCCACCTTCCCAAAAACACATTCAACCTTCTGCATTAGTCAACAGTTCTAAGCAAACCCTAGGCATTATATCAACATCCTGTCTCTTTCTGATTACCTACTGGGGTGGGGGTGGGGAGAAAGAGGAAGAACAGTACTGATGAGCCAAAGTTAGTTACCTTCGGGTGTCCAATGCTCTTTTGGCACTTCTGCAACTAGACACTGGTAGAAAGGGTGCTCTCCAAACCCATCTTCGAGCAGATCTACAAGAAAAGCCAACAGGGACAGAGATAATGCCTAATGGCTATGGTGAAAGGCCACCAAGGCTATTAGACAAACCTCATTTCAAATGAGTTACCTTTTTCAGTTAGCACTACTTGTTCTTCCATTTCTTCATATTTAGCTAGTTCCTAGTAAGAGCAGATAAAGAGAAGGGAGAAAAGAGAAAAAAATACCGTAAGAATCCGGGGTACTTTTACCTACCACAGAAAGAGGGAGTCAGCTACAAAGAGGCAAGGGTCATTTCCTTGGCACCTGCAACGTCAGGCCCCAGGCTCGGGGCCAATGATTGCTCTAGGAGGGGGAGGGAGGTCTGGTCAAAAGGAGAACTGGATTGAAGCCAGGTTCCGGGTCAACTGTAAACACACGCAACTGACATAAAACTAAGGGGGAAAAAATCGAAACACTAGATTTCAGTCAGAAGAGGGAGGTAGGAAATCCAGCTGTCTTCTGGTTACTGGTGTGGGAGGCGCAATGTACCGGCTATACAGACAATCGCCAGGTGGGGGAAATGGGAAGTGTGCTGGTTTGGAGGAGCACGGACCCTTCTAAGTTTGATTCCTGTTCTGTCACTTACTACTTTTTGCTTGTATTTCTAACCCTAGATCTTAGCACTGTATCTGACACAAAATCTCTCTTTCCTTCTTTCTCTTTCTTCCTGCGTGACTTAGGCCAACTCCATCTCAGGAAACTGGGTCTCATTTTTGTCATGTTTAAAAAAAGGAGGGGGAAGAGAGGGGAGACCACTGGTCGTCTAAAGTCCTTTCCAGTTCTCAAATAAAAGAAAACGATAAACTAAGCACCCTCCGGAGGGGCGGTTGGGGCTACCTTGATCAGGCGGAGAATATCGCTGCAGTCGGCGGGCGTGGCGGAGCGGATCACGAAATTAGCCATTTTCGTCTTTTGCTTTTTTTCCCTTTGCGGACTAAGCCCCTGTACTTGAACAGCAGGAGGAGGTGGTTCCTCATTCGTCTCCCGGGAGCTTCCTCTTCTTAGTCAGGCTGGCAGCATGACCCGGGGCCCAGCGGCGAACGACGAAGGCTCTCTTCCAGACGTTTGGCAGAGGAGAGGAACAGCCAGCTGTGGAGCAGTTGTGCAACCTCTGGCTGCCTGGGAGCCTCTATTTACAGACGAGCTGGTCCCGCCTGTGAGCTCCACTTGGGCCAATGGGACGAGGCCCAACCCTAGAAAGGCAGAGTTCTCTCTCTCTCTCCTGCCCCCAGCTTTTTCTCAAACACTCCACCCCACCTTAGACCTTCCGAGTCCAGCCCGCCCAGTTTTGTACCTCCCTCGGACTCCTTATTCCCTTCCGGGGCTGTTGTAACGTTTATCCTAGTCACGGAAAGCCTGACCAGTCTCTGAAGCATTCACGAGTTGCGGTGTGGAAGCGCCGCCTAGTGTTCTCGAAGCTCTTAGCTATAGCTTGAACTCCAGCAGAAATTTTTTTTTAAAAATTAAACTTTTTTCTTTAGGGAACACAAATTTCATTTCTCCCATCTCCCTTACCTATTGGGGAAAACCAAACCAAACCTTGTTTTTATTTATTTTGAGCATTAAAATTTTAATTTCCAATTATCTCCCTCCCTCCTCCCCCACCCATTGTGAAGGCAAGAAATGTGCTATCAATTATACGTGTGAAGTCATGCAAAACACATTTCCATATTAGCCATGTCACAAAAAAAGCAGGAAAAACAAAGCGAAAAAATATGCATCACCGTGCACACAGACATCAGTTCTCTCTCTCTCTCTCTCTCTCTCTCTCTCTCTCTCTCTCTCTCTCTGTCTCTGTCTCTCGACATGGGGAGTATTTCTCATCATAAATCTTTTCTTTTGCCTTTTTTTGGGAGGGCAGTTGGGGTTAAGTGACTTGCCCAAGGTCACACAGCTTCTCATCATAAATCTTAAAACAAAACATTGTACCAAAGAAAAGCAAACGCCGGCTAGCTGGCCAATGAATAGAGCACCAGCCCTGGTGTCAGGAGGACCTGAATTCAAATTCGGCCCCAGACACTTAACACTTACTAGCTTTGTGACCTTGGGCAAGTCACTTAACACCAATTGCCCTGCATTCCCCCCTCCAAAAAAAAAAAAGCAAAATTCCAGCACTGTCCAAAAATATGTCTCCTTCTGCACCTTGAATCTATTACCTCTCTGTTAGGAGATGGATACCTTGCTTATTTCTGGAATTGTGGTTGATCTTTATATTGATCAGAGTTCTTAAGGCTTTCAAGTTGTTTGTCTTTACAATGCTGTTATTGCATAAATTGTTCTCTCTGTTCTGCTTTCTTTGTTCTGTATCCCCCTTTCCTCTTTCATCCTCACCATGAAACTCATCTCTCTCTCTCTCTCTTTAAATTTCTATTAGCAGGTCTGGATCTCATAAACTCAGGAAGTTAGGGGTTAGGGTATACAGGGAAAAAATATCATAGGAAGGGAAGAGAAGACAGGAAAAAGGAGACTGGTTGCTTTTGTACTCTAGCTATTGGTTTCAAAGTACAAATAGTACAGTACAATTAGATAGAGAAGGGATCAATTGCCTCCTTTTATTACTCTCATATCTTGTGCTATTTTGATGTCCTCTAAACTTAAGCCAGAGTGATCTACAATGGACACATTTGGGGCTTCAAGCTTTCCTGGTGATGGAATCCTAATAAAGCTGCCCCAGCCCCAATATTCAAACTTCATTATAGGCCTGGCCCTAGTGAACAGCAGCCCCACTGCACCTACCTAGCCCCCTCCACCAATGCCTCACTGCTCACTGGAACAACAGGTGTGTCCCTGAACTCTTAGTTCCCACAGAAACAGTAGGTGTGTCCATGTGATGGGAACCTAGCTACCGCACCTACCTGGTCACTGACCCCAGACCCCTTCCCACAGAAACAGGTGTGTTCTTGTATTCAATCACAATCACATCATCCATCTAGCCCAAGACAGGACCACAATAGCTAGTCAGTTGGAGGGGAGAAAGACCAGAATGTTTAACCACTGAACCTTAGATGGTTCCTCCTCCATTACCTAATCCCTTAACAAACTCCTCCTGCCTTTTTAATATTAATGATATTCCTCTATTGTATGTAAATTTATGTTATGTAATTGCATCTTTGCCCTATGGAATTTAGCCCTCTTCATGAGAGGCATCAATCTCAATAAATGCCTATACTTGGATTAGAGGTTGTCTGACTGAATTCTTTGAGATGGTTCCACCACAACACATCATGAAACTGAAACAGTTTTGGGTGGGCACAGCCCCCACCACAACAGTTATTGGCGTCCCTGGGTTTAAACTGCAACATGGGGACCAGTGAAAAGTAAAAGACTGTCCTAAACAATACATTATTATAAAGAAATGTGTTCTTCCCCTACCCTTCTTATAGCACTATAGATCTAGAACAGTGGGGGTGTGCTGGGAGGACTTAAAGATCATTTGGTTCAATCGTTTTCCATAACAGTCACCTAATGAGAGTTTATTTCCAAAACATTGCTATTTCTCAAAGAAGATCATCACCAGAAGGTGCTGTAGATGAGAACTAAAGCCTAAACAATGAAAAACTGACCTGGAGATCTGGATAGTTGCTTCTATAGTGTAGGTCTAAAGTGAATGTGAAATCTGTTAAGCAGTCCCACTAAATGCCTTTACCTTCAGGAGAATATTGTTGAAAGGATTTATGTTTTCTGTGCTCATGTAGGTTTATGAATCTTGCGTGTTTTAAAGCATTTTCTCTGGTGGAGACAATAAAGCATTGTCTTGATATTTGTACAGGGAGTAAATTTTTCATAAGGAACTTATGAAACTTTGGGGAGACCCTATACATGAGCTTTGGTTTTAGAGATTTCACTGAAGTTAATCCACATCATAGATGAGAAAGAGGAATAGAAGCCAGACTTCCCCCTTTCTTTTTTTTTTTGGAGGGCAATTGGGGTTAAGTGACTTGCCCAAGGTCACACTGATAGTTTTTTTGTGTTAAGTGTCTGAGGCTGGATTTGAACTCAGGTCCTCCTGACTCCAGGGCCAGTGCTCTATTCACTGCGCCACCTAGCCGCTCCTCTCCCCCTTTTTAGTATACAGGCCACTCCTAGGATGAACCTGGTCTATATGAATCCAGAGCTAAAGCCTCTTGTGGAAGGGGATACAATTGGGCCATTAGTCACAACAAAAAGTGGTCTTTTTCAAAATTCCAGATTTCAAGGACCTTCCTAAGTTCACCATTGGGGCTGAATATTCAGGGACTAATTAAACATTGGTACTGTGGGACAAGTTGCTTAAAGCAAATGAAAATAGGTCCATCACTGGGGCAATCTCCTGAGTACTTCCTGTGTCAGTTATATAAAGGACAACCCAGGGACAAAAGTGATCATCTAAAAAAAACTGACCCTACCAATCTAGATCCAATTTCTGTTTGGGAACAGTGGGGATATGAGTTTCAAGGTATATTTTAAATATTTCATGGGAATAAGTCAGTAACACCTGTAGATTAGAACTGCTCAGTGAAGAAGTCAACTGATGGCTGTCACGACCCCCATGACAAAACCACTCCTCTCCTTTCATTCTTCTGTTAGGACACACATTGTTTTCCATACCTAAGGCCCAGCAAGTAAGCCGTCCCCTGAGATTGGCATAGGAACAGTTCTTTGCACTCACCCTCTGGAAGAATTGTGCTGCAGTTAAACCACAGGATTTTCTCAAACCAGCTGCAGGTGGTTCCTGAGCTCGGGCAAGCACCTGCAGGAATTATATTCCAGGTCATGAAGCCCTTCTATGAATGGACTTTTTTGTAACCTTGCCACATTGTTGCTATTACACCTCACTCCTTGATTTATCTTGCTACCTTTGTATACATATCAAGGATTAGCCTCACTGACTTGAATCTCCTTGGTCTTAGACCAGGCCCCAGTATGTGTGTCTAGTTTTCTTCCTCCAATGGAATAAAGAAGGCTTTTTGCCTATAATCTCTGAGTTCTTTGGCATTCTTTTTTTCAGAGTTGACAATTGGTATAAAGCTTTTTTGCTATGATCTCTGTGGGTTCTTTGGTAATTTATTTTTCACAATGGTCAAGGTATATGCCTAGCAAAGGGATTTCTGGATCAAAGATATGAACTTTTCAGTCACTTTCAAAGCCTGATTGTAGATTGCTTTCCAAAATGGTTGGACCAGGGTAGAGACAAGATGGTGGAGTGAGAATCAGCATTTTTGCCTAGTTCTTTCAATATGCCTTCTCCACAACAATCTAGAAAATGAACTAAGCCTAATTCTGATCATAAAAGCCAAGAAAAGTCACCGATCAGTGGTCAAGTCTGCCAACAGGTCTTAATGAGCAAGTGTTGGTAGGCCAGTATGTAGCACATTGTTAGGAAGTCCAACATGATTTGGCAGGAATATATGCGTATAATGACTTGTTGACAGTATGATACTATATGGTTACATGACATAATAATGCATCGTTAAAATTTCAATGCAGGAAAACCTCACAAATTTACAGTAAATTATTAAGTTCAAGATGCGTCATTAAAAATTATATATTTTTTGAAATGATGCAAATTTTTCAGATTTTTCATTTTTAAATGTTTCAGAAAATTGGGTTAAAAAAAAGTAGATTTCCAGGGTGAGGGGGTGATGAGTAATTTTTTTTTTGAAAAGGGAGTGGTAGGCCAAATAAGTTTGAGAACCTCTGGCTTAAAGGAAACTACTAGCCAATTCCATATTTTTCTTTTTAAAATTTTTAAAGTTTATTTTACACTTAAATAGAAAATCAGAAAAGTAAAAAAAAACACATTGCCATGTACATAGCAGAACATAAGAAAGGATTCAATATAAAACAATACATTTTCATTTCAAGAAAACTTTTATAATAAATACTACACATTGTTTTCAAAACTGCCCAGTTTTTCTGTGCTCCATTGTAGGTTTTCTTTTGTTCCCTACTGTACTCTTAACTTTTTTTTTGTCCTTTTCCCCCTCCCCCCAAAGAAGGCTACAATTAATTGTGGATACACACACACACACACACACACACACACATAGATATCTATGAGCATACACATATGTAATACTGTACTGTATTTATTTCTACTTGTCATCTGTTTCTCTGAAGATATATAACATCTTCCTTCATAGGTCCTAGTCTTCCCATGTTTTTCAGAATTAAGCAGCTCATCATTTCCTACACCACAGCAATATTTCAATGGAATCACATCTAATCTGAGAGATTGTCTATGAAAGTTTTCCCTAATTGTCTGCATTTCCTCTATTATTGACTACATAGGTTTATTTATATAAGAAAACTTTAATTTAAAGTTATCAAAATTATCCATTTTACACTTCAAAAATGCTCTTAACTTATAAAATAGTTTAAGATCTGATACTACTGAATCTGTTTCCTTTACATCTTTTTTCCCATTTCTTTGAAATTCCTGACCTTTTGTTCTTCCAAATGAACTTTGTTATTATTTTTTCTAACACAGTAAAATAGTTTTATTGCAATTTACTTGGGATGGCATTAAATAAATAGATTAGCTAGGTAAAATTGTCATTTTTTAATATTGGTTTTACCTACCCATGAACAATAAATATTTATTTATTTATTATCCAATTATTTAGATCTCACTTTATTTGTATAAAAGCATTTTATGTTTATGTTCATATAGTTTATATGTCTATTTTGGCAGAGATACTCTCCGATATTTTATACTGTCTGGTTATTTTAAATGGTCTAAAAATGGTCTAAAACAATATTAATATTGCTGAAACATAGTGTAGTTTCCCTATTTTTCTTTTTTTATTAAATCTGTTTTAGCTTTAACTCTGTCTGAGATCATGATTGCTCGCCCCCCCCCTTTTTTTACATAATATACTCTACTCCTGGTTTTTATTTTATCTTTGTGGGTATCTCCCATTTTTATAGCATTTCCTGAAAGCAACATATTATTGAATTCAAAATTTTAATCTGCTATCAATTTCCATTTTATGGGTAAATTCACCCCCTTCACGTTCTAAACTTTAATTACTTGTATACTTTCCTCCTTATATTTCCTCACTAACCTTCTCACCCTATTCTTATCCCTCCTCATTCCTTTGCTTTACTTCTACCCACTACCTTGCCCTCCTATTCCTTAGTCTACCTACCCCTCCTAGAGTCCCTCCCTTATTCTCTCCCCCCCACCTTAACCCCTTGCCATCTTATTTATTTTCTGAAATTAGAGGACTTTTATATCTTACTAGATATCTATATAAATATGTATGTATGTATTTGTGTATGTGTGTGTGTATATATATATATATATGTATTTTCTTCTTTAACCCACTCCTGATGTTATTATTTAACCCACTCCTGATATTATTCCAGAATTACCTGCCCTCCCCCTGATTAGCTTCTTCTGTATCAATTTTTCCTTTTATGCCTCATTTGTATACTTTTCCAGTGACCTTTCTTTCCTTCTTTTCTTTTCTGGGTCTGAGACTGACTTTTTTTCTTTGCTTTGACTGCATCACTCTAAATTTTATTTTGTTCTCAATGACATGTAAATCAAAATTTTGAACATTCTTTTTTAAAAAAAGTTTTGAGGAGTGGCCAGGTGGCGCAGTGAGTAAGAGCTCTGGCCCTAGCGTTGGGAGACCTGGGATCGGTTCCGGCCTCAGACACTGGGCACCCACACAAAAAATAACTGGCCGTGTAACCTTGATCAAGTTACTTAACCCCAAATGCTTTAAAAAAAAATTTTTTTATTTCCAAATTCTTTCCCTCCCTTCCTTTTCTCCTCACTTCTTGAGAAGGCAAGCAATTTGATATAGATTATCATGTGTTGTTCTGCAAAACATTTCTGTTAGCCATATTGCAAAAGAAAATACAGACAAAAAAAAAGAATAAAGAAAGTTTAAAAAAGTATGTTTCACTCTGTATTCAGACACCTTCAGTTCTTTCTCTGGAGGTGGCTAGCATTTTCCAACCTAAGTTCTTCAGAATTGTTTCGGATCTCTAATGATCATTCAAAGGTGATTTTAAGTTAAAAGCTTATAGATGATATATTGGTTCAAAAATAGAAAATCCGCCCAGCTGTAGAGTGGTGAGAACCACTAGGCAAGCAGTTATCAGAGAAGTTACTTCAAGTGGTAGAGATTTTCCTGAATGGACCAATGGAATCACAGCAGGCAGATCAGTGACGTGAGTCACTTTGAGCACAAAGGTGGTTCCCTGCCGGGTGTCTGTAAATGGGAGCCCATTCTCCCCTCAGATACTGAGTGCACTGATGGGAGGCTGTGATCCAGGTTTATGGGTGGATTGTATTGTATTTATTATTCCTGAATTTCCTTTAGTATACGAATACTTAAAGTATTATTGTTACTTCTTTTGCCTTATTACTAAGTAAATGGTTATATTTAAGATCCAAAAGTATTATTATTATAAGTGACTGGTTTGTGAAATAGAAGCATATTTATAGGAGCTCCAGATTTATAGTGGTGAGTAGGGGGAAGTATATTTCCTCTCAATATTTAGGACTCAGAGAATTTTGAGTGGTTGTGGTCCTTCCCTGGGAACCTAGCTCTGCTAATGTGAGGACAGGTTGAAGTAAATAAGCCAGTTCAAAGAGGTATGAGAGATGTGAGGTACTATAGTGGGTATAGACACCCTATGGCACCCATTACATCTATGAAGAGGAAAAGCTGGTAAGTACCCTTTTGGTGTTATAACCTCCAAACACCATCTGGCTCTTCACCCATGAACTGATCTGAGACCACAGGTCTCTACACTAATGTTTTGGACCCAGGATCCTGAGATGTCTCCCTGGGGCTCTGAGGGAAGAGTTTTGTCGAACTGGTGACAGTGGTTTCACTTACTTGGCACATACTGCCCCTTCTTGTCTCTGCTTTGCCTTAAATCTCTTCCCACTTCAAAACATTCTCCACTCAGTTGTCAAACTGATCTTCCTAAAATGCAGGTCTGACAATACCAACCATTCCCTTCCTCTGTTCAAAAAACTCCAGTGGCTCCCTATTATATTCAGGATAAAGTATAAAATTCTCTATTTGACTTTCTTTTTTTTTTTTTTTAAAGCAATCGGGGTTAAGTAACTTGCTCAAGGTTACATGGCCAGGTGTTTCTGGGTGGGTGCTAAGTGTCCGAGTCCAGAATTCAATCCCCAGGTCATCCCAACACTGGAGCCGGTGCTCTTACTCGCTGTGCTACCTGGCCGCCCCTCTATTTGACTTTCAAAGCCCTTCATAACCTGGTCCCTTCCTAATTTTCCAGTCTTTATATACATATTACTCTCTACTTCTGTGATCCAGTGACACTGGCTGTCACCCTTGCCTGGAACTCTTTCTCTTTTCATCTAGATCTCATTGCTTCCCTGGCTTCCTTCAGTGTAGAGAACTTTCAGAAGTCCCTTGGCTTCACTAATGAAATGTTCCCCTCCCCTATATTATTAGCTGAAAGGTTACAATGCAGAGACAAGCAGGAGGATGTATTATGGAGGATGTTTTGGGGTCCCTTGAGGTATATTTCTCTGCCCTATACAGTTACCTGCAAAGGTTACAGGGCAGATAAACAAGAGGGCGGTGTAATCTTTTTGTTTATGCCTCTGGATATGGTCCTAGAATAATACCCTAATAAATAACTAACCTTAAGCAAGGGTAAATAGTGAACAGGATTAAGGGAGGCTCCTTCATTCCTTTTAGGGAGGATCTTTCTACATTGTCTGCATTCTTTTGGAGTGTCTACATTCTCTTGGGGGGGGGGCATAAAAACTCTGTTAGCTCCTTGAATCTTTGGCTCTGTATGAAATGGTCCTGTAATAAACAGACTATTGATTACATCCTGTATCATTATTCTCACTGCTCTCTAGCCCACCAATTGCACTGGCCACAGTACTTCACGTCTCAGCTAAAGTCTCAGTTTCTGTTAGAAGCTTTTCCCAGTTCTCTTAGTGCCTTCTTTCTGTGGTTCCTCCCAATTTGTCCTGTATATATCTTATGTAGGCATAGATGTTTGTATGTAGTCTCTCTCATTAGACTGTGAGCTCCTTTAGAGCAAGGATTTTTTTTTCCCTTTGTATCCTCAATGCTTAGTTCAGTGTCTGGCACATGGTAGATGCTTAATAAATGCTAACTGACTAACTGAATAACTATCATGTTGCTTCAGCTTTACATTTTATTGAAAATTGAAACAATACCTTGTGGAATTCCTTTTCTCCCTAGTCCACACTTCAATTCATCTTAACATTATCTCCTATTCTCTCTTTTTCCAGTCTGAGGAGGAGGCAGTTCTTCCTGTCAAGTCCAAAGTCTCTTAATGTTTATGTTATTAAGCCCATCCCTTCTCATTTCTTACAGTAACTTGTCTCTTCAATTGCACCCTCCTTCTTTCTAATCATCCATCTCTCTCTGTCTCTCTCTGTCTCTCTGTCTCTCTGTTTCTCTGTCTCTCTCTGTCTCTCTCTGTCTCTCTGTCTCTCTCTGTCTCTCTCTCTGTCTGTCTCTCTCTCTCTCTCTCCCTCTCTCTCTCCCTCTCTCTCCCCC
>NW_027187314.1:740891-775072 GCF_028583685.1 Petaurus breviceps papuanus | reverse complement strand
CTCTCTCTCTCTCTCTCTCTCTCTCTCTCTCTCTCCCTCCTCTCCCTGTCCCACCCTGGTTCCCATTCTGCTACCTGCAAACATACTCCAACTTCCCTTATATTTAAAAGATCTTCCATTTATTCATTAAAAACTTTCTAGATTAAAACCAACATTCTATACCTCTTCTTCCTTTCATAGTCAAACTCCTACAAAAACTGTCTATACTTGTTACCTCTACTTCCTCACATCAAATTTGTTCTCAACGTCTTGCGATCTAGCTTCCAACTCCACCACGTTGTTCTTTCCACGGCTACAAACGATTTCTCGATTGCTAAACCCAATGACAATTTTTTATGCTCCATCCTTCTTGACTTCTCTGGAGCATTTGATTCTTGATCACCTTCTCCTTGTAGATGTTCTATCTTCCCTGAGTTTTCATGGCATTGCTCTCTCTTGTCTATTTGTTCCTTCTTGGCATCCTTTCCAAGATTATCATTCATGCTGTATACCCATTACACGAGTGTATCCCAAAGCTCTGTCTTTGTCCCTCTTCTCATATTTGTGTATGCTCTCTCTTAGTAATCTTATCAGCTTTTATAGACTCAGTTATTTTCTCTATACAGCCGATTCCCAAATCTGCATATCCAGCCCTAATCTCTCCTAAGCTCCAGTCTTGCGTCATTAACTACCTGCTGGGCATCTCCACCTGGATGTACCACAGACAGTTCAAACTTGATATGTCCAAAATGGAATTCTTTGTATATGACCCCATCCTCCATAGGGGTATATAGATGAAGTTCCAACAAGAGATAACCTCTGTCAAGGCTGACTGATTAATGAGGAACATTGATGAGTATGCACTTACTTCTTCAAGCTTATCAAACTCCCTGACTGATCCTAATGTGAGCACTTAACTCCACCTCATTTAAACTAAAGGAGGTTTGAAGAATAACATGAACATCAAACTCAGTAGTTTGTATTGTATAATACATGTATTAGATCTATACATAAGAAAGATTATTTTGGTAGTGATCTGAAGGATAGATGGGGCATGGGAGGACAAAATAGAAATGGGAAACTATTACAGAAGTCTAGGTGGGCAGTAATAAGAATGGAGACTAGGGTGGCCACAGTGAGAACAGAGAGGATTATACAATTTGAAGGGATGTGGAAATGTAATTGACCTTACTTGGTAAATGATTGGATAAAAGAGTTTAAGGAGAGAGAAAATTTATAGATAATTCCAAAGTTACAAAAGTGATGATGAATAGTGATGTTACAGACAGTTTGGGGCTGATAGATTATCCATATGGAAATATCCAGTAGTCCTTTGGAGATGTAAGTTTGCAACTTAGAAATGAAATCAGGATTATAGGTAAAGATTTGGTGCCGATCTGCATGCAGGTGAACCTTAAAGGTATGGAAGTAAATGAAGTTGCCAAGGTAGAGGGTGTAAGACCAAAACTAGACCTTTGGGAATGCCCATATTAATGGATCAGGAAGAGGATGAAGATCTGAAAATAGAGGCAGATAAGGGCCACTTAGTTGTCCACAGAAAAAAGCATAGTGTTTCTGAAGGTAGGAGAGTTTATTGGTGAGAAGGAGAGATCAATAATATTAAAAGCTAGAAAGAGGTCAAGAAAGAAGAAGTCTGATACAAGGTCATTGAAATGGGAGATTATGAGATCATTGATGATTTTATTGATAGTAATTGGATCAAGGGGTTGAGGATAAAATCCAGATTATAGGAACTAAAGAAAGAGTGCATATTGATGCAGTGCTCCTTTTGTGTTTTGGGCCCTTACCTTCTAAACAAAGAGAATAGGTACCAACCTCCAATTGGATAGTAAATGACAGAAAGAACACTTAGAGAGGTAAGAAGGCAACCAGAAAAATGTGTTGTCTTTAAAGTCAAATATTAAGAGAAAATCCAATGGGAAGGAAGCAAACATTTAATTTTCTTTTTACTTTTTAAATATAATTAATTTATTTTAGTTTTCAACATTTCAAATTTTCTCCCCCTCTCTTCCCTCCCCCCTCCCCAAGATGGCATGCAATCTGATATAGGCTCTATATATGCATTCATATTAAACATATTTTCACATTAATAATGATGTAAAGTAGAATTAGAACTAATGGGAGGAAACACAAGAAAGAAGAAACAAAACAAAACAACAAACAAAAAGGAGAGAAAATAGTATTTTTCCATCTGCATTCAGATTCCAAAGTTCTTTCTCTGGATATGGATAGCATTTTCCACTATGAGTCTTCTGGAGTTGTCTTAGATCCTTGGATTGCTGAGAAGAGCTAAGTCCATCAAAGTCAGTCATCAAACAATGTGGATATTACTGTGTACAATATTCTCCTGGTTCTGCTCATTTCACTCAGCATCAGTTCATATATATCTTTCCAGGTTTTTCTGAAGTCTGCCTGCTCATCCTTTCTTATAGCACAATAGTATTCCATTACATTTATATACCACAATTTGTTTAGCCATTCCCCAATTGATGGACATCCCTTCAACTTCCAATTCTTGGTCACTACAAAAAGAGCTGCTACAAATATTTTGTACATGTAGGTCCTTTTCCCATTTTTATAATCTCTTTGGGATACAGACCTAGAAGTGGTATTGCTAGGTCAAAGGGTATGTACATTTTTATAGCCCTTTGGGCATAGTTTGAAATTGAAGCATACATTTATTAAGTGCCTACTATGTGCCAGGAGCTGTGCTAAGCACTTTCCAAATATCATCTCATTTTATACTTCACAACAACCCTGGGAAATAGGTACTATAATTATTGCCATTTTACAATTGAGGAAACTGAGTCTGAGAGACATTAGTTGACTTGTCCAGGGTCACAGGACCAATAGTATATGAGGCTGGATTTGAATTTAGATATTTCTGACACCAGGCACAGTGTTCTATCCATTGCTGTCTAGGGAGATGTCACCCTTGTGAAAAACTGTGGAGAAGTCTAGGAGATGAGAAAAGAAAAAAGACTGTTGTATTTGGAGGTAAGAATGTCATTAGTGATCTCAGAGAAAGCTTTCAGTAAAGTTGTGGGAAGGGAAATAGTTTTTTTTTTTTTGGGTCAGGGGAATTGGGGTTAAGTGACTTGCCCAAGGTCACACAGCTAGTAAGTGTGTCAAGTATCTGAGGTCAAATTTGAACTCAGGTCCTCCTGACTCCAGGGCCAGTATTGTATTCACTGCACCACCTGGCTGCCCCAGGAAGTGAAATCTGATTGACATTTCCTGTGGTTGTGGGAAGTGGGTAGTGGGGAGCTGAGTGGTGTAAGCAGTAATGCTGGCAAATATTTAGCAACTGTCCTTACAGAAAAAAAAAAAAAAAACAAAACCAACAAGCCTATGTATGCTTGACACACTTTAATTTTAATCTACATTATTAATTTATTAGCCATCACTTTCTTAAGTCTAGACAATCAACAAAATAATCCATCAAGTCATGACTTAGGCATTTGCTGATTTCCAAGGTGTAAATACTTAAAGTTTTAACAATGAACTTCTGCCAGTGGATAAGAGCTGGTCCAGCACTTCTAAAGGAGCAAGGACGCAGTTGAAGGTGAGATAAAAAGAAAAGACTTGAAACCATACTTGTGAGGAGATTTCACTGATTGTTTCTCCAACAAACTGATTCCAAATGAAATTTGTCAAGAAGGTAAAGATGTGAATAGATTCCACAGCTAGGAATACTTTTCAATGAATACTTTTGCTAGGCTTTGCTGGCTATAATTCTCTCCAGCATGAGCACCTCCCCCTGCCCTCCCTTGCCCTACCAGCCTCAACATGATCACTACTTGAAGCAGTCACTGAATAAGCCCCTTTGCACTAAGGCACTAAGTTTACAGGGCACTTTCTAGATATCCAACTCATGCTATGTCCACCCAATACTGAAGAAGCAGGAAAGCCTGTTTCAAGTCAAAGTCACAAGTCATGGCTAGAATGGATCCAGAGTGTGATTCAAGCTATCATGCTGATGGCTAATGAGGGAATTTATTTTGCAAGACTACATTTTTGTAAAGGGTTTTGCTTTTATTTTTTTGCCTTCTCAATGGGTGGGGGAAGGGGAGGAGTGAGGGAGAGAATTAGGAACTAAAAATAAAGTAAAATTGAATTAAAAAAAGATATCAAGCTGAGAACCCTCTCTGTTCCCCCACTACCATCCTGTCCCCAACCCAGAAAGGGCAGTACTCAAGACAAGGGCAGAAGAGGGCTCAGAGACAGCAGATCAATTCTTCTTCTTCTTCTTCTTCTTCTTCTTCTTCTTCTTCTTCTTCTTCTTCTTCTTCTTCTTCTTCTTCTTCTTCTTCTTCTTCTTCTTCTTCTTCTTCTTCTTCTTCCATCTTTGCTTTTTGATGGGGGAAGACAGGGCAATTGGGGTTAAGTGACTTGCCCAAGGTCACACAACTAGTAAGTGTTAAGTGTCTGAGGCCAGATTTGAACTCAGGTCCTCCTGACTCCAGGGCTGGTGGCTATTCACTGAGTCACCTAGCTGCCCCTGGTCAATCCTTCTGACACAGTTCTTGTTGACATACAGAATTTATAAACCACACAGTCTGATGCCACTTCCTCTTGTTTGGCGGGGAATGTTATGAAGCCTGAGGGAAGCCCCTGCTTATCAGATGACTCAGTAATCAAGGACTGTGCTGCTCAATCAGCACTCCTGAGATCTGAAGAGGGTAATCAGCCATTTCTGTATCTCATGAAGTATCAGCTCCTTCCATCTGGGATGGGTACAGCACTTACTCAATATGCACGTAATAGAAAATAAGTGCCTATTAATGCATGGATGCTAAGACACCCCCTCCTTTCCCTGTGGCCCCTGGATATATACAATATTGCTGAAAGCTCAGAACCCAGCTTACTCGGTGTTCATGAAGTAGTGATTAGGTGCTTCCAACAAATCTGAGAAACTATGAGATCCTTTAAAGGCAGGGGATTCTTAACTGGGGTCTATGAAATTGGAAGGGAAAAAAATGGCATCTTTGTTTTCACTGACCTCTAACTGAAATTTAGCTTTTAATTCAATTATGAATGCTTTTAAAACATGGGGGGAGCGGCAAAACAATCAGGGTCAAGACAGAAGCATAAATTCCACCCAAATAGCCCTTGCTTAGCATATGAGCAACAGTGGAGGGTCACCAAAGAAAGATGAACATGGAGCTGAAATGTTCCCAGACCCACTGGCCTATGGGTTAAATTCTTTTTTTCTTTTTTTGCCTTTTGGAGGGCAATTGGGGTTAAGTAACTTGCCCAAGGTTACACGGCTAGTTTTTTTGTGTGTGGGTGTTAAGTGTCTGAGGCCGGAACCAAACTCTGGGTCCTCCTGACTCTGGGGCCAGCTCTTTACTCACTGCGCCACCTAGCCGCCCCTATGGGTTAAATTCTTAAAGAGTTCTACTGGAGAAGTGAGAGACTCAGGGTTCCATGTCCACAGATTATCCAGTGGTGTGGTAGAGGTGGGGTGGGGTGGGAAGGGGTAATAGAAGATGACCTTGATTTTATTTTGTTTTGGTGGAGCAGGATAAGGATTTGGGGATGTGTGAGAAAAGGAGGAGGAGGTAAGACAAGGAAGAAATGTTTGATTTTTGGTGGAGCGGAATAAAGGTGGGGAGATGGGAGAGAAAAAGAAGAGGAAAGCAATGGAGGGAAAAATATTCCTGAAGGCCCACAATTTAAATTTAACCTTTGAGACAATTGGTTTAAAAGTACATTTTTAGTGTCTTCCCTGAAAGATTAACAATAAGTTCCCAGTTTTGTGTATAAGGAAAACTAGGAACTAAATAAGTCATTCTAATAAAGTTGGCTTGGTTGAAAATAGTCCAGAAGAATAGAGTGTTTTCTCCAAGGGCTATACTATTATATTCTCTCTGTGCTACACTATTTCTTTTATCCCCATTCATAGAATAACGGCTTCTCAGGGGATCGTATGATCATCTTCTAGCAAGCCAGGTTTTTTGAATGTACATACTTGTCTCTTGGCAGCAGGTATACTCACTTTTGAAAGTTCTCATTTGCAAGATTAGAGGCATTTCCCCCCTTCCTCAAAGCACTTAGCAGGTAAAGATGCAATATAGTAACATGGGTTGAAAGCTGCCTTTAGGATTGGGAAGACCTGGGTTTAAGTCTCACCTCTGGCTATGTCCCCAGCTTCTCCCCTCTCCTTGCTTTTCAGCTTCTTTTTATGCATTGTAAGGATCCCCCAATAGATTGTAAGTTTCTTGAGATCAGGGACTGTCTTTCTTTTTCTTATATTTATCACCAGCCGTAAATACAGTGCCTGGTGCAAGGTTGGTGCTTAATAAAAGCTCATTGACCAATTGCTATCACCTTCACTGCTTTCCCTCCTTGGGGTTCTTCTTGATGTTCATTTCAACCAGATTTCATTTGCATAAAAATGATTTTGGAGATTTGGGAGAAAAATCAGAAATGTAGGGGGAACCTCCAAGCTCTGTCTTCCTTTCTGTCTTTATTTCTGGTTCTGTCTCTGTGTCTCTGCCTCTCTGTTTCTGCCTTTTTCTTTTTGTGGATAGAGGGGCTCTTTCATAGGAGATAAAATTCCAATAGTCTTGAGTTTCCTTCAAAAAAGATTCTTTCTGGGAACACAACAAATGAGCTTGCTATCTCAAAATAACACTATTCTCTAAGACTTTAAACCGTTTCTAAATTGTAATGGAATTTCTTATCTCAAACTTAATTACTAAGTGAATTCTCCTTTTACCTCCATTCAATGGAATAGCATTCTTAAGGTTCCTTATTTGGATCAGAAAGGATGCTTTCATGGACATTCTCAAAGAGACTATTTTATCAGACTTTACCATGTGAAAAGGGGGAAAAAAAAGACATTGAACCATTTCCAAAGTGTGGTGGAATCTCTTCTCAACCCTCCCCCTTCCTTCTTTTCTTTTTGGAAAATAGATGCTCTGAGTTTGCCTGTGAAAGCCAAGTTTTCCATTTAAATAGCGGCCAGAGATGAATGGAGAATTTGTGTTCTAAAGTATTTCTGCACAAAGTAACATGCATCGTAGTAACAATAATCTTGTTACAAGGACATGAAAGGAAAGGCTTTTTCCTTAGACCTGATAATACATACCCTTCACAGAATCATGTTTGCATTTGTTAGCATCTCAGGGAAAATTTCTGGCACACTGACTTCCTTTATGTCGGATACATAAATGACAATTTCATTTATCTACTAGTGAGACTTGTGTAAGTGTGGGTAATTAGCACCTGGCATTGTCTCATTGGTTAGACTCTGGAACCTGTGTTACAAGTAATTCCATAAATATAATTGTAAATTATTGCAGCATTTGCTCTTCTGTTGCAGCCTAGAAGTAGTAATTGATCATGACCTTGTCATTAAAGAAGCTAATATTCAACTATGGACTTCACTGATAGCTTTCTAAAAATGGATCTGATTGTAGGCGAGGAAAAGGAAGAATATTTTATGGAAAATACGGGAGTTTAAGATATAGAATACATTAACTCACAAATTTCCTCTTTAAAAACATACATTTACAATTTAAATTGAGCATGAGGAAATTATTCAAGCGATATTGCTTTGCAACCTGGCAACCTGTATGTGATGTTTGAGTTTCCTGGACCATTTCAGAGCAAACTCTCTGAAGATTTGATAAGAATAGTTGAAAAATCTCTCACTACCCAAATTCTATTTAGTTTTAACAAGCAGACTTTAATCAAACATTGTTAATATCTCAAGTTCTTTTTCTAAACCTTGATGTTCAGGACTGCTACTACTGCTATTATTTGATAAGGTCTAGGTAAGTAATTATGTAAAGAAAAACATTTGTATTTGCATCTCACAATTGGAGAGGGAGAAGACTCAAGACTCAGGAAGAGGTGACAAAACTGAGGCAGACATATGTTTTTCACTCCTTTGCTGAGGGAGCTGCCTAGTGTTTGCGCTTGTTAAAACCAAAACCAAATATAATCTGGCCCACATTGCACTGAGTAAACTATTTAGTTCTTTGTTATTGGGAAAAGACATTTTTCTTGGGAGAGGCATTAGGAATAAAGGTTTTTGCAGGCAGAGAACCTCTAGAACAGGTTAAATTTGGTAATAGTGGTGGGGAGGGCCAAGCTTTAATTAGGGTTGAGTGATTGCGGCTTTGTTCCAGGGTGCTGAAATGTAGAGTGCTGCAGTCCTTTAGCAACACAGAAACAACTGAGCTTAACACCTAGTTGAATGAGAAAGATGAAAACTTAGCCCACAAGTTTTGTGGGAGCAAGCTGGAATTTCGGTTTCACCCTTCCCCCCCTCTTTACTACTGCCACATCAGCATTATTAGGCTTCCTTCAAGGGTCTTTCCCCCTCCACCCTTGTTTTATCAGCGTTAGGCCCCTTCAGAGGTTTTCAACCTCCACCCTTGCTTGTGACCTTTTTCCCTCCCTTGCTTTAGCATCTACCAAATAAGGACATGAACAATACCTTGGTTCCCTGTCTCACCTCACAGCCAATAGGAGACAGTGGTGGGCTTCTTTGTTTTCTGCCACTCTGTTGATTTTGTGCCAAGACTGAGAGCCTGCCTTGCAGCCAATGGGAGAAGGGACTGGAGGGAGGGGAAGGGACCTAACTGCATTAGGGTATATATTCTTGTTCTGTCTTTTGTTCTGAATAAACTTCCTGTTCCTTCCTCAAGATACCTCTGACTTTTAATTTTTCTGGGTAGGGGATTTTTGGGGTCCTGTACCCCAAACATAGCTAAAAACACTTAAATTAAGAAACTGCCAAGATACCATGCAGACTCAGTCTTCTGTTACCATCTTCTCCCTCTGCTCTATGACCATAGGCCTCCTCAGTTACCTTTGACAATTATTTTCATGCAGCTTGCCCCAGGAACATTTTCACTACTTCCTTTTCAGTTATAGTTCTATAATTATAGCTATAATGGGGTGGGGAGGGATGTGGGCAGCGAGCCTACTGGCTAAAACTGGAGAAAGTACAGGTCAAGTAGAAGAAAAGGGAATGCTGGAATGAGCTGGTATTGAAAAAGACATCTAAAATCAAGGCTCACGGGCAACTTTGTTCCTCTACCGTATGTCACTCTTTTATGAATCTTTTTCTTTTCATTTCCTCCTTAGAACTGCCCCTATTCTTCATTTGAACAAGATTTCACCTTAATAAAAATATGGAGTTAATTAGCCCCTTAGGTATAACTTGCTTCACAAGGTTTCCTGACATTTAGAACCACCCATTCAGAAACTTTAAATGCCTGAGCCCAATTTGTCACATTCTACTGACCACCCACTCTCTTTTCTGCTAATGACAGCAAGAGTCTCTATTACTAAAGAAATGTCAGAAACCTTCCTGCTGAGTTGGTTATTCACTGATTAAAAGTGCAGTGGTTAGAACAAAGCACTTTTTTTAGAAAATAATTTTCAACATTTGCTTTTATAAGAGTTTGAGTTCCAATTTTTTTTCTCCCTTCCTTTCTCCCCTCTCCCTTCCTCAAGACAGTAAACAATCTGATGTAGGTTATCCATGTACAATCATATTAAACATATTTCCACATTAGTCATGTTGTGAAAGTAGAATCAGAACAAAAGGGAAAAACAGTCAAACAAAAAAAAGAAAGTAGTATGCTTTGATCGACATTCAGACTCCATAGTTCTTGCTCTGGATGTGAAGCATTTTCCTCATGAGTTTATTGGAATTGTCTTAGATCCTTGCATTGTTGAGAAGAACTAAGTTCATCAAAGTTAGTAATCTCACAATGTTGCTGTCACTGTGTAAAATGTTCTCCTGATTCTGCTCATTTCACTCAGCATCAGTTCATTTAAGTCTTTCCAGGTTTTTCTGAAGTCTGCCTGCTCATTCTTTCTTATAGCACAATAGTATTCCACTACATTCATATACCACAATTTGTTCAGCCATTCCCCAACTGATGGGCATCCCCTCAATTTCCAATTCTTTGCTACCACAAAGAGCTGTTATAAATGATTTTGTACATGTGGGTCCTGTTCCATTTTTTATGATCTCTCTGGGATACAGAGCTAGTGTTGGTATTGCTGGATCAAAGGGCATGCACCGTTTTATAGCCCTTTGGGCATGTGCTAAAGCACTTTTAAAGCAATTTCTTTAAACACAGGCAGGTAGAATTTACCAGGTCCATGACTGAACTATGTATCAGAGTACTTAAAAAAAAAAAAAGGAAACAACTGGCTGATTTGATTACTGAGCCACCATTGATGGTGTTTGAAAAGTCATAGTATCATGATTTAGAGCAGGAAGGTCCCATGAGGACATCTAGTTCAATCTTCTTATTTTACAGATGGGAAAATTCAAGCCTTGAGAAGTTAGATAACTTTCCCAAGGTCATATGGATATTGTCAGTGACAAGATTTGGACTGTGGTCCCTTGACTCCAAAACCAGGGCTCCTCCTATCATATTACCCTGTCTCAAGTCATAGAGAACAGGAGAGGCAGGGTGTTGAAGGACTGTAGAAGGCCAAATGTCAAGCTGATTTTCCAGAGGGATGTACAAAGAGAGAGAGACAGAGAGGGAAGAGAGATAGATAGACAGAAATAGAGAGAGAGGAGAGAAAGAAGAGAAGGAAGTGGAAGAAGGAGGAGGAGGAGGTTCTTTGAAACATAGGCTGATAATTTGTCTTAAGATTCTTTTAAAATTCTGGTGTATGGATGGCCTTTGAACATTTAGAAAGGGAATCAGTGATTCTTAAGCACTAGCATGGTTTATGTATAATGAATATCATATTGCTTGCCTTCTCAATGGGTGGAGGAGGGAGTGGAGGTAGGGAGAGAATTTAGAACTCAAATTTTTAAAAAAGGATGTTAAAATTAATTAAATAAATAAGCAAGTAAATAAATAAATGAATGAAAAAAAGAGCTAAAGATATAAAAAAAAGCAAAAATATAGTTTCTGCTGTCAAGGAGCTCATTATTTCCTGAGGAGACAACATGCAAAGGACTACATATAAACAAGCTATAATCACTCAGTCACCAAACACATTTTATTTTTAAAAATTTATTTACTATTAGTTTATAACATTCAGTTCCACAAGCTTCTGAGTTCCAAATTTTCTCTCCCTTTTCCCCCGCCCCCGGCCCCTGCCCCATGGAGGCATGCAATCCGATATAGGTTCTACATATACCTTCACATTAAACATTAGTCAAGTTGTAAAGAAGGATTAGTGGAGCGAAAAACAAGGAAGAAGAAACAAAACAAAATGAAAAAGAGAGAGAGCAACTAGTTTGCTTCAATCTGTACTCAGACTCTATAAATCTTTCTCTGGATGTGGATAGCCTTTTCCATCATGAGTCTTTTGGAGCTGTCTTATAGCCTTGCATTGCTGAGAAGAGCCAAGTCTATCAAAGTCAGTCATCACAGATATGATGTGTCTGTAATTCTGTACAATGTTCTCTTGGTTCTGCTCTCCTCCCTCAGCATTAGTTTATATATGTTTCTCCAGGTTATTATGAAGTCCGTCTGCTCCTTGTTTCTTATAGCACAATAGTATTAGATTACATTCATATACCACTACTTGTTAGTCATTCCCAATTGATGGGTATCCCCTTGATTTCCAATTCTTTGTCACCACAAAAAGAGCTGCTATAAATATTTTTGTACTTACTGGTCCTCCTTTCACATGTATGATCTCTTTGGGATATGGCCCTAGAAGTGGTACTACTGGGTCCAACAAACATTTACTAAGCAAAAAAAAAACAAACCCAAATCTAACATGATTTCAATAAAAACAGTTCATGTCAGATTAATCTCATTTCCTTTTTTAAAAATCAGGATTACTAGATCATATCCATATTATCAACATCATATACCTGAGTTTAGCAAGGCATCTGACATAGTTTCTTTTGGAGAAGACAGAGAAATTTGAGTTAATAACAATAATTGAGCTAATAATAGTGATAATTATAATGACTGATGTTTATATGGTACTCTTATTTGATCCTTATAACAACCCCCTGAGGTAGGTAGTACACATATTATTATTCCCATTATACATTTAAGGAAATTGAGGTTTAGACAGACAAAATGACTTGGTAAGAGTGAAATAGTAAATATGGTAGGGCAAGTATATTGCACTATATCTTGATATGTTTTGTTAAACAAGTACATTGCACTGTGTATTTTGATATATTTTATTAAAAGCTTCCAATTACATTTTTTTTTTTGGCTTTTTGGAGGGGAGAAGGCAGGGCAACTGGGGTCAGGTGACCTGCCCGAGGTCACACAACTAGTTTTGTGTTAAGTGTCTGAGGCCAAATTTGAACTCAAGTCCTCCTGACCCCACCGCTGGTGCTCTATTCATTGTGCCACCTAGCTGCCCCCTCTAATTACATTTTAATAAGATTCTAGCCACAAGGGAATGTTGGAGCTTGTGGCCTTCAGGTTTGATACCTCTGAAGTATTCAGTGGAAGCTCACTCTTATGCTTACATGGTTTTTAATCTTGAATGTTTTTGCTATTATATTTCCTCTCATAGCCAGCAAATAGAGAATGCTACCATCAATCATCCCAAATTCCTCCCTCCCACTCCTCTTACCCTTGGTATATTAAGGGAGGAACCATGGTTCATAACTCACAGGTCAGTGGTAAGAACAAATCAACAGAAATAGCAACAAAACCAAGGTTCTATGTCTTTTGCCTCATCACAATCTATGAGAGACTCTTGGGGGCAGTCTGGGATCCTTGGAGCCTCTGTATTTCCATGGTAGGCAGAATTCTTCTGGAACGCCTAGATTCTTCAGAGATGCCACAGTCATACTGCTGCATGCACACTCTTTCCATATCTCTGGCCCAATTGCAGTCAGCAGATAGCCACTCTGTCTTCATTCACTCATACCTCCAACCATCCCACTTTTTAAACCTTCCACCTTCCAGAAGACTTCCCTTCCCATACCACTACTCTATAACTAGATATGCAATCTTCTGGTTTATATAGTACAGGTAATTTCTCCCAGTAAGAGAAGGTCTCTGCACTTGCCCTAAGCATCATGGGAAATGAAGTCTGAGAGGCTTTCTTTCTGTGCAACGTGCACTACATCAGATTTTCTGATGGCCTGAAGCTGGGAGACAAGGGTATTGTATGTGACAAAAGAATAGAGATTCCAAATGATCCCAAATGACTAGAACAAAGATCCATAGCTAATGAGATGAAATTGAATAAGGAGATAGACACAAGGTTCTACACTTGGATTCAACTATACAAATATGGAATGAGGGAATGGGGATGGACAAGAGTTTATGTGAAAAACATCTCAGGATTTTAGTTGACCGTAATATCAATCTGAGATTTCAGTGTGACATGGTGACCAAAAAAGTTTACATGATCTTGAACTGCTTTAATGTTCAGATGAGGGATATGATAGTCAGTTCTGGTCAGACCACAACACAATAAAGAGTATTGTGTTTAGTGCTGGCCTCCATATTATAGGATAGACTTTGACAGGCTGGTGGATCTCTGGGATTATTAGGATCATGAGGGGGTCTGAAAATCATGCTCTTTAAGGAATGTTCAAAGGAATTGGGAAGACCTAGCTTAGAGAAAATAAGATTTAGGGAATGATTTTCAAGTATTTTAAGGCCTGCCATATGGATGGGGGATCAGATTTGTTCTTCTTGGTCCTAGGTAGCAGAAATAAGAATGGGGGCCATTGCAGCTAGACAGGTCAATTAAGGCAAAGTTTCCTAATGATCAGAGATGTCTAAAAGTGCAAAGGAGTGGGATTCTTATCATTGGATGTCTTTGAGCAGAGGCCGAGTTTCTACTCTAAAGATATGTTATAGAGGGGATGTCTATTAAGTTATGGATGAATTCTAAAGTCCCACAATTCTGGGATTCTATCATCCTGTGTACTAGCATTGATGATAGTGTGGTTATGTTTCATTTTCAGAAGAGTCCAGGATGTTGGATAAAAAAAGTCTGTTCACAGGATGAGAAATGAAGAGACACAGTCACAAAGAAACATAGGCTAAAATATCTGGTCATGCCGCTCCACTG
Organism: Petaurus breviceps papuanus; assembly: GCF_028583685.1. Lineage (NCBI taxonomy): Eukaryota > Metazoa > Chordata > Mammalia > Diprotodontia > Petauridae > Petaurus > Petaurus breviceps. The sequence continues at coordinate 761,068 of NW_027187314.1, read as the reverse complement.
GAGATCACAAGATAGTGTGGTTACCAGTCATTTGCTTCATGTATTCTGATTTTTGTATTCATGCTGAACAGACAGATTTTGTTTCAGTTTCCAGGAGAGAGATATAGGATTATCTAGGGCACATCTTGGGCCAAGTGCTTTGCCATTGTATGGATGGAGGGAACCCTACAGTAGCACCATTGTGAAAACCATTTTGTCCTTTTAAACCTTAGAGACTGGGCAAGATGGTTTCCTGAAAGAGAGATGGAGAAATTTCCCAGGGATCAGGTCATTAGGAAGAGTTTCTGCATTTTGAAAGATTGACATATAAAACATAAGAAATACCCAGAAAAGTACAAAACATTTTTTTCTCAGTCTCTAGTTGTCTGGGGGTTAGTTTGACATTGTATGGAAGGAACTGATAAAAAAGGTTCACCCATGTTTCCAGTACTGACCAGCTTCTGGGTACTTAAGAGCATTTTACATAAAAATACACAGTGGCAAAAATATATACTAGTACTACATGGTGGTATTTTATTTTCTCTTGCAAAACATGAATACATGGGTCATTAAAGTGATGCATCAGGTAAAGTGCCTTATGGGAGGTTTGCAAAGTACAGGTAAAATACCACCTCTTTCTCCTCAGTTAAGGTATATGTCTTTGAGTGAAAGGTACCCTATCTACTCTGTTAATCAATAATCACAATCCTAATAATAACAGTGATGATGATGATGATAAAAACAGCTGGTATTTATATAATGCTTTAAAGTTTGCAAGGCAGTTTTAATTTTATTTTTTACTCTGTTTCAGAAGAATTTTGTACTCTTCTGAAGGTGAAACACAACCCCAACACCATTGATACTTCTACATAGTACGATAGAATCTCAGATTTGCAGGACCTCAGAGTTCATCCATAACTGAACAGAAATTCCCTTTATAACATATCTTTGGAGTGGTGGCCTATCCTCTGCTCATAGACATTGTAATGGGAATGTAAATTTGGAAGATCTTCCCTGCCCCTAGGCTAAAGTGCACCTGAAGCCTGGGGTGGGACGCTTGCTGGGAATCTTGTTTTTCAGTAAATACTTTTTGATTGGCCAGTAGGTCAATAAGGTTGTTACATTTTCTGAGCCAGGAGAAGGCTATATAAGCCCTGATGTGAGGCTTTGTTTTGGGGGCTCACTTTGAGAAGTGTTCTGTGATTTGATATGGATTCTGGGAAGCCGTTGTCTGGAGGCCCTCCCCCCCACTTTGAAAAATCCAGATGTGGAAACCCAGATGGGTATGGATTGATTGGGTATGGATGTAATGGTTGGACAGTTTGAAATCTGTCCACTTGATCTGTTTCTGTCTTGATAATTCTGCCTGTATACTTTGAAGTTCAGGGTGCTGACCTTTTTCCTTTGAACGAGGTAAATGATATATGTTTGACTGATTAAAGTAAGCTTTCCTTTAACAAAGCAGATCTAGGAACCTGTATTGGCAGCAAACCCTGAGGACGCTTGGGGTGCTTGCTGCTACAGACATCCAATGATGAGAATCCCACTTCCTTTGCACTTTTAGACCCCTCTAATTATTAGGAAACTTTCTCTTATATTGAGCTGAAATCTGTCCAGATTTATTTTTATTTTTTTACATAGGTTATCTCATTTTCCCCCTCATATCAATCCTGTGATGTAGATGCTATTATTATCCTCAATATACAAGAAGTTAAGTGACTTGTGTAGGGTCACACAGCTACCCAGTGTCTGAATCAAGAGTCAAACTCCAAGCTAAATGCTCTGACTCAGGCCTGGAAAGTCTAGGCTGGGGTAACTTTAAGGCATCTGTCTGTTTCAGCCTAGAATGGAAATATAATATGGGTCAGACCTATGGTATATATATAATTTTTTTAAAGCAATTGAGGTTAAGCAACTTGCTCAAGATTACAGGGCCAGTTGTTTCTGGGTGGGTGCTAAGTGTCTGAGCCCGGATCCAATCCCAGGTCATCCTGACTCTGGGGCTGGTGCTCTTACTCACTGTGCTACCTGGCTGCCCCCCTATGGTATATTTTGAAGGCTTGGTATTGTCTTTCCTGAAAATTATTGCTCTATCTACATCATCTATCTTTGTATCAGTTTAAACTTTAAGCCTTTTAGTCTAGTCATTTCCTGAAAATGAGTTTTTAACAGTCAATCAATCCATCAGCCAGTCAATAGATCAGGCACCTGTTATAGCACTGTGGTCAATCCTTTGAGACTGAGAGATGTAAGAGACTGAGATGTAAGGGCAGCTTAAGATGCAAATCCCCACCCTTAACAAGTTCATAATCTAGTTTGGGGTGGTACCAGGCAGAGAGGTGACAAAAGTTACACACAAAGCAATTAGAAAATAATACAAGACAGAATATAATTTGTTGATTCTGACTATAAAACTTTAGGAGTTTAAAGAATGAAGAAGATATTGTATGTTAGAATAACACAGGAAAGCTTCACTGAGGAGGTGAATTGAATGACCTCTAAGGGTTTATGCAGGCAGCTAGGTGGTGCAATGGGTAGAATGCTAGGCCTGGAGTCAGGAAGACTCATTTTCCGGGGTTCAAATCTGGGTTCAGACACTTACTAGCTGTGTGACCCCACTGGGCAAGTCATTTAACCCTCTTTGTTTCAGTTTTTCTCATCTGTGAAATGAGCTAGAGAAGGAAATGGCAAACTGCTCCAGTATTTTGCCAAGAAAACCCCAAATAGGGTCATGAAGAGTCAGGTATGACTGAAAAATTACTGAATAATAAAGTATGAAGGATTTGTGGAGCTGGACATTCAGGCAGGAAGTCAGAAACAAAGACTTAGTGCCTGGGTTTGGCTTAGTGTATAAAGAGTCCAATGAGAAAATCTAGTGGAGGATTTCATGTTAGAGAAGGAGTGTGGAGTCACGAGAAGATCAGTGGGTTGGAGTCCATCATTTCTAGAGTTCATCATTTCAATTCTGCCTTTACTACATAAAACAGTGGACCTGCTATTTGACCTCTCTAGGATTTAGCTTCCTAATTTATTTTAAAAAGGAATGAGATAGTAATCCCTGTGTCACAGGATAATAGTGAGAAAAACTCTTTCTAAAACTACACAGTACTATATAAATGTAACATTATAATGTTAGAGAGTAGTCACTTCCTTTTTGGAGGGTGTGACTCCATTTAGGACCACTCTGGCGAAATTCCAGTATTTCTTCCAGTGTGGAGGAAACTTCTTTGAGCTTGAAGGAGAAAGCTATTAGGCTTATGCAATTTAATTCCTCTGATTCATGGAAGAGGAGGTTGCCACCGCTGTGTATGGCATATGTTGCATCCTCTGAAACTGGTGTCATATGATTTTCTTAAGCAACAAAGAAGGATATTTCAGCTAATTCATGAACCATTGGGCTGGAGATAGTACCTAACTACTCTATGTGGGTGTTTATTTTTTTAAAGAAATTGGGGTTAAGTAATTTGCTCAAGGTTACACGGCCAGGTGTTTCTGGGTGGGTGCTAAATATCTGAGCCTGGGATTCGATCCCCAGGTCATCCCGACACTGGGGCCGGTGCTTACTCACTGTGCTACCTGGCTGCCCCAGGTGTTTATTTTTTTTAATTAAATTAAATTTATTTTTGTTACATTTTAAGTTTCAAAGTCTCTCTCTTCTCTACCACTCAGAGAAGGCAACCATTTAACACAGTTATTTATATCTATCTATATCAATGCATGAATGTATTAATGCATGCATGTAATTATGTATATTTAATATACACATATATGCATATATCTACATACACATATATGTATACATACACACACATGTAAAACAGTACTGTGTATACTTCTATTTTTCAGTTCTTTCTCTGGAGGTGGATAGCATCCTTTGTAGTTGATTTGAGAATTTATAAGGCCCAAAATAACTTAGTCATTCACAGTTACTCTTCTAGCAATGTTGCTATTACTGTGTACAGCATTCTTTTGGTTCAGCTCATTTCACTCTTCATTCATGTGGGTGTTTATAATTATATAAATATGTATATATATATATACATACATATGTATATATATATATATATATATTTCCAGTTAGTGAGGTTTCTTTGGTAATGTTAGACAGGAATATATATATATATATATATATATAGAAATATCTCTTTCACATTCTAGGAGAAAATTTTTTTCCCCCTTAGCTTCCTTATATTAGGCATGGTTATTTAACTGTAACCTATGGACTAGTCCAGCCTCCTCACCCCCTTCTCAAAGCTCTGGACTCACATGGATGAACCCAATATCAGGAGCTGGTCCCAAAAGCTTGATTTTCTTTTTGGCTCATTATGTTGTTAACCAGAGTTTTCCCTGGGAAATCTCCAAATGCAGCTCATGCCTAGGTTTCCATAAATGTAGGTAACAGGGGACCCAACTACTATAAAGCTCTAAAGCTAATAATTTGATATGAATATGAGTCTACTTTATCCTAGAGAAAATGCAGAAGGCACAGAGGGCTCATGGGAATCCACATATAGATACTGAAAATACACAAAGCACTTAGAAATGCCCATAAGAACCTCTTGGAAGGTAAACGTTCTTTAGGGCTACTAAACAAAGAGCCATTTTTCCACTGGACCTGCACCGTCAGTTAGTCAATAAGCATTTATTATGCACCTTTTATGTATTAGGCATTGTACTAAGCACCAAGGTTACAAAGAAAATCAGAAGATGAGCCCTGCCCTTGAGGAGCTCATAATCTAAGGAGGGAGACAACAAGCAAACAACTATGTACAAACAAGCCATGTGTGTGTGTGTGTGTGTGTGTGTGTATAATAAGCAAGAAATAATTAAGCTGAAGGTGCTAGATTGAGGAGGGAATGGGAAAAACTTCTTAGAGAAGGCAGAATTTCATCTGGGACTTGAAGAAAGTCAGGAAGTAGAGATGAGGAGGAAGAACATTCCAGGCATTACAGACAGCCTGTGAAAATGGCTATTAGGGTGTGGCTAGATGGCACAGTGAATAGAACACCAGCCCTGGAGTCAGGAGGACCTGAGTTCAAGTCTGACCTCAGATACTTGACACTTACTAGCTGTGTGACCTTGGGCAAGTCACTTAATCCCAATTGCCCTACCTTCCCCCCTCCAAAAAAAAAAGCAAAAGCAAAAGCAAATGCCTGTTGAGAGATGAAGTGTCTTGTTCGGGGAATAGCAAAGAGGCCAGTGTCACTGGACTGAATATTATATGGTAGATTGGCGGAGATAATAGAAGATTGGAAATGTGGGTAAGAGAGCTAGGTTATGAGGGCTTTGAATGCCGAGGATTTTGTATTTGATGCTAAAGTTGTCTGAACAACTTATAGTAATAGGTAGTAATTGTAAGGTCCTGGTATCTTGCTCCCCTATATTACAACTTTAGGTCCCTTGCTGATCTTCCTCAAACTGTGAGGACTGTGTGGGAGATCCTCTTCTCTCTCCCCAAGGTACATGATGCTCAGCTAGATTCCAAACACTCTAACTTGAAATTACTCATGAGGCAGTGTTACACAACAAATATCCCTGCTCTGACTAGTAGGCAAGACTCTGGCATCACACTGCCTAGGAAATAAAAATGTCCTCTTCCTATACATAGGAAATTGGGGTTCTAGAACATTGTACATGAAAGTCAAAAGGGCAAGCACAGATTGACTTGAGCCATGTATTTCTGCAGGAACTCTTGATACTTCACTAGTGATCAGATGCTGCCATTTCTCAGGCTAGGACAGTGTGTTTTCCATACTCTAATGTATATTTAAAAGGAAAACACAAAAATTGTCTGGAATCTGAAGTCCAGGAAGTCCTCTCTTAGCCCACATAGTCATGCACAGATAACTAGCTAAAGTATATGTTTCTGCCAAGGGGCAGCCATTAGTTGATCTTGGTGTGTTGGGAAAGGCGTGGTGGTAAAGGAGCAATCCACCACCCATGTGCCCTCCAGAAGAAAAGCACAAGGGACAAGGGGGAAAAAAGTGAGTGAGCTGGTCTCTTTAGCTCACTTTTCTAGGCCATGACAGAAGGGTGGTTCCTCTACAAGTATCTATTTTCTTTTTAAAAATTTTTTAAGCAATCAGGGTTAAGTAACTTGCTCAAGGTTATACGGCCAGTTATTTCTGGGTGTGGTGCTAAGTATCTGAGCCCGGATTTGATCCCCAGGTCATCCCGACACTGGAGCCCGTGCTCTTACAAGCTGAGTCACCTGGTCGCTCCTACAAGTATCTACTTTCACAGGTATTCTAGACAACCAAATCATATTGAAGGTCACCCCAGTTCTGGAAATGCATCCTCTAAGAATTGTTAAGAGGTGACTCCAAATATATCAATTCATCCTAGGACAGTCCCCAGTCTCTGAGACCTAATCAAGGGTGGCCTTTGTCCTCTTACTAAGTTGCCAGTGACAATATCTATGCTCTATAGCATGGGTTCTTAACCTAGTGTCCATGAAATTTTTAAAAATTGATTACTATATTTCAGTATAACTGGTTTCCTTTGTAATCTTATTTATTTTATTTTATGCATTTATAAACATCATTCTGAGAAAGGGTCCACTGAGGCTTCACCAGATTGTTTAAGGAGTCCATGATGCAAAAAATGTCAAGATCCCCTGCTCTACTTGGAAAGAGGTAGATTCATTAAATTGCTTGGGTAAACTTTGATCAACTTTCCATATAAGATAATGGAAATTTAAATTCTAGATATTTCTATTTCCTTTTCTTTATTATTATCATAAGGGATAGAGACTATTTTTATTGTTACTGTTAATTCAATTTTTTTCATAGCACTTGATTTTCAAATAATTCTCACCTATTTAATTTCCACATTATACTGTGGATGATGTATATAGAGTTCAGTTGGAAATATAAATGACCCTTAGTCTCCAATGTCATGTGGATTAAAACCTTCCAGCAAACTAAAGCCAGCCACAGAATTGAATTTCAAATAAGAAAGGGATATAAGCTTTTGGAAGGAAGAGAATTTAACAAGATGGAGAAAGAGTGTTCAGAAAGGCAGTAGGATATAATAATGGTCACTGCTTGTTAGCTGCATCACCTTGCACAAGTTCCTTGGCCTCAGTTTGCTCATCTGCATAATGAGATTATTCATATTCAGTCTATCTACTTCACAGTGTTATTTTGGTGAATGAAATAAGAGACCATGTTTAAAGCACTTAGGAGACCAAAGCACCATATACATTTAAACTACATGTAACTGGGTATTCAGACTGAAATCATAAGTAGGAATCATGGCAGTTTCCATTTTCATAACTCTGGAAGTGACTAGGCCTATTGAGATAATTTAAGTTTGACAGTATTTTCCCTCGAATGGGAGCTATTTAATAATTGCAACAGAGCAAAGGATTCACTCAGGGTGTAGCGGGACAGTCAGAAAGGCAATCTTCAGAGGAGCTTCAAGAGAAGTAGCTTGGAAGGCAGCAGCACCAGTAAATGATGTCTGATGTTTAAACTGGGGACCGTTCAGGTGTCTGGAACTTCTCTTTCTGGATACTGCCTATGGAATTAGCCCTGCACAGATGTGTGGTGCAACTGTGTTTTCCCTAGTTGACTGCTGGAACTAGTAAAATAAAAAAATCTCTCTCTGCCCCTTGGCTTTATTTCCATCTGCAAATACCAGAAATTTTGTTTCAAAGTTGCTGTATTATTTAAATTTGTTGTAACTTAATATTTAATCTGTATCTTTAAGATCATTTTCCCTTATATAAAAATCCATCCTTGTCACACTCAATGTGTTTTACATCTCTTTATAGTTTATTCCATGCCAAGAAAAGAAAAATGGGGAAGCCAGAAATTAGCTGAAAAATACACAGAAAAGAGACCTAAATCTCTGTACAAATGTTGAAAATTTTCTATGGGATGTTATGATTTTATTAATAACTTTTGTCTTCTATGCATGTACCAGGAAGTGCAAATTTTCTTTAAAGAACTTTTATTTTAAATATATAATTTTAGTATAATTGATGTATTTTGTAACTCTCTACATTTTTATTTTATGCATTTTAAACCATCATTTTGAGAAGAGTCCATAGGTTTTATCAGACTACCTGAGAGTTTCATCAAGGGGTATGCTGAAGCCAGAGTGAAATGACTCAAGAGAACTAATGGCTATATTTTCAGTCTGAGCATTTCCATCTTGGGAATTGCCAAACATGACAAATAATGACTTGATTTATTGTTTTGTTGATTGTCTAGGCCTATGAATGTGATATAGATGTTGTGAGGGCTGTCCCCCATAGGACCCTACAGGCATGTCATTGTATGATTCAAAATGATACAGAATGGACACATTTCTAACCTTTTCTGCCCTGACCCTTCTCAAAGGGAGTCTTTAGCTCCTGCCAGAAGGGAAAGCAGGAAACTGGGATCAGAAGCTTGGCCACTTTGCTCTCTTCAGAGAGAGGCAATACTGGGCTAGAATTATATCTATCTGCTTCCTTAAACATTATTAGTCCTGAGGAATGTGATTTTCAGGTCCAATCTAACTTCTGATCACTGTTTAATTCATGGGGGATTGCATGGCATATCCAAGGTTTGGCCCTTTTCCCAACCAACTACCAGTGCCACAATATAGAGTTCCACATATATACAATATAACAAGGAAATCCATTTATCCAATTTGATAATAAAACAGATGTTTGAGAAAGTATACACAGGAGCACCACATGATACAGAGTGAAGGAACTCTTTCATTGGGATTGAAGTAACTCAGTTTAACCACGAGAGAGTTTCCCAGATCTTGCCCAAGGGGGAGTTCTCTGAAGTTTCTAGTGTTGCACACTGGGGATAGGAGTGTGATGGATATGGCCAGCTTCTTTCCTGTCTTCCCAGAGTCTTTTCCTTCAACTACCTGAAGTGGGATTGGCCTCTTCCACCTTCTCTCTCAAAGCTGGCCAGAAGTGCCCAAAGCATACCATAGAACCTGAAGAGGGCTGAAGAGACCCAAAGACTCAAAGAAACTCTTGAATGTAAAGAGGATCCAAAGAAAACTGACAAGCTCTCCTCTTGCCCACTCTTGCCAACTCTCTCTTGCCCTCACACAGGCATAGGGCATTGATCTTCACCAATAAGGAGAGAATGCTGGAGTATTGTTCTCAATACTCTGGGTCCCACATTTTAATGAAGACATGGACAAACAGAACAGTGACTGGGTTAGGAATTACCATGAGGAGTGGTTGAAGGAATTGGGGCTGGTTAACCTGGAGATGAAAAGATTTAATGGGGAACATGCAAGATCCTCTCATATATATGAAGCGAAGTCATGTAGAAAAGGGAATGGTTGTTATAAAGCACAGAATTAGAACTAATGGGTACAAGTCATAGAGAAGGTGATTTCAGATCGGTTTGAGGAGGATCTAACAATTAGAAACTGTCTAAATTTGGAATAGGCCATCTTGTGAAGTAGTTAACTCCCATTCCCTGGAAATGTTTAAATAATGGCTATATTGGCCTTTGGTGGGAGATGTTGTAGAGGAAATTCTTGCTGTGGTTGAGATATTAGATTAGATGACTTTTAAAGGTCAGCTTTAGCCAATTCAGATTCCGATTCTATGTTTCCTTTCTAGGTTGACTGCCAGGAAACAATAGACATCTACTGAATTACTGTAAATTTTGTGAACTTTTCCAGTGAACTAGAATTGGAGAAAAGGCCAAGATGGAATTATTTATTCAATTTGAATACAGTGTGGCAAATATTTTGCTCAATCCCTTAATATAAAAACAAAACAAAACTTAAATTCTCATTAATCTGTTCTTATACATGACATCTTTTTCCTTCAAAGGATCTCAATTATTGTAGTTTTTGGAAAGTATGCCTGCTTGGCCATAAATATATTCATTTTGTACATTCATGGTAGTGAATACCTGCCTCCCATTTAGATTTTGGAGGAGTCTATCCATCTTTTCTACCTGTTCCCCCTTCCACTCAACATGACACCTGCTGAGTTACCAAAAACAAATCATTCAACTTCTTGGAGCCCCCAGCTTCTGTAGGTGTATAATACGGAAATAATATCTACTTTATAAGTAGGAGAAAAGAACTTTGTAAACCTTTAAACCCTATAAGTAGGGAGTTCTTAAATTGGGGGCTCTGAACTTGTTTTAAATTCATAAAGTTAAAAATTATGTTTCAATGTAATTGGTTTTCTCTGTAATCCTATATATTTTATTTTACATATTTAAGAACATAATTCTGAGAAGGGGTCCAGAGGGTTTACCAGATTGCCAAAGGGGTCTATGACACAAATAGGTTATAAATGCCTGCCCTATAGAAATGTGAGTTATCAAAATTATCTTCCTTGCCCTCTCTTACTTATCTCCTCTCTCCCTCTAGTCCTTTCCCCTCTCCTGACAATCCCAGGCATATATGATGCCCTTAAAAAATTAAAGGCAATAATATAGTTTTGGGGGGCAGCTAGATGGCACAGTGAATAGAGCACCAGCCTTGGAGTCAGGCGGACCTGAGTTCAAATCTGGCCTCAGACACTTGACACTTACTAGCTGTGTGACCTTGGGCAAGTCACTTAACCCTAATTGCTCTATCTTCCCCCTCCAAAAAGACAAAAAATATCTAGTTTTGGGGGGTAGCTAGGTGGCACAATGGATAGAGTGCCAGGCCTGGATTCAGAAAGACTTGACTTCAAATCTGGTCTCAGACACTTACTAGCTGTGTGACCCTGGGCATGTCACCTAACCCTATTTGCCTTAGTTTCCTCATCTGTAAAATGAATTGGAGGAGGAAATGGCAAATCCCTCCAGTATCTTTAACAAGAAAATCCCAAATGGGGTCACAGAGAGTTAGACACAACTGAAAAACAGCATATCATCAATCAAGTTTTTATGATCTAACCAGGTACCACAGCACAATAGTCCCAGTAAACCACAACTAGATGTCCAAAGGTGATGATCTCTTGAGCCATTACACAAAGCTGTTTATTGAACAACCTTTACTTTAGGGTTGGTTACACAACAGATGTTTAATTCAATGATTCACTGCCTGTCCTTTTCCCTGAATTAGTATCTTGTATGTACTAGTATAAAGGGTAGACCCGTTTTCTTGTGCATCAAGTATTTAACATTCCTTTGCTCCAGGTTTGGGAAGAGATGATTGAAGTAGGGTTGGAATAGAGGCAGCATGATATGTATGCTTGACATGATATAGTAATATATGCTTGACTGGGAGGCAGGGGCCCTTAAGTGTTAGACCAGGGACAACTTGCTTAGTCTCTTGGAGACTCAGTTTCTTGATATGCAAAATGAGGGAAAATAATATTTGTAGTAATTACTCCAAGGGCTATTGTTAAGAAAGGACTTAATGGACTGCTAAGTGCTGTAGATACGAATAAGTTATTATCATTTGAACAAATCTTAGAACTCTGGTTCTATCATTACTGTAATGCAAGAGTTGACACAATTCTCTAGGCATGCCAAACCAAGTTTGTGTGAGTGTATGTGAGTATATCTATAGTTGTGTATATCTGTATGTGTATTTTTCTGTATGTATATATATGTATAACTACATCTATATATGTATATTACAAATCAATCCTCAACATTCACATGTTTAACTTTCGTGACTTTAAGCATTCATGTGATTTTATTAGTAACCTCATTTTTACTTTTGTGTGGGCAACTCCACAGTTTCCTAGTAATACACAGTACAGAAAAGAACAAGATTCATGCCAAGTTTGTGGAGTGACTAGCATCCTATTAGGTGCTTCACTGGTCTTGTTTAACCTCCCATTATAAAAAGTTCTTCATGCATTCATTGTAAATTTTCATTGTTTGCATTTAAAACTCAAGTTTTGTGTTGTAATTTTGTCCCCAAAGAATAGTGTAAATCCTTTGGGCTCTAAGCCCAAGTGTCAGTGATGTAGATTAGTGGGATAATAACGATATTAAATGAATTTTGTGCCAGGATATCTGTAACCTCTATATACTGAGAATTTGGTTTTAATGAATTGACAATTCATTATATCTGCAAAAAGAAGGAAAGTATTTATGGTACAGTAGAGTTTATGTGTTATGAAAAGTGAATGTTGGGGCAGCCAGGTAGCACAGTGAGTAAGAGCACTGGCCCCAGAGTCGGGAATAACCTGGGATTGAATCTGGGCTCAGACACTTAGCACCCACCCAGAAACACCTGGCCATGTAACCTTGAGCAAGTTACTTAACCCCAATTGCTTAGGGACAGCCAGGTGGCACAGTGAGTAAGAGCATCGGCCCCAGAGTCAGGATAACCTGGGATCGAATCCGGGCTCAGATACTTAGCACCACACCCAGAACCAACTGGCTGTGTAACTTTGAGCAAGTTACTTAAACCAAATTGCTTTAAAAAAAAAAGTGAATGTTGTTTAAAATCAATGAGGTTTTTTTTTTTTTTTTGAGATAGCACAAAAGGTCACAAAGTTCTAGGGAATTACAAGTGAGAAAAATGTTTTGCATGTTACCAGTTTTACTTTGTACACTGCATTTTATGGGTTATTTTTTGGCTACTGTGTCAAGAAAATGTATATTATCAGAATTAATGTTTTGTTATAAAGTATTGTATGCAGAAAAGTATATTTTCAGTAATCTCTAATGAAAGATTATAGTTTTTGGTGGCCACAGGACTGTAAAACCTTATTTCCCATAGGTTCAACGTATCAACAATCACTTTTTTACTTTTTTGTGCTATTTCTAAGAACATTATCACCATGAAAGTTAAGGATTTACTGTATCTGTATGTGTGTGTATGCGTATGCATATCTGTGTGTGTGTATGTGTGTGTGTGTGTATGTAGTGGGCAATTAGAGATGTTCTTGGCATTTGGGGGCATCTTTTTCAGTTCTATTCAGATTCTTAGAATAAGTAGGTTATAAAGAAGGATGGAATGGATCATAGTGTCAAGTGAGTTAGTTTTAAGATATTAGGGGGCTAGTGGAAATGAGGAAGAGCTATGTATCTAAAGCTGTTGGAGCATAAAGCTGCCTGGGCTTATCTAAAGTTACTATGACATCATAGCCTCAGGGATATCCTTGATTATAAAGTGGTTGGAAATTAACCCAAAGGTGGTGAAGGAAAGGTCATGGAGGGAGAATTACCATTTTGTTGAGTGTTTGGGAATTTGCATGGATTGAAGCTAATTGAGAGAGGTAGCATGGAGTTTGGTTGGGGGAGCCTAGAGTGATTGGGAAAAGGAGAAAATCTAGTGAATGTCAGAGTGGGAGAAGAGACAAAGAAGAAGAGAGAGAAGAGAATGTTAGGATAAATGTGCTACTACTGATGCTTCTTGGCTGTGCATTGTGCCCCTATCTGTGAGAGACTGGATTTGGCGGTGAGGTGGTGAGGTGGGTCCTAGAGTTCCCCTTACAATGTATATATTGTACCTGCATAGATAGTTGGAATGAGAGACTATTAATCATATTTAGTCTAATACTTTGGAAGCTTTTTTGAGGCTGTTTTGGGAAGAGAGTTCCAGGAGAGGGAGGCAGAGGAGAGTCAGAGAGTCCTAGGGCCCTGATAATATTTGACAGTGAGAATTAAGGTTGTTATAATACTGTATTACCAATGTTACCATTGAGTATTAAGATTCTGAGCTGAAATGGACTCTAGAAGTCACTTGCTCTAATCCCCTAATTTTAGACATACAGAAACTGAGGCCTAGCAAGGTAGTTTCTCCTCCCTCCTTCCTTCTGGAAGGAGTGATCAGGTTGGTGTGGAATTTAGCAATTGCAGAAATTCTAAGCACTTATTACATTCTTACACACATATCACATTTGCTTTCCCCCCTTCTCAGAGCTCCACAAGAGCCAGTCATCATTCCCTTGACTATTTTTCAAGGGTTAGAGGAAGGAGGTGCTGGCATTTCTAGGGCATTACCACTTAAAATTTAAGCTTATTGCTCTTGTATTTGCTTTGGAATAGACCTGACCTGACTTGGACCATGTAGGGCCATTTATGAAGAAAGGTTGCCCTTTCCTAGGAGACTAGCAGCTCTTTGAAATGGAGTTTAGGGAAATTTTGGATATTCTCACAGGAAATGAGTAGCTACAGTGTCAATGATGAGTATCAGACAGGAGGTGGGGATTCTGATGAGCCCTAAAATGGGCTCAGAGCTCAGCTGTTTGGGATTGGGAAGAAGTGATCTTGGTAGCAATACTGATTTTTTATAATTTATATTTTTTCCAATGAACAAAATCTAATTTTTCTCCCTCCCACCTCTTTACTCATTTGAAAAAAAAACAAAGAAAAACAAAATACAAATAGCAAATATACAATCAAACACATTCCACCAATTGCCATATCCAAAAATGCATCTCATTCTGCAACTTGAGCCAGCAATTCTCTGTCAGAAGATGGGTGACATGCTTCATCTTTAGTTCTCTGGAATCATGGATGGTCATTTTGTTGATCAGAGTTCTTAAATCTTTCAATGTTGTTTGTCTTTATGATGTTGTTATTGTATAACTATTCTGTTGTACTGTAAAACCGGTTCTGTTGACTTCACTTTGTATCAGTTCATACAAGTCTTTCCAGGTCTTTCTGAAACCCTCCTTTTCATGAAACAGTAACATTCTATGACATTCACATACCATTGTTTGTTCAACCATTCCATAGTTGGTGAGCACTCTCTTAGTTTCTAATCGATTGCCATTACTAAGAGAACTACTATGAATATTTCTGTATATATGAGGTCTCTTCCTTTTTCTTTGGTATTTTTTGGGGGAGGGGAGTAGTAGAGGTATTGCTAGTTCAGTAATGCTATTGAAACAAGGGCTGAAGACTACTTTGAAGTTCCTAAATTGGACCCAGGTAACTCCATGGATTTGATGGATGTGCTTATCCACTCCACAATGGATTGCGACAACTTAGAAGAAGGGAGGCATGTGACCCAGAGGCCTGGGGATAGGATCATCCAAAATCAGGCAATCTAGGCTACAGTTCATGCATCTGGAGTGTGCCTAGATCTCCAGAAGTAGAAGGACAAGTAGTAGAAGACAAATCATAGCTATATTTTCAGTGTGGAGTCCCTAGTCATCTAGGCTGCCAATGATGCTGGGGTTGGCTGCAGAGAGATAATAGTCGAATTGGTTACTAGTGGTCTGATGGAATCCTTTCATTTCCAAGATGCAGTTGTACTAGGCTGACCTGAATTCATGGTTCTTATATGGGTAGCTCAACCAAAAGAGGAGGCATGATATAACCCAAGGGAAACTTCTTTCTCTAACATTTGAGGGATGCAATTTAGAAATCAGGGACGAATTGAGAAGCTGGCTTTCCTTACATGTCTATAGATTCCAAAGCCTTTTCATGTGTCTTTCCCAAAGTGTGTCTAGAATCTTTCATGTCTTTCTCCCCCATTCCTGACTCTCAACTCCACTGCTTACACAGATAAAGTGTATAGCATCTCATCTTGCTCAGCATCACAGCATTTAGTATCATATCTTACTCAATATTCTCTCCACCAATCAGGAATCAGGTCTACTTATGCACATGCAGTACCTCTCAAAATGCCCCAGACTCGAGTGAAACTCCTATTACATATTTGTGTACACGCTAATTCATGCTATCCCATCATGATCTGCCTAATGGCCTTCCTCTGACCCGTTATACCTGCTCAATCTTTTAAACTCTACTTTGTAGTCTGAAATTCATACCCATTGCACAGCTGATATTTGGTAAATTTTAGCATTGTTTGAGCTTGCTTGGTGTTGGTTCCTCATCTTGTATAATCATAATGATAGCTCTTTTTTTGTATTTTTATTTCTTTGGTTAAATATTTCCACACTTCTGTTGTGGAGGTATGTTTCAAAACCTCTGACTTAGAAAACTTCTTTCTTACCACAAGTCTGTAAATAGAAACCATTATTTACAGATGGAACATGGAATCATATACACAGCTGTCGTCCATGACCTGGCATGTCAGGTAGAATTTCTTCACCCCTTATGAGAATTTTTTCCTGGTGACAGTTATTTGGGATAATCAACCTTGATCCTTTGCTCTCTATTCCTCCACTACATTCCTGACATTGCTATAGGAACCAGGCATCTGATTGCTGGGGTATGACTCAGGGAGACAGCTGGGGGAGCAAATCACTTAATCTCTTTGGGATTTGTTTTCCTCAACTGTAGAATGAGGTAGCTAGGTTAAAATATTTCCCATTCTTCTAACAGTCTGTGTTTTTAAGAGATAACTAGTCTCATACTAAAAAAAATTATATATATTTTTATAAATATAACTATATATGATTATGTAATTTATAAATGTGTATATAAAATTGTTGTTATTCAGTCATTTCAGTTGAGTCTGACTTTTTGTGACCCCATTTGAGATTTTCTTGGCAAAGATATTGGAATAGTTTGCTATTTTATTCTGCTCATTTTACAGATGAGGAAATGGAGGCAAATAGGATTAAATGACTTGCCAGCAGTCATATAACTAACAAGTTTCCGAGGCCAGATTTGAACTCATGAAGATGAGTCTTTCTGTTTCCAAGTCTGGTACTCTAGCCACTGTGCTATCCATCTATCCCCCTAAATTTTTTATAGAGTATGTATGTATATATATTTATAGAGTATGTATATATGTTTATATAGGAATATAAGTATGTATGCATTTGTATATATGTATGTATGTGTGTGTAACACATAGAAAATCTTTTTTAGTATTAGCCTATATATACACATATGTATGTATGCATATAAAATCAATCTATAAATATTCCCTTTACCTCTGTGTCTCTATTTCACATATGACCCTTCTATTTGCTTGTAGCATTTTATTTTTCCCTTTTTGTTGTATTCTCTGCCCTACTTGTTTCCTTCAAGAACATCTTTTGATGTAATTTTAAAATGTTGTCTTCTCCTCCCCAAAAATGTTGGGTGCGGAGTTTAAGTATTCTTTGCTTCCTAGGATGGCCTCATAACCCAAACACTGTACGGAACAGCCTTTGCAAACCAATCAACAGAATAAGCCTGAATCAATGATATTTTGAAAAAATATCTTGCTTGGTCACATCTTGGTGGTGACCAAGATCAGGTCACCCTACAGGATAATTGGTCATTTGTCTAGAAACCTGAGGATAACTCATACCTTTAAGATTGTTAGAGTAGGTGAAAGAATAAACAGAAGTCTGTTACCACTGGAGATCCTATCTACTGTTTTGGCATCATGAGATTGTACCTATTTGGAAGAGATTGTACCACTGGCTCATTTTCCCTTTTTTCTTTTTAAAAAAATTTATTTATTTATTTTTATAATTTCCCCTTTTTTCAAGTGAAGAGAAATGACAGGACAGTTCTATTTTCTTCTCAATAGGAAGATTGGGCTCTTTTTCCATTACCCTCTTTCTACTTGACTTTGGGCAAGTGACATAGATGTGTTTGAATCATCATCATCATCATCACCACCTCATCTTCTTCTTCATCATCACCTTCATCTTCTTTTTATCATCATCATCATCTTCTTCTTCCTCTTCCTCTTCCTCCTCCTCCTCTTTTTTCTCCAGTTGCATAGTGGGAGAAAACAACTACCTGTTAGAAGACAGATTCACAGTTAAGGTCTATGGACCAATCAATTTGGTCGGGGGAGAAGCTACTGTTTAGGAATACATTTTAGGAATGAAAATTTATCAGAATTCTAGCATCTTACAATGAATCTCATTTATTTATCAATTTATATTGATGCTCTTTTTTTCTTAGATCTATGTCACTTCCCTGGGACGTCCTCTGCCCTCAATCTATATGGAATACTTCCTTGCACCAAAAACTCCTCCAAAAAAGAAAACCCATATTTAAGCAAAATAGATGGATACATTGGCCATATGAGGTCTTCCTTGATCTGCACCTACTGTTCACCACCTCTACAAAGAGGAGTCATACTTTACTATCAGACTTCTCAAGTCACAATTGTTCACTACATTGATCAGAGCTTATATGCCTTTCAATGTTTTTTTTTTCTTTAATGTTGTTTCACAATTGATCTCCTAGTAATGAATACAATGGGAATTTTCCCCAGGCTCCACAACAATTCTTCAGGTTGCAGACCATCTTTCTGTACTATATGACATTATAACAGTATGTTGTGACAGCACATTTTTAATCTGGATCAAATTAAGCTTGCTTGGTCATCTGTTAATCTACTCTTCCATAAAACTTGTTTACTCTAACTGAATCAGTTTTTCCATTAATTCAATAAGATAGGATTCATTACATTTTGGATGTATTTTTAGACAAAATTGTCTACAAGTAAATTTTATTCTTTGCATCAAAAGCTGTCTATTACCTTAGGAAACAAAAAAGCTTTTAAAATTTAGAAATCAGTGTATGGGCATTTAGCCAGTGAGCATATGAGTGGAACAATCGACAGCAGACATCATTTATTGAGGAACAGTGAAAAGAAATTAAGAAGTCAGAGTAAGGAGGAGAAGGCTCTGAGCTAATCATCTCCCAAAGTGGGAATGATGGCCTGACTCCAAAGCATATGTGATTAACCAGCTGGGAGGTGGGAAGATGAATCACAACCCACCCCTTTTGCAATTGCTGTGGGACATATCTCCTATGCAGTTCCAACCTTGACCCTCCAACACCCCTCCCCTCAACTTCTCCTCTTCCTTCTCCCATGAAAGCTCACAACTTCCCTCTGCGAGGTCTGAGCCTAAGGTAGGCTCTGCAGGGCAGCTATCAGTATCTAGGCAGGTGCTACTGGAAAAGAGAACTGTCTCTCCTGTTTTCAGTTTAGGTGGGGCAGAATGAGTCTAACAGGATGAGTAGGCCCAGATGGGTGTGATTTTCATTATAGATTATTGTTATCTTTCTTCCCAAATTTACCCCCTTCCAAATTTTCTATCACTTTCAAGGACTCGACCATCCCTCCAGTCATCAAGCTTCACAACTTTGGGGTTATTTTTTGACTCCTCCCTCTCACTCATCTCACATATACAATCAGTTGCCAGATCTTATCATTTCTATCTGTACAACATCTCTCACTATGTTTCTTTCCTTTCACTCACATAGCCAGCAGCATGATCCAGGCTCTCATTACCACCTTTTAAAGTTTTATATTTTTATTCTGCACTGAACAACTAAAATGAGTATTTTTATATAAAGGAGAGCAGTTAATGAGGGTGGTGCATGAAACTCTAAAACTCTATTATGTACAGATTGCTTTTCCTTTTTAGTATATAATTAACTATTACTTTCAAAATTGTTCATCTGTGTTCCCTTTGTGTTTCCTCCTGTTTGCTTCTGTGCATAAAAAAATGCTTCAAAGGAAACTCTGGGGCCAAGCAAAACAAGCTCTATGCCAGTTCTACATGATAGAACTTTAAATACTTGAGGATGGTTTCTGTGTTGCTGCAAGCCTTTTCATCCCCAGTTCCTTCAAATGATCCTCATGTCTCATGAAAGCATTGGATTGGCTAGAGGAAACTGATGAAAAACTGCTAATTGATAAATGCCAAATGGTGGAGCTTCCATCAAGTACATGGATCATGTAGTATCTCAGAAAAGAATAATAACTGACCAAGAGAAGATGGCAAGTCCTCATCAGCTGACCATATGCTAAGAATCTTTGAGAATGGAAGACTTTTCTAGGACTTTTTGGCTACTATCGCAAAGTTATAAAAAACCAACAACAATGATCTAGGCTCCTGTTGTTAAATGACTGAGTGATCTTACTTGAGATTATATGATTGGGAAGAGCTAAAAGGAGGACAGGAAACTTAAGCCTTACTCTAACTGGATCAGTTAGTAAGCCTTCTGAAGCCATTTGGAAATCACTGGAATGAGAAATGGAAATAAAGACTTGATAAGCTGCTTTGCATGTGGACTTAACAAGTCCTTTGTGTCCTATTCTAGAGCTAGCCAAAAGTCCTGGAACCAGTCTTATACCTAAAGAGTGAGGATAATACTAACTGGAAACCTGTTGCATTTGCCAGTAGAGAATTTACTAAAAATGACTCTCCTTATCTCTTATACAAATTGGAGTTCTTGACTTTGAAGTAGGCTCTCCTAAATTCAAAGACTATGTATATGGAGCTAAATTCCAAGAGGGGGACAATAGTCCACTGACATAGATCTATGTGGGCATATGTGTGTGTGTGTGTAAACATATATATATACACACATATGGAGAGGGGGGGGAGAAAGGGAGAGAGAGAGAGAGAGAGAGAGAGAGAGAGAGAGAGAGAGAGA
>NW_027187314.1:730839-740791 GCF_028583685.1 Petaurus breviceps papuanus | reverse complement strand
GAGAGAGAGAGAGAGAGAGAGAGAGAGAGAGAAGTTTCCAGGTTCCAGTGACTTGCTGAGGGTCACATAGCTAGTAAGTTCCTGAAGCTGACCCAGGTCACCTGACCTGACTCCTGGGCTGGTGCTCTATCCATTGTACCACCTAGCTGCCCCCACTGACTTTTATTTTAATTAGCACTGAGTTGGATGCTTTCTTTCAGAGATGAGCATTAGTTCTGTGAATTCGGCAATTGGCTAGGGACAAATAATGTGGGAGACAGAGGCTCTGTTCTGTAAGTCATGTGACTCCAAGGACAGGTGATATCTTGTAGAAAGATTGGAGGCTATCCATGATATCCTAAGGAGCTGTGCTGTTGTCAAGTGGCAACAAAGTTGAGGGTCTGAGACTTCCACGAGAGGATATGCCACAAGTGAATGTGAACTTTCTTGCACTGAATCAGTCCCTGTTGTCTCAGTTGTCCTAGGATAATTGACAGTGAGAATAGTTGCATGGCGAAGGTCCAAAAGAAATTATACAAGTCAAGTGACCTCTTAGGTCTCACCCTTCATTCCTCAGATAGCACATTACTATCAAAACAATAAGAGAAGCTGGAGTTGTTCAGTGGAGTTCTATACTGGACTGCAAGTGATCCTACCTATACATGAGATAGCAATTGGTGCTACCCAAGGCATTTCATTCTAGGGTTGTGAAAGCATAACATGATTACTATGGATATTTGGGCACTTGAGCTAGTGAGAAAAAAAAAAATCTTATTTGTCTGAAATCTACAAGCCTGATGTGTCCGAAGGAAGGTGCTATCAACTCATGTTATATATTTATAATAGGATCCCATACTTAGAACTGGAATCAATGAATGAAAAGGCATTTATTAAGTGATTTTTTTTTGTTTAAAGCATAGTGCATAACACTGGGGAGACAAAGAGAACAAGATGGTCCCTAGTCTCAAGGAGCTCATATTCTAATAAAGAAGACACGTATAGGAGGTTTCAGCAGCAAGTCAGATGGAAAGATTATATAGCCCTCAGAGTGAAGTGGCAAAGCAGATAGCAATACATCTTATTTATTTTTTTAAGCAATTGGGGTTAAGTAACTTGCTCAAGGTTACACAGCCAGTTATTTCTGGGTGTGTGCTAAGTATCTGAGACCGGATTTGATCCCAGGTCATCCCGACTCTGGGGCCGGTGTTCTTACTCACTGTGCCACCTGGCTGCCCCTAATACATCTTATTTAAAGTCATTTCTGTCAATAAAACTTTGTCTGTTTCTAATTTCAAACTAACTGATAGAGCCAAGGCCTTTGGTATTGAGACCTTTCTTTTTTTGAGGTCTTTAGTGGCTGTGGCTACTGAGGAGGAAGGGGCTGTAGTCCCTGTGGAAAAAGTGGGTAGGTTGCATTTCCACAGGTGTTGCTTCCTTGGATGATACTTGGTCATATGATCAGCAGGATACTGCTATTTCTGGGGCTTTGGGGCTTACCTGCTGGTCTGCAGGAATTGGTTAATAGTTGGTAGTGGGGAGAGGGTAACTGGGATGGCAGGACCATTCTCCATAGGAAAGAGACTTTAGAAGTTGATGAATCCAATCCTTCATTTTATAGATGAATAAGCTGAGATCGAGTCATTCAGTGATTTACTCATGGTTACATAGCTAGTCAATCTGAGGTGGGATTTGAACCCAGGTATTCCTAAGTCTAGATTCAGCATTCTGCTGGCAAAATATAAATATTAAGTAAGTAATATAAATATAAGTATAAATATAAATATAAGTAAGCCTTTAGAGTTAATGTTCACTGGTGTTTTGTCTATGGAAGGGGATAGTAAGATCATGAGCCATGACTAATGATTGACCCTTTCACCTGGTATGCATGGGCATACCCAACTAGGAACCAGAAAACTTCCAAAGTTGTTAATTTGGAAGATGTATTTCTAAGTGTATAGTTTCCTTGCCAGAATCTGTTCTGACCACAGTAGACACTTTATGAGCAAATGGCTTCAGAAAGTTTTGACCTTAGTGGAATCAAGAAGTCTATAACTTTACTTTGCTATCATTAGGATTATTTATAGCTTGAGTATTTCAACTACACATTGCTGAACATGCTTGGGACTTTGAGAGCTGAGCAGAAATATGTTGGGTCAACATGTAACAATATAAAAAGCATGTATGCATGCACTGTTCCCAGTAATGATGCCATAAGCTTTAGCCTATACTTATTAAAGTGTGTACAAGAGTCATGTTTGCCACACATCCCTCCAGAATTATTGTGCTATAAGAGATGATGAACCCATTGATCTTAGAAAGGCATGGAAAGGCTTGCACAAAATGATGAAGAGTAAAGTGAACAAAACCAAGAGAAGATCTTACACAGGAGTGACCAAATCATTTTGATTATTATAAATATAAAAATTTTAAAGAAAAGACATATAAAGAAAGATGCTTTCTGTGTCCAGAGAAAAAACTGATAAATAGACGTATGGATAGAATATTTGTGTGTGTGTATATGTGTGTGTGTGTGTGTGTGTATGTGTATGTGTGCATACCTATTTGTGTCTAATGGTAGCCATCTCTTGGGTGGGGAGAAAGGAAGAAAAAAAGGGAAAAATTTACATGATAACTTTGTGGTATATTTGGAGGGAATAGAAAGTTATACGTGATATATTTGCAGTTTCATATGCAAACATCTTTTTTATTGTACAGTGTTATGGAAATGCTAGTTTTGTTCCCTGAATTGAAAATAAAATATAAATTGGGGGAGGGGGAAGAGTGACATTTGCTACTAACTTGAGTTTTGCCAGTTCAAGAGAAATAGTACCATAACATGTATGTCTCTTGGTTAGAGAACAGCTGAAGGAGGCCTAACAATGGCCTCAAAAATCTCATAGAAAGAAGTGAGGTATGAACCTAGACATTCATAGCAACACATTTTTGTGGAAGTGTTGAGCATGACTCCATTCTTCCCTCCCCTAACTGATTTGTGAGCAGGAATTTCAGCCTAGGGTAAAATCCCTGTTGAGTGTTTCTCCTTTCTCCCCCGTCCCCTGCCCCTCCACCAGATATTCCCCATCCCTTACCTCCTGCCCTCCCCCTCCCGCCCCCTCCCCCCCACTGAATCTTCCCCATCTTCGCCCATTCTAGGTTCCCTGTCCCTCAGCCTAGGGTAAACTTTGAGGGCGGGAAATTCAAAACTACACTGTCAAATCACTGATCGTAGTCTCTGCTTACATAACCTGACTACTGGAATCGCTTTAAAAACTGGCACATTGTCCGTGCCAACTCATTGTCTGATCTGGGTATGTGACCCCGGCAGTCCCGCGGTAATAAAGTCCAATTCCAAATTTTACTCTTGGAGATTTTTTTGTCTTGCTCCTTTTGGCTCAACATAAGCAGACAATCGGAAGCAAACGTCAATAAGATGCTTAAATTGGTTGTCAAGATCCTTATCCAGATGATAGAGTTCTCCTGAGAAAACGTGGTTTTAGTTCTTGAAATATCTGTAAATATTGTAAAAGTCAATCAATGCTCAATGATTAAATGGAACTGAGGATTCTAGTCATTCCCCCTCCCTCCCCTTCCCATTGTGGGGATGAAGAGGAGGAGAATAGCCCAGTCTGGGCTTGAGCCAGTGTTAACAGAATACAGAGACACTCCAACCCATTCAAGGTACCTGAGAACCCTAAGCCAAAGATGTAACAGGCCTGCTCGTCAGTGAAGGTGGCCCAAGTCAATCATTTTACATAAAAGTTATTAAAAAAAAGACTCTGGCTTTCACACTGAAAAAGCATGGCAAAATCCACTTTTCTCAATAAGCAAAGATTCCAGTTGAGCCAGACACTAGAGGGAGAGAGAGGCTCCACAGCTGTCTATCCCACTAGGCACAATGCTTATGAATTGTCCTCTGGTCATTCCCCCACAGTTGATTTTTTTGAACACAGACATAGGACTTTAGTAAAATTAAATTTCAATTTATTAGATATAACCCATTATTTTAGCTTGTTGAAAACTTCTAAGTTCCTAAATTCTGTCGACCAACATGTTAGCAGTCCTTTCCAGTTATGTGTCATCTGCAAATTTAATAAGTGTGACGTTCTGAGACTGGTTTTGTGCAATGATTCTGAAAGCTGAACCACAGAGGATCTTGTGATGAACAATAACAGTTATATATGAGTTAAGAAATCATTGCTCTGAGATGTGTGTTCATTCAGAGTTGCTTAAGCCCTATGGCATGGAAAATGGGAAGCAAAGATTCTAGTATAGTAGAAAGAGCATTGGATTTAATCAGAAGGTCAAGTTTCAAGTTCCAGTGATGTGGATGTCCCAGTACCCTAAAAGGTTAAGCATAATAGTACTACTATTCACTGAAGTTTCATTTCTGCTGCTATTGCTGCTTCAGCAAAGTGTCATTATTCTTTTAGAGTGAGATCTCCCTCCCTGCCCTGGTAAGTCCAATACATCTTGGGAATCTTTCGCAAAAGGGCTTTTGCAGACTGGAGATAATTACACACACCCTGTTTCATTTGCCCTTTCAATTCTCATTATGCTTCCTTATCCCCACTACCAAGAACTAGAATGTTTCATTTAAATTATCTTAAAGTTTCAAAAGGACATTGACAGGGCACAAGCTGGCAGCCTCTGTCAACAAATTACATTTGCATAAGTCTTTATTTCTCCAGGCTAAATATATTGACTTTCTTCAATCATTTTTCATAACATTGTTTCAAGTTAGATGTGGGCCAATTTGTTAACATTTATTTTTTTCTTGCAAGGCACCTTCTGAGCTTGAGGGCAACCTAAAGTCTCTATTCCTTGTCCCACTCATCCTGAGTCATAAAATTTCCCGTCTTCCTTAACCTGTTCTTATAAAAAGAAGTTCCTGTCCCTCTGTAAATTGCTGGTCCTTTTTCCAGGTCTAGCCCGCTGCTTTTGAGTCAATAAAGCTCCCCTTGGTTAAGAGAAAATTGTTTAAGTGAATTTTTTCACATCTGAACTGCACTCTCCCAACTCTGACCTCAACACTAGGTCTCTTAAATAGCAATCACAATTCACAGATTTAGAGTGTGTGCACCCCAAAACTGTGTGCAACAGAGATCCTTACCCAAATAATACTCAGAGGCTTCTCAAGGTAGGGAACAGAAAAGAATGGTTTATCTGGAGAAAGGGCCACCTTCCCTCTGACAAATAGTCAGGGAGAAGAAGCAATTTACAAAAGGAAATGGTGAAGTTATAAAGCCCTAATGGGTAATTCTCCCCCATCCTCCTTCTGACCCTTTTCTTCCATTGGCTAGAAGTCAGGTGCACAACCTAAGCTCGTCAATCTACGTCAAGAACTGGAAAAGGAAACAGTAGACCACCCAATGTACATTTGAGAAAGCACTTCTGTCCTTATTTAGCATATCTTATGCTGAGGTGGCACTGAGGAGAGGGGTGACTCCCTACTGCTCTGAGTTTTGAGTCCTTGTAAATCATGTGATTTCTGGTGAATGGGAACTTGGGCCAGTTTCCCATGAAAAGCCTTACTAGATTTTAGAGTATAGTCTGAGAAGTTTCCACTCCTTTCACTCAAGAGTAAGACATGACCCAAAGTTTTAACTGACTCCAAGTCCGATATCCTTTCTATTATACCTATTCAGAAAGTCATTGTTTATAAAATAGAATATAAAAGAAAAAATAGTCTAGCAAAGCCCACCAGCAATTTAGCTGAGTCTGAAAGTATATTCAATATTGTACATCCATAATGCTCTAGGACAGCTAGGTAGTACAGTGGATAAAGTGCAGGGCCTAGAGTCAGGGAGACTCATTTTTATGAGTTCAAATCTGACCTCAGACACTTACTAGTTGTGTGACCCTGGGCAAGTCACTTAACACTATTTGTCTCAGTTTCCTCATCTGTAAAATGAGAAAGAAATGGCAAATCACTCCAGTATCTTTGCCAAGAAAACCCCAAATGAAGTCACAAAAAGTCTGACAAGACTGAATAACAACAACATAGTGCTCCAACCCTTCAAAGAGGAGAAGGAACTGCAAATTGTCACCTATTCTTTGGAGCCAACCTTAGTCATTATAATAACAGAGCATTGGGTTTGACTTGGATTGTTCCTTCCAAAATCAATTCATTCTTGGTATTATTCTACTTCCTACCTCAGGATGACACTGCCTTGAGGCCTGAACTTTCATTGCTGAACTCCTGCTGAGGATTGTCAGTTCTTGAGAAGCCCCATCATGCTGCTCACTTCTTTCCTTGAACAGCCCAGCTTTCCCACCAGGTTATCACACCCCTCCATTTCCCCCAGTCCCACCTTAACAGGGATTGAACAACTTTTTTTTTTTTAAAGGGGAGCAAACTTACTTTAAGTCAGTTTCCTCTGAAAGAGTGTCTTATGCCATCTAAGTTTGTTTATTCATTATCCTATACCTGGATAGTGGTCCCGAGTCAGTGGTGAATGTTTTTCTGTTATTAAGAATTTTATTGTAGTTATAAATAAAAATTAAAAATCAATAAAAATAAAAAAACAAGTTTTTTTATAAGTTTTTTTTATAAGCCTCTAGTTAGGGTGCAGCTTCTTGAGGTGTTATTCCTCTCATAAAATATATTAATTCATTTATGGAGGATTTGGTCCATGGATTATTAGTTCAGTTCTTCTGCCTTTCTTTCCCCTGATCTTTCAACCTAAATGGATTTCTAGTCCCATGTCCCTCAGATGAGGAGGCTCCTTTTGTAGCTGGCTCTACACTACAGCATTTTCCACCTCTGTTTTCATTTGCTCATATTCCTCTTCTATCTTTAGTTTTGCCTAGTAATAATAATAACAATGATCATTTAGTTCAGCCTCTTAGGTCCTTTTCACCACTTTAGTATGGCTCATTGTTCATTCTTGTATCCCTTAATTCAATTTATTTTCTCTTTTTTTCTGAAACAATATTAGCCTATACACATAAAGGAATTTATTTAATTACTCATTTTTTTTCTTGATAATTGTATTTACTTACTCTTCCACCCTGCCGACCAGAAGGCTGAGTTTCCAGAGGTAGGCTGGTTATATTTTTCCCCTCAAAATTCTAGGGGTAAGCCTGAGGGTTGGGGGCATCTTTCTCTAATACTGTTGTCTTGAAACCCCATTCTGGTATGTTCTCCCCAATGTTAACCGCTAGTGATTAATGACCCAGTATAGTTTAACCAATTAGTGTCAGTTAGCTTTTACAAAGGGATATTTGCTGCAAAGACACAGCAAGGAAAGGTGTTACAAAACATCTCCCCCAAACTCTGAGGCTGTAGTCACACTTTCTCATCTCTCATGGTTAGTGGGAAAGTGGGCTC
Source organism: Petaurus breviceps papuanus (assembly GCF_028583685.1). NCBI lineage: Eukaryota > Metazoa > Chordata > Mammalia > Diprotodontia > Petauridae > Petaurus > Petaurus breviceps. The sequence continues at coordinate 733,482 of NW_027187314.1, read as the reverse complement.
ATGCTTAAAGGAGTTGTTACATAGCATCTGTCCCAATGAGTTCACTTACAAGTACACTTTTGGAGATTAGGATTTCTTGTGTGGGTTATGTTATTTTGGGTCACAACTTGAGCAACTTTGCTTTTCTGGAGTATCATCTCATTATTTTCCTTAATTTACCGTATTTCAGTGCATAATCATCACAGATTTTATACCAAATATTCTGCAAAAAGTGGAGTGTGATCATCATGTGATTTTTAAAAATTGTGCCAGTATTACTTGATAGTGGTCATCACAGTCAACATCATGACTTTGAAGGTCCCTTTTAAGTCCAAAAAAATCTAGAATTCTTCAGTTCTCTCCCTTATTTTGTCTTCTCATTAAATCTCCTGTCCTCTTACTTCTCTAGGCACATTTGCTGATGTGTCCTTTGACAGTTTATTGCAAAACTGTCTTTGGTGCAAGATAAGGACATATGGAATTTTTGTGAATATATGTTAAAATAAAAGGCCATGTGGCTGATCAGGCCACATGCCATGTGGTGGGCTGAGCTGGCACCACCCATGTGTCAGGTACAGCAATAGCAGTAGCAGCCAGCAACAGCCCCGATCTAGGGCAGAACCTTAGCTTATAAAGGGGGCTTTACTAAGCAGTGATTGGTCAGAACACACCTTGAAACTCCCTCGCCTGACCCAGAAGCCCACCCACTTTTATGCAGGTGAGTTGACTGGGGAAAGGGCGGAGACCCAGTGGGGGAGGGTGGAGCTGACCTAGTAGTCTGCTCACTTCCTTGGGGGAGGGGGGTTTGTGGGGAAAACCAGGCACAACATTGGGCCATCCTCAGAGCCACTCATATAACCTGTGTTTACTTTCTCATGGCTCTGCCACAGTATGTCACCTTCAGATCCATCTAGTGCATTCAAAATTCCCATCTTTTTGATGCTTTTGATGATTGTTTCATATGGTATAAGGTCCCAACTCTTAATTACTCACGTGTATATTAGTTCCAAGGAAGGGCACTTGATACTTCCAACAAGTTCAATTGGTGATCACCACTCATCATCTACTCATTGTAGAAATGGTGCAAGTGGTCTTTAATTGGTTTGTTTACACATAGACAATGCCCCTGAACTGAGAATTCTAGGCTCCCAACTCCCAATGTACAATAAATATCCATATGCCACTGGTGAATACATTGCTGCTCTGTTTACCTTTTAAGCAGCATGACAAACAGAATTATACCTTGTGACAATTGTACAATGAAAAGTTAGAAACCAATTTTTGGACTGAAAAAAAAACCAACCAAACAAACCCACAACACCAGAGTGTGACAACTATACGGTGAAATATAGTATTGTGACTTCAGAGGAATCCTAGGTTAACACCTTTTGTTTTCCATAATAACTGAGGGTGTTTCTCCTGAATGTTGGCAAATTTTGTTATTTCTTCTTTAAATTTTAAAATTTAGCCACTACATGCCTTGAACTCTTAATAGTGGAATTTTTCTTTGGTGATCATGTGTGGATTTTTTTGATCAGGACTTTGTTGTGCATATTTTAAAGTTTTGGGCAGTTTCGCCAGATCCATGGCTACACAAGACACTTATGACATGTACTTAAAATTGGAGAGCCAAAAATAAACAAAAGGAGAAAATATTCATGAAACATTCTTTCTTCCTTTCTTCTGTGTTCATTTACATTGTGTAAACCTGGGCAAGACATTCAACTTCTTCAATCCATGGATTACTTATTTGTAAAAGGAAGAGTGAGAGATGATCAGATTCCTGGTCTCCCCAGTGTTTTATCAAGAAGAAGATGTGAACACAGACTCCTCCTCACATGGTATGGTCTCCCTGTGACTGTACACTTGAGTGCTCTCTTTTGATACCTTTGGCCCACATGGGTTTGTCTTACTGTCTCTTGGCAACTTCCTCTTTTGACTAGACTTGCCTTTGGTTTCCAAGCTTGTGAATTCCTTTGGATTGATTCAGTGTTGTCGTTCCCTTCCTGGGTCTGGTCTTGCTCACTTTATATCTCATTGATTAGCAGCACCTTTCAGATGTACTTCACTCAGTCTCATCGGCTGAGTTGGCTGTTAGTTCCAACATCATGACTTCTAAGGTCCCTTTTAAGTCTAAAAAAATTTAGAATTCTTCAGTTCTCTCCCTTATTTTGTCTTCTCATTAAATCTCCTGTCCTCTTACTTCTCTAGGCGCATTTGCTGATGTGTCCTTAGACTGTATCTCATTCAGAGTAACAGAATGATTGCCCCATTGTCCTATTAACCTCATCAGACCACATTTTGAGTATTGTGTTGAGATCTGGGTACCATATTTAAAAATAAATGTTGATAAATTGGCCCACATCTGGAGTAGGGAGATCAAGACAGCAAGGGAACTTGAAGCAATGAAATTTGTTTACAGAGGCTGTCAACTTGTGCCCTGTCAATGTTTCTAGTGTTTTTAAATTTTTTTTTCCAGTGGGGAAGGCAGGGCAATATGGGTTAAGTGACTTGCCCAAGGTCACACAACTAGTAAGTGTCAAGTGTCTGAGGTCAGATTTGAACTGAGGTCCTCTTGACTTCAGGGTTGGTGTTCTATTCACTGCGCCTCAGTTTCGGTTACAAAATCAAAGTGTAATAGGTGTGGAAAACAATATAATTGGT
>NW_027187314.1:632227-730829 GCF_028583685.1 Petaurus breviceps papuanus | reverse complement strand
TTTCTTTTCTTTTTTTTTTTTAAGCAATTGGGGTTAAGTAACTTGCTTAAGTAAGTTGCCCCTCTAGTGTCTTTTTGATGCTTTTTGAATGACAAGGTTCTAGTTATTGGTAGTGGGGATAAGGAAGCATAATGAGAATTGAAAATACAAATGAAACAGGGTATATATAATTATCTCCAGTCTCCAAAAGACTCAGCAGGAAGTACTAAGTGTCAGGGATACCCTGCCTGCAATCTGAGGCAAAGGAGAAGTGAAAGGAATTCATTCACTCTAACTCAGTTGGGAGTAAAGGCTGGGGGCCTTCAGTTAAGATGGTTTGGGCAAAAAAGAGTTACACTGCCTGAGCAGTCCTTTGGTGGAAGAGCCAGCATTGATCTATGAAGCCTACAAAGAAGGAAAGTAAAGTAAAGTAAAGAAAGCATATTGACCCATTCCTGAGCTACATTGGACTTACCAGGGTAGGGAGGGAGATCTCACTCTAAAAGAATAATGACACTTTGCTGAAGCAGCAATAGCAGCAGAAATGAAACTTCAGTGAATAGTAGTACTAATCAGCAATAGCTTCAGAGGTGGAGATCAGTAGCAGCAAGTGGAATTTTATTGGATGAAAACTATGGAACCAGAGGGGAGAAAGACAATGGTAAGAGAGTTTAGCATCATGCCAAGAAACTGGGTCTGACAGGAGCAGTTGTGATGCCAGGCAGATGGCACAAAAACCTTCTTTACCATGGATTGGGAATTTTCTAGGAATTTGTTCTCTTTGCCTCCGGTGCCTGAATCTGTGGGAGTCTGTACTCTTTTTTTTTTTTTTCCAGATTTGGACATGATTAAACAACAACTAAAGTAGTCTCTGGATGGAGGTTCAAGTTGTATTTCTTCTCCCTAAGAAAACTGTGAATTCAGAGTTAAAAGAGGCATGTCTTTCAGCTATAAACCTAAGCAATGAGAAATATCAAAGGGTATTTTGAAGCTGTATCTTTTCTATTGATAATGAAACATGGACTAAATGGTCTCTAAATTCCCTTCTAGGTCAAAATCTATGCCTCTCAAAACCTATTTAGGGTCATTACTTATTTATTTCACTAAAGTCTTACCCCATTTTTCTTTTTGTGGTCTGAGGGTGACCCTCAGTTTTTAAAGGCTATGGCACTGGAACATCAATTATGATAGGTTATGTTGTTGTGATTGAAATTAAGGTAGACTAAGACACAAACTTGGAACATGATCAATTTATTAGCAAAGTGTGAATTTGCAAATATACAGGGTCTCAGCCTCCTCAGCAAACTAAGACCCTGATGAGGACTGATAGATCACCTTTATAGACAAAAGGAGGAACAACCAAAAAATAGAAGGCAGCATCATAGATGGGGAAGACAATATGATTGGTTACAAAATCAAAGTGTAATAGGTGTGGAAAACAATATAATTGGTTGGAAGTAGAGAATATAGGGCTAACAAGAACTCCCTCCTTCCATCTTGCTAGGAAATTCTGGTTGATTCAGTCCATTTGCAAGAATAACTAATGGTATGGAGATTACAGATTTCCTCCAATTGTATAAGGACAGCTAGTGGTATAGAATAACAGGTTTTTTTCTTTTCTTTTTTTTTTTTAAGCAATTGGGGTTAAGTAACTTGCTCAAGGTTACACGGCCAGTTATTTTTTTTTGTGTGTGGGTGCTGAGTCTCTGAGGCCGGAACTTATCCCAGGTCTCCTGATGCTGGGACTGGCACTCTTACTCACTGGGCCACTTGGCCTCCCCACAGGTTTCTTTTAATTAAAGTGATTTATAGGGAAACTGAACTTTTAAATTTTACTCAGAGAGGAAGGCAACTTCTGAACTTATAAACTTCTGGAACTTAATTCAAAGACAAAGAAACATGACTTAGTGAAACAGAATAAAATTAAAAGAATTAATTACAAAATAGAATACATTTTGATTTCCTCAAAATCAAAGTGGAAAAAACTTCAAGTATGGATTAGGCATTGTGTATACTATTATGACTGAAATAGGAAAGTTTCCTTACAAGAAGGTTGATCACCAGGTGCACAGTAATTTATGAAAACAATGTGCTAAGGTATAGTGGGAATGCATCTTGGTTATGGTGGGGTGGGGGGGCATGTCCTAATAAATAAAATCAGGGATCCGGAAAGTATTTTAAGAATTTTAAAATTTATAAATCGTGGCAAGTCCTACCTTTTCAATTACATGGAAACTGGTTGAGATTCCAATTTTTACTCCATGAGCAATGTTGTTAAGTGTTGGCTGAGCTAGTTGCACCCATATCTAGAGGGGCAGCACTGGGGAAATTATGATAACCACTAGCAGTGGTAGTTGGCATTGGTTTGGTTGTTCATCCTTTGTTTTTGGAGAGGACCAATGACATCATGATGTTGAGCTCAGGGTACAATGTGTTTGGCTGTGGCTGATCAGTCTAATATGAGTTTGGAAGATTCTATCACAAGTTGGATACAAGTGGACCATTAGAACATTTGGGATGGAGCTGGCTCTGGATTTGCATAGCTCACATTTCCTCTGTGCTACTGTGATTTTGCTTTGCTCATGAAGTACAGTGCCTTCTTTGATGCAGACAATGCCATACTGGGAGGTCCTGTGTCAGTGTCTCCCATGTGTCACAATTGATACTGACATTCTACAGAGAGACTTTGAGAGTATCCTTGTACCACATCTCTGACCACTACCTTATGCGAGTTCTCTTTAAAGTAATCTTTTAGGTAAATTTGTGTTTGGCATTAGGGCTATGTGGCCAGCCCATCAGAGCTGCATTCTCTGCAGTAGAGTTTGCCTCAGATCCTTATCTGCAAAACGAGCTGGAGAAGGAAATGATAAACCACTCTAGTATCTTTGCCAAGAAAACCTCAAATGAGTCAAACACAACTGAAACAATTCAATAACAACAACAAAATAGACAGATATGAGAAGTGAAGACTGACTAGGAGAGAAGCACATTCTGCATATTGAAACTCTATATAAAAGATCCATTTTGTTTAAATGTAGTTCTTCTAAAGCCTTATTTTGTGACCTGGCATCTTGAAATTTTGGACACTTATGCTTAGGGATTAGTCTATTTCTGTGTCACTAATAATAATGAATTTAAATTATTGTATTTTAAGTAAGAGCAAAGTGGTAGGAAAGAAGTATGAGGACCTCTGCCAGAGCCAAGAATTATTTAACACTTGGTTTATCTCTAGAGCCATGAAAACTAGAGATGAGGAAAGGAAGAGGAAGTGATGAAAATCAAAGCTTCTCATAAATTAACTTTCCTTTGATGTTACCTACTGGAAAAATTATATGTCTTCTTCTATCATATCCATGTATGTGCTTACATACAAACAAATGTGCATATATGTATATATGTATACTTGTGGATATTATTCCTGGATTTTTGAAAGATACAGAATAACATTTTAGCAAATGTTCACTGGCTTGTTTAGCACTTATGGAAGTTTCCAAATGTCAGTAATTTACTGCTATTGAAAGGCAACCTATGGTAGATCTATGGGAGCTGTAGAATTTCTGTTTCCATCTGGAACTATCTGCAGCAACTGATCCTTCATCTTTCTAATCCTGTTATATAATATCCATAATCCAGGAAAGAGGTGAATTTTTTTTAAAAAAAGACTTCTTTTCTACTGTAAATAGAGCACATAGTGATTTGCTTTTAAATTGGTGAGATAGTTTTTCAAATACATTTTCTACACAAATTGTTCATTTGGGTAGAAATATTCCATTACTGGACCATCACATACAGTCCAACAGCACAAATAAAAAAGGCAGTTGCCAGATATTGGCTCATTGTTTGCTTATGTTATTTAATGTTATCAGGATACTTATTGTAATGACATTGATAATTGCTTATGCATCTTTACATAAGCAATAAACAGTGCATGATTGGGCATATTTATTTTAATTATATATTGGATACCATCTCTGTTACTATGGTACCACAACAAAATGGAGCTAATGGACTAGAACAAAAACCAGAGAGGTGTGGTAGAGCATTTACTTCCTAACTTGATGGAATTGCCATGTAGTATATAATTTGCTAAGCACTTCTTTCAGTTCCTAGCCATCTTTGTCTCTCTCCCCCAAGTGCTACATAGCATGTATATTTTTAAAGTTATATTTTGCTTCTTTTATATATGTTATTTCCCTATATATCTGATTTTGAACACAAAGAAAAAGTTAAGCAAAAATGACTCATTCAGTGTGCACAGCATTTCATACCCATAGTTCCTCACCTTTATATTAAGAGGCAAATCTCCTTCATCTTCAGTTCTCTGGGAGCAAGACTATTCATTTCAATAAATCTGAGTTGAGGTGTCTTTTATTGTCCTTTTAGTGTTGTTACTTTAGTCATTGCATATATCATTTTTCCTGGTTCTACTTACTTCAGTCTGTATCAGTTCATGCAAACCTTCCTAGGTTTCTCAAAATTCCTTATGTTCCATATTTCTTAAGGTGTGATAGTAAATTGAATTAATAGTCATAACTTGTTTCACCATTTCTTAGCCAATAAGTACCCACATTCTTTTCCAGCTTTTGGGTTAGCATATATCTAATTTACTGTATAAAATTTAATGAACTATTTTGCAGCATAAAAACAATGATCATTTCTTCCCTTCCTGCCAAAGAAAAAGGTCCCAGAATATAAGAAATGATTTATTTTTATGTTCTAACTTGTGGGAAGCACATTCCCATTTTCTTATTATACCACATTGCAGTTTATTTCATACTATTCAGTTATAATATAGCTTACTTAGAATGACTGTTTCTTAGTACTAGCAATAACCACTCTTTGTGAATATCAGGGAAGAAATCAAGATAGTCTGAGATACAAATGGTTTGCATGAAACAGCCTCTCCAAGTCAAGTGCTTAGTATAGTGATTCGAAAATAGTAGGTGCTATATAGATGTTAGTTATTGTTATTATTGCTATTGTTAATATGTACTCTTGAAACACTGTATCCCCATGCCTGGAATGTTCTACCTCCTTATTTCCACCCCTTGGCTTCCTTCAAGTTCCAGTCAAAATCCCAACTTTTAGCAAATCCCTTTTCCATTTCCCCTTAATTCTAGTGCCTTTCCTCTATTGATTATCTTCAATGTGTCCTGTATACTTCTGGTTTCTACACAGCTGTTTGAAGGTTTTCACCCGTACTAGTATGGGAGTTCCTGTGGAACAGGAGTTGTCTTTTGGCTTTCTCTGTATCCTCAGGGTATACACAGTGCTTGGCACATGACAGGCCTTTAATAAATGCTTAATGACTGACTGTTTGGATATCCTTTTAAGGATCAATAATTGCCAAGTTATCAAAAAGATGCCCAACTTATTTTAAGGGAAGAACTTAAAATCAGGCTCCTTAAATAGCTCTTTTTATCCATATCACTTATTTTGTGAAGTCTGATAATTTATTCAAGACTAGAATGTAGAAAACATGGAAAAGACAATCTCTGTGTTAAGAGCAAATAAATAGTCTTAGGTTGTACAAATTTAATGTCCTCCAAAAAAAAATACAATGGGAATAGTTTGGTTGGCCTTCAAGGATTTTCTTTAATTTTCAGTAGGACAACTTTAATGGCAAATTAATATATATGGAACTAAGAACAAATGAATAAAAGAAGATCGAACAGTATGGAACAGTACTGGTGTCACATTGATTAGAGCTAGTCCAAAGACTTAAAGTTTGCAATAAAAGATTTCACCTTTAAAATAAAGTTGTGCATGTACATGTTACATAGTATACATATGTATATGTCATATAGCATACAATTTTATGTTATATAACATGCATTTTAAAAAAATAAAGAGAATTAAACATTTCAGAATATGTAAATAGTGATGGGGAAAAACCAAAGAAACCAAACAAACCACTGTACTGGAAATCAAGAAGCATGGGAGCTAGTCCCAACTTTACTGCTAATTCCCTGTATGACCTCAGGCAAGTCACTGTGCCTAAACTTCTCCATCTGTGAAAAAGATGGGGTGAACTAAGATGTTAAAGATTCCTTCCAGCTCTGTAATTCCACAAATCTAACAACTTATTTTTCCTTTGTATATGGATAGTAGGTAGAATAAAAATGAAGAGAAAATAAAGTTAATCCTTGAGAACAGCAGCATGATGTAGTAGACAGAACACTGGAGTCCTATTGTAGTCTGTTCAGGACACAGTACAGTGGGACTGTCACTTTATAGTCTTTTATTAAGGCAGCTAGGTGGCACAGTGACACAGAGTGTCACCAGGCCTAGAGTCAGGTGACATCTTTCTGAGTTTAAAACTGACCTGAGACACTTACTAGGGTGACCCTGGGCCAGTTGCTTAACCATGTTTGCTTCAGTTTCCTCACCTATAAAATGAATTAGAGAAGGAAATGGTAAACCAGTCCAGTATTTTTGCCAAGAAAATCCCATATGGGGTGATGAAGAGTTGAACGTGACTGAAAAACAACTGAACAACAATTACAACAAACCCTTTTATTAATGTAGCCTTAAGATTATATTAGGAGTCTTGGTTTTTCTCATGTGATCTATTTTTCTTGACAAAAATACTGGCATGGTTTGCCATTTCCCTTTCCAGTGGATTAAGGCAAACAGAGGTTAAGTGACTTGTCTAGGGTCTCAAAGCTAGTAATTATCTAAAGCTGAATTTGAACTCAGGTCTTCCTAACTCTAGGCCCAACACTCACTCACCTTGGTCTCTAGCTGCCCCATTAATCTAATAGCTTAATAACAAAAAAAAGGAAATGAAATTAAGTTTTGTATTGCTTTTTCTTGCTGAATCCATGTTAGTCCCCAGTGATCACTTTTCCCTTTCTATGTAGTCACCTTCTATGTCTGGAATAATTCATTTGAGAATCTTGCCAGGGGCCAAAGTCAGATTCCCTGATCTGTGTTTTGAACAACCTGCCTTCTCTTTTTTTTGAAAATTTTGTTCATTATTTGTCTATCTCTAGTCCTATGGTACATTTCTTATTTTTCTTTGATGTTCCAAGAATCTCTGCAGGAGGCCCAATAAACACAGTAGCTCATCATTTAGTATCTTGGCATATATTTTCTTTTTCTATTAAAAATTATTTATTTAATTTTTAATTCATTAAATAAAATAAGCATTTCCACAACATAGTAGAAAAAAATTATTGCACATGAAACTGCAAATCTATTACATACAACTAGTTTTTTGCTTTGTCCTTTTTTTGTTTTCTTTTTCTTTTTAAAATTTTATTTATTTGTTTTTAGTTTTCAACATTCACTTCTATAAGATTTTGAGTTCTCAAATTTTCCCCCCTCCCTCTGCTCCCCCATTTCCAAGACATGTACATATACAATCATATTAAACATATTTCCACATTAGTCATGTTGTAAAGAAGAATTAGGAGCAAGGGGAAAAACCATGAGAAAGAAGAAATGAGAGAGAGAGGGAGAGAGAGGGAGAAAGAGAGAGGAAGAGAGAGAGAGAGAGAGAGAGAGAGAGAGAGAGAGAGAGAGAGAGAGAGAGAGAGAGAGAGAGAGAGAGAATATGCTTCGATCATTTTCTATCATGAGTCTTTTGGAATTGTGTAATGGGAATGTAAATTTTTAAGATCTTCCCTGCTCTTAGGCTAAAGTGCACCTGGAGCCTGGGGTGGGAGGCTTGTTTTTCAGTAGATACTTTTTGATTGGCCAGTGGGTCCTAAAGGTGTTACATTCTCTGAGCCAGGAGAAGGCTATATAAGCCCTGATGTGAGGCTTTGTTTTGGGGCTCACTTTGAGAAGTGTTCTGTGATTTGATCTGGATTCTGGGAAGCTGTTGTCCAGAGTCCCCCCGGCTTTGAAAAACCCAGATGTTGAAACCCAGATGTTGATTTGGTATGGATGTAATGGTTGGACAGTTTGGAAAGCTGTCTACTTGATCTGTTTCTGTCTTGATAATTCTACCTGTATACTTTGAAGCAGGGTGCTGACCTCTTTCCCCTGAACTAGGTAAAGGATACATATTTGACTGATTAAAGTAAGCTTGTTAACCCATTTTGAGTTGCTTTCCTTTATCAAAGCAGATCCAAGAACCTGTGGTGACAGCGACCCTGGGGACGCTTGGGGTGCTTGCTGCTACAAATTGTCTTAGATTGTTGTATTGCTTGGAAGAGCTAAGTCTATCAAGAGTTCAGTCTATCAAAGTTAATCATCACACAGTGTTGCTGTGTACAATGTTCTCCTGGTTCTGCTCACTTCACTCAGCCTCAGTTCATGTAAGTCTTTGCAGGTTTTTTTGAAGTCCATCTGCTTATCATTTCTTATGGAACAATAGTATTCCAGTACATTTGTATACCACAACTTGTTCAGCCATTCCACAATTGATGGGCATTCCCTCAATTTCCAATTCTTGGTCACCACAAAAAGAGCTGCTACAAACATTTTTGTTTGTGTGGGTCCTTTATTATTTTTATGAGCTTTTGGGGATACAAACCTAGAAGGGGTATTGCTGGGTCAAAGGGCATGGACAATTTCATATTTTAGGCATAGCTCTTGGTATATTTTTTCATTCAGGCTGGTTACCTTGAACTCACTGAGGACAATAAGGTACTCTCTTATCTCCCGAGTTACCTTGGGATTCAATGAATTATTAATCATTTTTGCTTTCTTTTTCTCAGTCCCCAAATAGTTTTTTTTGGCAAAGAAATTGAAAGCAAAATAAGAATTAAGGATTTCTGCCTCCTATCTCTCATTGATGGTGAAGTGCCCACCAGAAATTATACACCAAAGCCCCTTAAACCTGCTAGAAGGGGACCCCTACCAAGGTCCCTGGAAACCACCTAATAAGCCATAATAGTGAGGGAATGTTTCACATGTGTTGCTAGAAACATACCCCAGATACAATTCTGTTCTTGTTAGCCCAGATACGACTCTGTTCTTGTTAGGTACCCAAGACTTTACTTGAAATGGTACCCCGCCTTGGAACCATATTTTGTTGTTAGCAACATATTACATTATAAAAATGCATCTTTCAGGAGACTTGATGCTGTTTTCCCTACTGGGGAGGCAGTCACCAGCTGGTTAATAAACACTCCTATCAAATTATAATTGGCTTGGCTGTCATGTCCATTTCATTTGTCCATGTCATTTTGGAGGTCCCACTGAGATAGCCTTTGGCTCTGTATTGACAGCTGGACCAGGCTCCCTGGAGGGCCAGGAGAGCAGTCTGACCTAGGGGAGGCCATCGAATGACATTCCTCAGCCCCAAGCTTGTATCGCTTTCCTGAGTGAACCAGGAACCTGAGTCTCTCCCAAATTCTTTCGATTCTGTCCGCGAGTGTCCTGTTTCCTAATTCTGTTTCTGTCGAGTGCTCCTGTATAATAAGTATCTGAGTTGGACGCGGTGTTGATGCCCTTACTGGTCTCTGAGGGAGGCTGCCAGAGTACCCTGTTTTCTGTTTCTGTTCTCTGTGTTCCTGTCTGGTAATCTTAATTGTCTCTGTAACTTTACCTGCTTTTCTTTAGGTTTATGTTTTCTGTGTATCTGTCACTAGATGTCGCTGCTACATGTATTTCTGCCTGTGTTCCTGTCCTGTAACCTTAGTAACCTTAATTTTTGTCCGTTTGCGTTTTTGTGTCTTTGTCACTAGGTGTCTCTGTAACTTTAATTGTGCTGTAAATTTCTCGGTTTGTCTATACCTCTTGTCAGTTTGTCCTGTATTATTTTTTAACTTTTTGTTTCTATGTAACCTTAATTATTTCTGTCTGTGTTTCTGTGACTTTAACTTTTGTCTCATCCTATTTCTGACTATTTTATAGACCAACCATCATCTGTGATCTTAATTGTCTTTCTAATCTTAATTTTTTGTCTCATTTTGTCTCTACTTGCATTTATGGGCCAACAAATATCTGTGCCCCACGGGGGCAAACCCCCTTAGCCAAAGAGGGCCCCAGTACTATTTGGCCCCAAGTCTCAGCCCAGGGAGCCACTGCCAAAGACCAAAAGCTGAATGAATGCATGGCCAAGGCAGTGGCAGTGGTTTTGACTGAAATAGGCACTTTCCCCTCCCAGAACAAATATCCTGCCATCCGCGGAAATACATCCCCTGTGGGAGGGAGGAGGGTGGTGGTGAATCATCCCATTGGCAACCATTGGAACAAGATCAGTGTGCCTACTGGAAACAGAGGGGCCACTAGAAAAATGCCTGTACATCCCATAACCCTAATCCAGTCCTCCCCTTGAAAAATCAAATGGGGGGGAGCCCGGCTCCCAACATCCTATCCACAGCTGATTCTGACCTGTTCTCTTCCTGAGGAATCTCGGTTGCTCCACCTGGAGTCCCCAGGGGGAGGGAGTGCACTTTGTCCACTTCTTGAGAGGTTCCCCTGGGCCCCCTTTCGAAATACAAACTTTCAGTGAGAGGAGCCACCAGAGAGACAAAGCATGTATTTTGTGTGTTGTTTTGTGTATATCTTGTCTCTGGGATACCGGTGACACCTTCATTGTGCCTACCGGCCCCCAAAGCTCTGGGCAGGTAGAAAGGATGAAGCCTTCTTTCTTTTGCCCTGCTGCATTTTTCTGTGTGATTATGTAAAGAAATTTCTAAATCTGCCACCCTGTAAGATTAAAAAAAAGCAGCCAAGACCTGTGCTAGAAAGATTGATAGTCTCTTATTCCAGCCAAAAACCCATCTAAGAGAAAAAGGGTCACTTCAATGATCAAAGTGAAGTAAGATTTCAAGCTGCACTTTGAAATAGGACTAACACTTAACCCTTTCCTGGGTCATAGAAAGAGAACTGTGCAACATCATTGGGAATATAGATCCAGGTAATCGAATTTTTTCTGGTTATTATTTAGCACCAAGAAAAATTTTAGTTCTGTGTAACTACAACAACTGAAGTTTAAGGTCACCAGCTTGGTTATTCAATTGTTTCATTTCAAAGTTCAAAATTAAGACCATGACTGTTACTGGTAAACAGTTGTATTATCTATGTTATATGAGAAGCAGCTTCTTTTAAAGTCTTGAAGTAGATCTGAAATTTTAAAGGAATGAACACCTAAGAAAAGTTTACTTGAAAAAAAGTTCAAAAAGAAAAATCCACTAAGATTATCCACCCTGTAGTCCTACCTCTGACAAAGCTAAACTATGGTGCCTTCTCACTGTGATCCAACTCTGACCAGACCAGTGCCACAGTGACAAGTTACAACTGCTAAGATTCTCTTCCCTGTGGTCCTAGTTCTTCTTAGCTAAGGCTACAGAGCCCTCCCCCTGTCATACAGCTCTGACAGAGCTGAGGATATAGTAAGAAGTTTGAACCATTAAGATTTTTTTCTCCCTGTTGTCCTGGCTATAACTGAGCTAGGGCTGCAGTGAAGTTAATTTGAGTTAACCTCCTCCAAAAAGAAAAAGGGGGGAAGGTACAGTAGCTATGTCGTAGCTACATGGGCTTGTCATCTGCCTACCTGAAAGGTTAAATCCCTGGAATAGAATATTTTTTTTTCTGAATGGCATGGGAACAGTTAGACAAGGGAAAAGAAGCTTGTGAAACAAAGGTACAAATACAAGTTAATCATTATCTCATATACTAAGCCTGGGATACATCTGAGCTACTAAAGTGTATGTTACATCTGAGCTATTTAGCCTAAAATTATATTCTTTCCATAGCCTAAATAGTTTAGTAAAAAGGTACTTGGCCTAGCTTCCACTAGCAACAACCTTAGATCCCCAGGTACCCTGAAGCCCATCCCTCTAAGTAAGCAGAGCCTGAAGTTTTTACTTCAAGTTTCCCAAACCCTCTGCTCAGTGCTCCAGACTAAAAATCTCCTGGCACTCTCCAGATGAGCACTGCTCTTTTTCTCCCAAATCAACCATCCCATAACCAGGGTCTGCTACAGCTAAGCATTCATAGAGGTTTATTTGATAGAGTATAAGTTGATAATGTGCTTTGAGTGTGATGAATTTGGAAAAATGGAGGGTTTTCCCCTGAAATATAGAGTTAACTCTGTACCATGAAGCCCCAACTTCAGTACCATCTAAGAGGTTTCTCCCTTGCTGCAAATGATTCCTTTGCTTGTTCCAGTGCCAAGGAATTAAAGAAGATTTCTAAGGACTCCTGGAAAACAATGCAGCAGGGAGAAAACACCCAAGAATATAGTGCAAAAAGAGAAAAACCAGAGAGGTACAGCTAAGAGAAAGATGAGAGAAAATCAGAAAAGTGAGAAAAAGCTTGTCAGTGAGAAACAGTGTGTTCCAAACTCTGCACTGACTGGTTGTGTGAGCTAGAATTTAACCCTGAGTCTTGATTTATTTGTAAAGTGGGGAGATGAAAAAAACAGGAGAAAGTAAAGTCAGAAGTCAACTAGCCTCTTCACTTGGTAAGATCAATTATTCTTATATGTAATTTGGAAATGCAATTAGTATCATCTCGCAGTTTATATTATTGTTGTATTTCTACACTGTATATTGTAAAACCTGAGTGAAGAAAAATTGTGTAAGACCAGTACTGTTACTTTATCGATTCTGCTGACCCTGACTTGTAATGTGTATATCTGCTACTAAAAAAAAAACTTATAAAACTATTAATTAAACTATTTTGGGCTAATGTTTTAATGGTAAATCCTAAAATTGTTAATTGATTATTGTATGTAAAAAGGAGTAAACTAACTGGATGAAAACTTGTGTGACTAGTTCTGCCCATTCAGAGCAATCTCTTCTGCTTACAATTCATATAAATTTTCCTTATGTTGTAAAACTGTTAAATCCCCTAGAAACTATCTCCAGGCAAGGCCATTCAGCCTGAGAAAGGACATGTAGTTTTTAAATGAACCTAACTTGCTAAGAAGTTGCAAAGATCAAAAAAGATTTTTATAAATTGGCTTTTATATTTTAGAAGGATGGTAAAAGGAATTCCTTACATTATAAGATCTTATACATTTTTATTGCTTATTGCAGCCCCATGAGAATAGAAATAATTATTACTGTCTCTGAGCTGTGATTGGTGAAGCTTGTTTAGGGTAAATAGCTCTTGGGACCATAACTAAATCACATGTCCCTGCTTTTCCCCCTTTATAACAGGTCTCTATGCTCAGAGCAAGTAATCAGTAAAAGATATGAGCTCTTTCATGTTAGCTCATTGGAAAACCTAATATTATTTTTCATCTAGAATTAAAACATGTACAGAAAGTTATGCAAACTGCTTAAGATCATTTACAAGTTTTCAATTAACTTCCTTCATAAAGGTTTAGTGATCATCGAAACTGTTTTGAAAAAGGAAAATATTTTTAGAAGAAATTTTTAAAATATCTGGTGTGATTCGAAGAGACCCACTAAAATCTCCACTTGCAAAATTGATGTAACAAGTTGTAAAGCAGAAGAGAACTTTAAACGTGTTGATATTTGTAATTGAATGCATATGTGTAAAATTCATTCCCCTTTTTGAGATTCTGTTTGGTACCCCACCTTCTATTGTATTTTGGGTGACAAATGCTGTTAATGATTTACTTTTCAAGTTCCTCCAAGGTCTCTGAAACATCCAGGACTCACTCCAAGTGGTGTACCAGACCACTACGCTGTTAAGGTGGCTGGAAGAAAAGCCTGGATCTACCCCTCACACATCAAGGTGATGGCTCCTTCTGACCCACCAGACTGGTGACTTAAAAGTGAAGATTAAGAGACTGTCCTGATGCTCCTGTTCCTGGCATTCCTGCCTTTGGCTGGTTCCAACTCCTGTGCTCCCACCTTGTGCTCTTGGACTCCTACTAAGACAATTGATGGGACTCTAATTTCAAAAATGTGACTCATGGCCAGCCCACCCTTTTTCTTTGATCACTGTGCCCCAGATTCATGTTGTTTCCCTATACAGGCATGTATTCTGTGGGGACTGATGCTGCTGCTTGTGGAGACATGCTCAGAAAAGCAGCCTTTATTCAACCCAGTAGTATGTCTGCCCTGAGGATGGGTCTCCTGATTGTGGGGGACAGGGAAATATCACTGTGCCAATTGGGATTGTGTAACCATTGCTTACTGGGTCTCCAGTGGCAGCCGTGACCACCACATTTCATTTCATTATAATACCCTTAAGTCATGCAAACCAGTTGTCATCAGGGTTTTTGATTGGA
Organism: Petaurus breviceps papuanus; assembly: GCF_028583685.1. NCBI lineage: Eukaryota > Metazoa > Chordata > Mammalia > Diprotodontia > Petauridae > Petaurus > Petaurus breviceps. Next base: position 716,740 of record NW_027187314.1, on the reverse strand, counting down.
CCAAACAGGATTGGAAAACTGGGACACCTTGGGGAATCAGGTTTTATGTGATAGGAAGGGTCCCTGGGGTCTTGTTCAATGCACTACGGTGCCAAGGGATCTTACTCCCACTGGTCCCAACCCAGTCCTCAACCCACCTCCTGGTGGCGATAGAACCCTGGATGGCCCCCCTGTTCTACCCATTACCATCACCCCTGCAGACTTGGGCAGCACTCTGGTAGACCCCAAGTTCCTCAGACCCAAGCTTAACTTCTGACTGTTTGTATGCAAGAACACCTTTGTGCTGGCAGCCCCCATTTTAGTCCCTATCCTAATTGGCCTTGGTATGGCAGGATTGGCAGCAGTGGGTACCACAGCCGTAGTGCAAGAGAACAGTTCCCTGGACTCAGTTGAGTCTGAGTTTCAATTATGAACAAGAAAAGGGGGGAGTGAAGTGCCCACAAGAAATTATACACCAAAGCCCCCTAAACCTGTTAGAAGGGGACCCTCACCAGGGTCCCTGGAAACCACCTAACAGGCCATAATAGTGAGGGAATGTTTCAACATGTGTTGCTAGAAACATACCCCAGATACAAGTCTGTTCTTGTTAGCCCAGATATGAGTTTGTTCTTGTTAGGTACCCAAGACTTTACTTGAAATGGTGTAATGGGAATATAAAATTTTAAGATCTTCCCTGCTCCTAGGCTAAAGTGCACCTGGAGCCTGGGGTGGGAGGCTTGTTTTTCAGTAGATACTTCTTGATTGGCCAGTGAGTCAATAAGGTTGTTATATTCTCTGAGCCAGGAGAAGGCTATATAAGCCCTGATGTGTAGCTTTGTTTTGGGGCTCACTTTGAGAAGTGTTCTGTGATTTGATCTGGATTCTGGGAAGCCATTGTCCAGAGCCCCCCAGCTTTGAAACCCAGATGTTGTTTGGTATGGATGTAATGGTTGGACAGTTTGGAAATGTGTCTACTTGATCTGTTTCTGTCTTGATAATTCTGTCTGTATATTCTGAAGTTCGGGGTGCAGACCTCTTTCCCCTGAACTAGGTAAAGGATACATATTTGACTGATTAAAGTAAGCTTGTTAACCCATTTTGAGTTGCTTTCCTTTATCAAAGCATATCCAAGAACCTGTATTGGCAGACACCCTGGCAATGCTGGGGTGCTTGCTGCTACAAATGGTACCCCCCCTTGGAACCATATTTTGTTGTTAGCAACATATTACATTATAAAAATGCATCTTTCAGGAGACTTGATGCTGTCTTCCCTACTGGGGAGGCAGTCACCAGCTGGTTAATAAACACTTCTATCAAATTATAATTGGCTTGGCTGTCATGTCCATTTCATTTGTCCATTTCAATTATTATTCATTATTCCATGTTCCCAGAATAGTGGCTCTCTTCCCTCTTTGATCTTTCACTTAATCCCAAAACATAGTGAAGAGAGAAGTCTTTATTTACTCTTGGTGTGTGTAATAGTAATGGAATTTAAAGATCCCCCTGTATTGGCTTGGTTTTTGGGTTGAGTGTTAAAACCCAAAGCTTGTGAATCCCACTTGTGGGATGGACTTGTTGACGTGAAAAGAGAGGGCTGAACTGGGAGGAGCTGGTGCCATGGATTTAGAGAGGAGGCCCAAGCAAAGACAGGCAGAAGAACTTTTGGAAGTAGCACTGAGGAGGCAGAGAAAGAGGATTGCTGAGGGCCAGTTTGAGCTGCCCAGGACTTTTGAGAGCTGCTACCTGGAGCTGCCAAGGACTGAGGAGACATGGCTGTGATGCTGGTATTTTGTCTTTCTGTTTTGATGTTGTTTTGCCAGATGTGTCCGCTAGTGAAGGACAGTGCTGTTGTTGCAGAGGTCCTGGAACCTTGCTGTTGGTTCAGAAGCCCTCAAGAAGGATTTTTCTTGTTGTATGTTTACAGAAATCCTGGAAGAGGGTCTTGCTTATATATTCAAGGGTCCTGAGACTGTTCTTCAGGCAGAGAATGAATTGATGAGGACACTGGCAATACATATTGTGGCTTTGTTAAGCTTTGTCTCCCCAGGAACAGAGATTGCTAAGAATTTGCCTCAGGTCAAGATGAAGAAAAGACCTCTCCTTGGGTATTGAATGCTGTGATGATATCTTAACCTTGATGTACTTCCGGGGTAGATGGCCTTTGTGCTCTCCATTGCCCCTTTTGAGAAGGTGCTTGGCGTTAACTGATGATAATTGTAGTTCAGTTGTCATCCAGGGGTGGGAAACAACTTTTTGTGCTCTGTGATTGACCAAATGAATATACTTTGTTTATGATTGGAAACTAATCTTAATCTCCATTTGAGAAGAGAGACTTTGTGATTGACTAAATGAGTGTACTTTCCAGGGGTGGAGTACTACTGGGAAATTATTGACTTGGTGAATGTTGTATTTTGATTTTCTCTGTTCTGTGAATGTTTTGCCTTAATTTGTCACTGAATAAAATGGAGAGTTACTATGCTGGTATTCTGAACCTTGGAAGTTGCCTTTGCTTGGCATTACAGTGTGGTGGAATTGTATCTTTTTATGGGTCCCCCAAATAGTGCACCAGTTCGTATAGTAAATAGGTATATCAGTAGCCATTATAAAGGAATAATAAATAGGAAATAGGAACTAAGAGTATAAAAGGGAATAAATAAAGGTACTAGCCAAAACTGACTTCTAAATTGATTAAGGGTAAGTCCAGAGACTATTGCTAAATTAAGAGAAGCCAGTTAAACATCCCCCCCACCCTTTTCAAACTGCAGATAAGCTTCAGATATATGCAGTAAAAACAGAAAAAACATTAAGCTAATAAGGGATCCCTAATTCCTTAACATTAATAACTCCCAGATGTTATTGTTATGCTACCCTCAGACTTGGGCTTAATGGAACACTGTTTTTGTTCATTGGTGATCTCAGTTCATTGTTAAGCTTTAGTGTTCCTGACATGCTTATAGGCTATTCCCACAGCCAGATGGGTACATACAGCTGAGTGGATCACTGCGTCAAGGTATGAAAGATAAGAAGTCACCATAAAAAGGTGGAAACTTTGAGGAGACAGATTGAGTCAGACAAACAATGCTAGAACTTCCTGTATCTTGCTTCTTAATCTGGTATTGACCTCCTGGACTGAATTTTTGCTCCTATAATCAGTTTTCCCACTCATCCTAGTCTCCTAGATTTGGGGACTCTGGAGAGATATCCTAGCACCAACCCAACTGGGTCTTTTGGTTTATGCTTGTGCATTTCTTATATGAGACCTCACCCTTACAAATCCAAGTAGGGAATCCCCTTCTTTTACCTTGGTGACACCTATTTCCAGCATCTTTTGGCTTTTCTCTAGTGATATTTAACAGTATTACTGATTTTCTAAAGCAGACAAGATGGCAGGTGGCTCACATCAATTGCCAGTTGCTAGCTATTGGCAAGTCATCCAGCAGGGGGCTTCAGAGACCTTTGAGCTGTAATGACAGTCATCTAAGATCTCTGAGGGAAGCAAACTCTTAGTAGCTTTGGCCCCAGACAATACATGGAAACCTGCCAGATTCTTTTGCCAGTTGGGTACAGGATTTCCCAGAGTTCCTGGACCATTTCCAGTTGTTGCTGGATTTCCAGCTTCAGAAATTCTCCACAGACTTGACCAAAGTGATGTTTCATGGTGTCTGGAGTGGATGGCCAGACTTGGAGCTGGGGTTCTCCCTGCCTCGCTGAAAATAGCCCTCTATTGGACTATGCAGCTTTTTTTGGAAACTCAAGGAGTCTTTTGGTGCTCACTTTGGGGCTGAGATTGCTAATGAGCAAATTTCTCAACTCGAGAAAGGGCAGTAGACCATGGAGGAATATGTCAACCTGAAGGTCTGGACCCTCAAGTCAAAACCTAGCATAAAATAACTTTTCTTGCTCTGGTAAATTTCTGGAGAATTTGGTCATGGCTATCCATCATGAATTAACCCTGGTAGATATGACTACCAATGTGTTCCCAACAAGATTGAGGATAATACAAGGTGTGTCTGACCTTGTTGAGATATTCAAATTTCATTGCTTTTCTTGGTTAGCAAAGCGCCTGGTAGATAGTAGGCAATTAATAAATAATTGACAGCTTCAGGGTTGAAGTATATGATGGATGCATTGGCACATGTAGGATTCTTAACAAATTTGCTAGTAAGCACCAATTGTTTGGTAGTGTCAGTCAATAAGCATTCATTGAATACTCACTATGTTCCAGGCACTGTGCTAAGCACTGGGCATATCAGGTTAGGGGAGCAAATTACTCACCTCTCTTTTTCTACTAATGTCACTGGCTGAATGATTAACCAGGCAGCTTTAATTGGTTATTATATAAGGTTGTCTTGATTACTCAACTGACAATAGCAAAAGCAGGGCTTGAATTCAGGTCTTCTGACTCCAAATCTGGTGTTCTTTTATTATACCACATTGAAGTTAAAAAAGAAGCATGAACCTTGGTATGTATAATCAGATAACCCAGAGTTGACATTAAAGGTAGTGATTTCCATCTGAATAATCTAGATTTAAAGAAAGTTTATACAAGATCCAAGAAGCTTTGTAGAGTTTTCTGACTAAATACCCAAAACCCTTAGTACAATTAACTAGTTAGTGAATAGAAAAATACGATCCCCTAAGAAGCCCATTTGAGGAACTGCTAAAATGACTCTTTCTAAGCATACTCTGGAGAAGTACTGCTTTCTAGTAAAATGCTTTGCTGATTCTTTCTTAAGGTAAAACCCAAACTGTATTTTTCTCACCTGATGCTATGTTCTGTTTGGATTGATGAATTCTGGGAAGATCCCAACTCCACCATGGGAGCATGTAGAATCAACTCTCCAGCAACTATGCTTACCAAAAAATATTTTGATCAGCATTAACATCCAATTATATACTCTGCTAATATATTAGCACATTCCCCCCAAATATATTTGACTATAAATTCATTTACTTGATTGCACAAAATTGCAAACTGTTTCAACACATTGTTATGTAGTTAATGACAGCTCAAATTTAAGTAGAACTTTGATTTACAAAGTGCTATCTTCACAATACTCTGAGGTAAATGGTACAAGTATTATTCCCAAGTTACAGATGAATAAACTGAGTTTCAGAGAGGTTCTATGGAGAGACTGCAGAGAGACTGCCTTTGGAAACAAAGATATCTGGTACTGATAATCTGTCATTTAGTGACTTGAGACTCAATTTCCTCATTTATAATATGGGGATAATACATGCTTATTGTGACACTCCAACAAGACATGTCAAATCCTTTACAAACTTCAAAGTGCTATGTTAACATTAGTAATTATTATTATAGCTTGAGCTAACACAAATTGTATTATCTAAGAAAGACTTCTGACTCCAAGTCTAAGGTTCACTCCATGACATGATTTCACATTACACCACCTTTTCCTTTCCAAATGCCTTCTCCCCAGAACCTCCTTGGGTTCAATAAAAATTTCAAGCCACAAGGAAAACCAAAATCAATCACAAGGCATCTGAATGCTTCTTGAGGGCAACACACTGCATTATCTGCCAAGAGAGATACAATGATAAAAGTATAAGTGTCAACAAGTGATACCCTGTTAACCATCAAACAAGTGGGCTTTGGAGACATCTCTAAGTGAGAGTGAGTTGTCGAGGAATATTTTAGCCAGTCAGCTAGCAAGCACTTATTAAACATTTATTAAATGTTTACTATGCGCCAGGACTGTACTTTCAATGGGGATATAAAGAAAGGCGAAAAATAGGGTTCCTACTGATGGGGTACCTGGGGTCTAGATCAATTTGTGAAACCAACTTGTAAAACCAGTCTGTTCAGTTGTAACTGCAATTTGTCCTTTCCCATCCTTGAGCTCTGCCCCTTCTCCCTATCCCACACTCCACCTAGAAACACCTAGTGACCCTTTTTGTTCTCACTTAGTCTCTTCATTTCTTCTCAAGCCTGGTCCACACCCTCCTTTGTCCTTGCCTTTTGTCTCCTTCAACCTGGCCCAAATCTTATCTAAACTACCGTGTTTCCCCGATAATAAGTCCTATCCTGAAAATAAGCCCTCCCCTTACTGTGTAAGATTCCTCTAAAATAAGCCCTCCCCCGAAAATAAGCCCTATTGAGATTGCTACTGTAGTGAAGGTGATCCCCTGCACTACACGCTACATTGCAGTACCCTCTGTATGCACCGTCCTCCCCCCCCCCCGTGAAATGCATCCAATCAGAGCTGCATCCAATCAGAGCTGCAGCAGTGAGCGCGTCATCCTGTTCTACCCCAGTGATTTGCTTATTGAATAAAGGTACATTTTTTTGTTCACATTTACCTGTTTATTAAAATTGCTGTCAATGTTCATTAAAATAAGCCCTCCCCTTAAAATAAGCCCTCTGGTGTTTTTCTGTCCAAAAAATTAATGACAGTGTCTTATTATCGGGGAAACACGGTATCTATTCACATGCTCCTCTTGGTCAGCTCTAACCTTTGTCTATGCACTGAGGCCCCTCTCTGGTCAGCCCTGACAATGGCAGCCCTACCTTTAAAGGTAAAAGCATGTACTACTCTCACTTGCAGGTTCCCTAAAGGACTCTTGCCAGCTTCTCATAGAAGCGTAACAATAAACTTCTACAACTCTCACTCTAATTAAGCCTGAGACCTTGAATTCTTTCCAGACGATATTGCAGGTTTTCTGGTCTTGGATGAGATCAGAATTCCTGCTGAACCTATTGGGATCCCGTCCCCCATCACTATCACAGGGGCTTAAATTTTAATGGGAGAGATAATGAGCAAATAACTATGTATGCACAAAATATATATAGTGTAAATGGAAGGTAATCTCAGCTAAGGCTTGAAGAAGTATGTAGGATTTAGTTGGGCTTTAAAAGATGGGGTAGGGGAAGCTAGGTGGCCTAGTGAATAGAGCACCAGCCCTGGAGTGAGGAGGACCTGAGTTCAAATCCGTCCTCAGACTCTTAACACAAAACTAGCAGTGTGAGCTTGGGCAAGTCACTTAAGCACAATTGTCCTACCTTCCCCTCTCCAAAAAGTTAAAAAAAAAAAGATGGGGTAGGATTTGGACTGGTGGGGATGCAAAAGGAAGGTGAAGACTTGGTCTTACTCCTCCTCTTCCAGCAACCCAAATAAGGAGGGGCCAAAAGAAATCAACATCATTTATACAGTAGCTTACCACTTAACTAGCCCTCTGCTAGGGATGGTGGTGGTGGTGGGAAGCACAGAATCAGATCTCTGCCCTCTAAATGCTTACCATCTTTTGGAAGGGCAAGGACACACATTAAAGAATCACACAGCATAAAGTACAATAAGGTGATAAACTGAATAGAATCAGATATCATAATAACTAATGCATAATTTCTTCTTGTGTGTTTGGCAGCTGGATTGTAGAAAGGCAGTTTGGGAAGGAAAAGACTTAATTCTCTCCAGGGTGGTTTCAGATTTTGAATTTGCTGGTGGTGGTGTTGGGAGGGAACAGTTGCAAATCAATCAATGTGCTAAAAATAAAAGCCCAAAACCAAACTCCAAACAAAACCAATTCCCAAACCCAATGTTGGTTATCTCTAACATCCTTGTTTTCAGTTAGTTGTTGCTCTTCTGTTAGTCTGTGAGCACGTTGAGATCAAGGACTGGTCTCTTTTTTTCCTTCTTTCCTCCTTCCCCCCCCCCCCCACACTTTTTTCTTTGCATCCCCAGCGATTTGCACATTACCTGACCCATAGTAACTTAACTACTTGTTGAGTGACTGCAAAGACACACAAAGATCACTGTGACCACAGCAATGCATCCAGTATCACGAGGCTTCTTAAACCTTTGCTGTGGCAGGGACCCCTTTGCCATTATAACGGAGCCTATGGACCCCTTCCCAAGACTAGAGATTTGTTTTTTTTCTTTGAAGGGGGGAAGGCAGGCCAACTGGGGTTGTGACTTGCCCAAGGTCACACAGCTAGTAAGTGTAAAGTGTCTGAGGTCGTATTTGAACTTAGGTCCTCCTGACTCCAGGGCCGGTGCATCTAGCTGCCCCAAGACTACAGCTTTTAAATGCATAAAATGAAATGCACTGGATTACAAAGGAAATTGATTATACTGAGTTACCAAAGTACACAAGGAACAAGTTTACCGAGCCCAAGTTAAGAACCCCGTGCCTCAGCAGACACGGAAGGGCTACTAAACCAGGGCCAGCATCTCTATGCCCAAGAAGAGCCAGGGCAGAGGCAGCCGCTGCAGAAGCAGGGGCAGGGGCGGCCGCAGCAGGGACAAGCCTTCCCCAGACCCCGCGCCTAGGCCCCGCCTCCCCGGCCTGGCCCCAGGCCCGCTCCGCCCCCGCCCCTCGGCCGGGGCTCTGGGAGAGGCGGTCCTTAGAGGGCGCTCGGCCTAGACAAGTTTGGCTCTGGGAGGCTGGAGACGCTTCCCCTCCCCCCGGTAGGACGGGGCTGGGCTTGCGTGTCCGCGGGATCGCGCTTCTCTTGTGGCGGCTGTTGGGAGGCTGCGGGCCAGCGGCACCATGTGGCGGGCAGCAATGCGGTAAGGCTCCCCTCGGAGCACTGGGGAGCTCGGCCGGCGTGGGGCTCCCGCCTCTCCCCCGGCTCTAGGTGAGGGGGGGCCGGGGCTCCTGCCCCCTCCCTCCTCTCCTCCTCCACGTCCCTCCCAACTTCCTCCTCCCCCACCCTTCTCTCTCCTCCCCAACTTCGCCCCCCACTATCCTCTTGTTTTTATTCCCCATTCTCTCCCCCATCCCTCTTCATCTTCTCCCCCATGCTCCCCATCCTCTTTCTCAATCTTCCCATCCTCTCCTCTTCCTCATTCCCCCATCCTCTTCCTCATTCTCCCATCCTCTTCCTCCTCCCCATCCTCTTCCTTCTCCCCCGATCCTCTTCTTCGTCTCCATCCTCTTCCTCATTCTCCCATCCTTTTCCTCCTCCCCCATCCTCTTCTTCCTCTCCATCCTCTTCCTCATTCCCCCATCCTCTTTCTCCTCCCCATCCTCTTCCTCATCCACCTCTCCCCAGTCCTGCTCTCTGCTCTAGGCAGTGACGCTCTAAATCCCGCCCCAGTCCCACCCTCTCCTTGCCAATGCTCTACTTGTGCCCCTCTAAGTTGGTAAAGGTGAAGGGTGGGGGGCTTTGCCCCTGTCCTGCTGGGGGGGGGGGGAGAGGAAGAGGAGGGTATTATCGCCGGTGGGCAGCGCCCGCCGAAGCCGTCTGTATTCTGCTTTCTGCTCCTGTTATTTAGCCGGGCCCTGATTGACAGACAGCTGGGCGAAGGCTAATGGGCTTCTCGCGTCGGGGAGCTGGGACTCTGTCCTGCTCTGGCTGGCGTGCGGCTGGTGACTAATGCCCTGCCTATTTGTGCCGCACCCCCACTCTTCCTCGCGTTTTCGTGAGCGGTGGGGAGCAGCTGCCCTACTGCAGATCGTATCGCTATGGGTGTGGCCTTGTTGATGGTTTCTGCCCCGTAAGAGAGCAGTGGCACGAGGCATGGGAATTTGATGATAAAAACTGGGCAACGATTGGAAGGGAGGGAAGGGGGCATTTCTTGGAATAGTTTTATCCTTGGGCACAGGGTGTGATTGGAAACTCTGGAAACCTTTCTCAAAAAGTAAAGAAAGGTTTGGGTTTATGTTGTGCAAACAAAGGGCAGTTGTTGGGCTTTTGGGAACTTGCCAGGTGTCAGACTAATTTGGGCTCAGCCTTATTCTTGGCACTGTAATCTAGTAAATGTCTCTAAAGTGCTGAGAGCAAACAGCTCCTGGAAATTGGAACACTTTTTATGGAGAGGTGACTCTGATGACTAATATTTGACAACTGTGGCTTTGTGTATGTACATACATGCAAGTGTGTGTGACCACATCACAACTCTGAAAAGATTAAAGATCAGGATTCTTCTTATGATTTTACCACTCACTAGGTGAAGGGTATCTCCAGTCATCCTGATGGCTCAGGAAGAGAAAGTGAGGCTGGTGACTGCACAGTCCTCCCTCACTTAAATCCAATTCACTTGCAAGTCATGGCATCCCCTTCCTGATGCCTTGGTCCTTCTTGAGAATGGAAGACAAAAACAGCAGCAGTCACTCACTCACTACCTCTGTACATTTTTTTTTTTGGAGGGGGAAAGGCAAGCAATTGGGGTTGTGACTTGCCCAAGGTAAGCTACTAAGTATGTCAAGTGTCTGAGACCAGATTTGATTCCTCTGTATTTTCTGTTTAGCTCAATACCTCTGATTTGGGCAATTCACTTTTACTTTTCTGGATCTGTTTCCTCTTTTATGAATGAAAGCATTGGACTAGGTGAGCTGTAAAATTCCTTTTAGCTCTTTGATCCTATGAGGAGACACAAAAAGCTTCCTACCTTTCCAGTCTTGTTACACTGTTTCTTCCTACACTCCAAATGCTCTCTCCCATCTATCTCCATGCCTAGGTTGTCCTTATGCCTGGAAACCTATGTCCTCTCACTTGTTCTTCTGTCTTCTTTCAAGACTCAACTCAAACCCACTTTTTACAAAAATTTTATTTTATTTTTGGAGAGGGAAAGGCTGGGCAATTGGGGTTAAGTGACTTGCCCAAGGTCAGATGGCTGGTAAGTGTTAATTAAATGTCTGAAGCTGAATTTGAACTCAGGTCCTCCAAAGCACATAGTGGCCTGAAATCCCACCTTTTTCAAGAGACCTTTTCCTGTCTCCCCAGCTGCTCATGGCCTTGCTTTCTTTCAGACTACTTTACATCTGCTTTGTATATATATTGTATATACATATTTACTTTACTTTTCTCATCCTTAGAATTAAATTCCTGTAGACTAGAGCAAGGACTGTTGTTTTTTGTCTTTCTTTGTATCTTCAGTTTTACATTTTGCCATACAGTTTACTCAGTTGCTGTACCTGGTGAATAGTAAGCACTTAATAAATGCTTATTGACTGACATTCTGTAGATTACAGTATTGCAATAAAAAGTTAACTTTTGGTGACAGGATGATTGAATATTCTGTTCACCCTGAAAGACTTCATTTAAATAAGATATTTAATTTATATAAAATTTTTAAAAAGGTATCACAGTTTGAATTATCCCCTCATTGACTCCATACCAGTTTCTTTTAGAATTTTTGGAGGCTAAAATTTACAGGCAGTGTGGTACCTGGAAAGATTCCTGGTTCTGGAATAAATTAACCTGGGTTCAGATCTTGCCTCTGACACTTAATTCCTGTTTTAGATAAATTACTTAACCTTCCTGGGCCTTAGTTCTCTCATGAGTAAAAGTAAGGAGGATGGATTAATTGGCCTCTGAGGTATCTTTCAGCTCTAGATTTATGACCACATGAGATTCTGTAGCATGAATTTACACCATTTTCTGAATAATTCAAGCAAGAGTTTTATTACAGAAATGTAACACATGTATATAGTACTTTAAGGCTTAAAAAGCATTTTTCCTCACAAGAACCCTGGAATGTTATTATCATCCCCATTTTACAAAATCAGAAAACAAGCTTAGATAGTTTAAGTGATTTGGCCATGCTTAGACAGTTATTAAGTAATCCAATTTGGGATCAGAACCTATATCCTTAGTCTAAATTCACCATTCTTCATGATGTACCAAGATGCCAGTTCCACTGTTTGCTATAGTGACTGATTTGTTTGTACTAAAGACATGACAACATATTTTTAGGGATAAGAAAAGTTTGGAAGTTGTCTAGTCTAATTCCCTTGTTTTATAGAAGAGAAAATTAAGGGCCAAGTAGCTCAAGGTTACATAGCTAGTTAGTGTCAGAGCAAATCCCTTAGCCCAGGTCTCTGAAAAAATTCACCTTTTTTCCGCCTATTCTATGATAATAACATCGTGGAAAGTAATATAGTATCCTTTCTTAACTGCTATTAATAGTATCTCCCCTAACATGCTACTCTGATGACTCATGTTGTCATAGAGAGGATCCTGTATTTTCATAGGATTTAGAGCCAGAAGGAGAACAACCCCAGTATTTTACATACAAGGAAAGTGAAGCCCAGGGATGGTGTGTGATTTTTTTTTTTCTCTCACGGTCATCCAGGTAGTTCTATACTACCTGAGCTTTAAAGAGATCATACCAAGCTGGAAAGGCTTTGGGTGACAGGATGATTGAATACTGTTCCCCACTGAAAGACTTCATTTAAATAAGATATTTAATTTATATAGATCTTTTAAAAGGTATCACATAGTTTGAATTACCCCCTCATTGACTCCATACCAGTTTCTTTTAGGATTTTTGGAGGCTAAAATTATGAGGCAGTATGGTGCCGTGGAAAGATTCCTGGTTCTGGAATAAATTAACCTGGGTTCAAATCTTGCCTCTCACACTTAATCCCTATTTTTGATAAATCACTTAACCTTTTATCTTAAAAAAACTTTGCTGTAAAAAAAAAACTTAACATTTTGCCTCACTTAGCCATAGACCAAGTCAACCAAATTCAGACAGGTTTTTCACCAGAATGTTGGCCACCAGGTGGTGAATTTCTTTGGCCATGTTAATTCCTGCAGTCCATCTGCTAAGATATGGTGGGTTTGTATGATGTATATTGGTGGTGATACGGTATGCATGTTGGTAAAAATCACAGATCTTTATAATAACAAATAACAGTAAGCCCAGTTTACTTAGTCCAAAAGTTAATCATTATTTTTTTAAGGAATCAGGGTTATGTAACTTGCTCAAGGTTACACGGCCAGTTATTTCTGGGTATGGTGCTGAGTGTCCGAGCCTGGGATTCGATCTCCAGGTCATCCCAACGCTGGAGTCAGTGCTCTTACTCGCTGAGCCACCTGGCCACCCCTAAGCAATTGGGTTTTTAAGTAACTTGCTCAAGGTTACACGGCCAGGTGTTTCTGGGTGGGTGCTAAGTGTCTGAGCCCAGGATTCGATATCCAGGTCATCTTGACACTGGAGCTGGTGCTCTTACTCGCTGTGCTACCTGGCCACCCCTAAAAGTTAATTGTTAATCTTTTTGAAGCTGTGTTGACTTTTTGGGGGAGAAAACTGTGACACCATTCACTTAATGTTTCCTTTACTTAATTCTTTTGACCTGAAAGAGGTGGTGTAGTAGAAACACCTCCCCTCCCCCCCAATACCTTACTGGATTTGAAGTCAGAAAACCTGACTTCAAATACAAGTTCTGCTATACTACAGGTGTATGACCCTAGGCAGGTCACTCAGCCAGCTGTCACTAGGACTCTGCATCCTTCCTTATATTCCAGACATCTCAATCCATCATCTTTGACTTAATTCATCTTTCAGATATGGCTTTCTTTTTTTGATCCTTTTTCCCGTTTTAAAAAATTTATTTTTAGTTTTCAACATTCACTTTTATAAGATTTTGACTTCCAAAACTTCCCTGCTTCCCAAGACAGCAAGCAATCTGATATCAGCTAATATGTACAATCATATTAAACATATTTCCACATTAGTGATGTTGTGAAAGAAGAATCATACTAAAAGGAAAAATCATGAGAAAAAGAAAATAGTATGCTTTGATATGTATTCAGACTCCATAGTTCTTTTTCTAGATGTGGATAGTATTTTCCATTGTGAGTCTTTTGGAATTGTGTTAGATCATTGTATTGCTGAGAATAGCTAAGTCTATCAAAGTTGATACTCAACCAGTGTTGTTGTTACTGTGTACAATGTTCTCCTGGTTCTGTTTACTCAGCAGCAGATGTACTTTTTGAGGAAGTGACTTAAATACTGGGAAGATGTGGTCCAATAATAAAGAAAAATTAGTTTATCCACTAGGACCGTCCATCTAATGTGATCAAAATTTTATCAGATAGATTCAGTACTCATGGAACTGAGAAACTGGAAAGGACAAGACCAAATACACAATCATTTATATGCCAGCTCACAATTCTCATTCATTTAACAAACATAGTAGTGCTAATTGTGGAAGATATAACTTCTACCCTCATTAGACAGGGGTTCTTAATCTGAGGTTTGTGAACTAGCTCTTTAAAAAAAGAGTTTTGAAAACTATTTCAGTGTGATTGATTTCTCTTGTAATCCTTTGGGGCAGCTAGTGGCTAAGTGGGTAAATGTGTGAAGTCAGGGAAATGCATCTTCCACTTACTAGCTGTGTGACCCTGGGCAAGTCACTTAATCCTGTTTGTCTCAGTTTCCTCATATGTCAAAAAATCTGGAGAAGAAAATGGCAAACCTCTCCAGTATCTTTGCCAAGAAAATCCTAAATGGGAATCACATGACTGAAAAACAATTGAACAGCTTGTAATTTTATAGATTTTATTTTGTAGCTGTAGAAACATCATCCTTAGAAGGGATCCACAGCTTTCACCAAATTGTCAAAAGGGTCTATAACATACAAAATGTTAAAGTTCAGACTTTGGGAACTTAAGGTCTAGCTGGGGAGCTGAGATAACAGAACAATACAAGGTGATGTATAATTAGCATGATGCTAACAGGTACTGGGATAAAAAAAAAAGATTCCTGTTCTCTTGTGGGGAAAGGACTTCCCTGCATTTTAAGCTTAATACTGAATTCAGTTTATTTTCACTTGCAGATTTCGTGCATTGAACAAGAGACAGGCAATTCTTCGCAGGTCACCTGGCCAAGAGACAATTATTAATAGAACCAAGGGAACTCTCGTTATGGAAGGAGGTGAGTGGTACTTGATGGACCTTTGGTGATAAAGTGCCTAAAATGTCACTTCTCTCCCTGATATGCTTCAATTGTCCTAGTTAGAATTCTGTTGCACAGCGCTTGTTTTTTAAGCCAACTTTGTCCATTGAGTAACATCTTAGTAGTGAACATTTGTTGGCTCTTTGCTTCCTTACTTGTGGGCCTGTGGTGTAATAGATCAAGATGTCCCGTGGTACAATGTGGAAAGAACTTTGGACCTTGGTTCAGATTCTGGCTATATCACTTGTGTTTTGAGGCAGCTCACTTAATTTCTCCATGACTCACTTTAATAATCTATCCATGGGGGTAGTCACCTTGTACTTTTGGGAAGAAATGTTTTATAAAGTGTGAAGTACGATATAAATGCTTATTGTTATCATGATCATTATTATTTCATGCTCATGTTATAGTTACTTAAGTAGCCTACCTTTCTGGGCCATTGTCTCTTCACATTTCCCTCTTAGTCATTAGAATTAAATAAAATTTAATTAAATAAATTAAATTAAATAAAATCATTACTTATTTAGGTTATTTTATTTATTTATTAAATATAAAAAAATTTAGATATTATTGTTTGAAATTCCTTATGACCATTACTTGGTGGGTATCCCCTGAAATGTCCGTTAGGTCTTTGGGTAGAATAATCACCTATGTTCTGCACAAAAGTGAAAATTTATGTTAATCTGGGCACAACCAAATTAAACTTTGGGAGCAAGGATTCATTCTAGGTCACAGTACTGACATATAAAATGTGAAATACCATTAGAAAGAGAAATGACAAATCAACCCATTATTTGAAATTGTGTAATTTTTTTTCTCTGCTTCTACTGGTACTGATTATCTAACATACTTTTCCTCCATTCTTATAGCAGGTTCGCCCATTCCTATGACTGATGGTATGTGATAATCTGTGTGAGTGCTTTTTTTTAACTTTTAGTTTTTAGCATTAACATTCCCTTGCTTTTGATGATGGAAGTAGGGGGGGGATACTTAAATAAAAATAAAATTTTAAAAATTACTTTGCCTTGCTTGAATTCTTTGACTTTCTTGAACTTGTTCAGCAACTGAGGGAGAAGTATACTTGAGCCTTGTTGCAAATCAGCTTGTTATTATACAGATTTGTATATTTTTATGGGTCAAATATATTCTCTGAAGGAAAACTTTTAATCCAATACTTCAAGGATCCATGATTTCCCTGGGGTGTGTACTGCCTACACCAACACAGATTACAACCCTTCAGTAGCTTCATGAACAGCCTTCATGCATTGATGTGACTGAAGAATCCATTAACCTTTTAGGGACCCTGGTAATGAGGTCTTTCTGAACTTAGCTAGACTGGGCCTTGGATAAAAAAAGAACAAAAAGAATTAAATTGCTGCTGTTTGAAGCCTTTCTAGGTTGTCAGGACCAGTTAAAACAGGTGTGACAGGCTTCAGAAGTTCCAGGTGAGCCTTTGTCACAGAGGTGCCTTGGAGGTGAATATTAAAGTTGGAAAAACTAAGTCTGCTGTAATTTTGCCTTTGCTGTTGGTGTTAGTGCTGTCCGTAGTAGTTTTGTTGTAAGGGTTCCCATCATACAGAAATATACTAGATGAATCATCTAAATTGAACTATTATTAGAGGTCTCTAGGTTGTGCAGTAGAGATGGAGCACTGGGCCACAGTCAGGAACACCAGAGTTAAAATCTGATCTCAGACACGTATTAGATGTGTGATCTCGGACAAGTCACTTCACCTCTGTTTTCCTCAGTTTTCCTACCTGTAAAATGGGGATTAAAAACCACCTACCTCCCAGGGTGGTTGTGAGGATCAAGTGAAACAATGTAAAGTGCTTAGCACAGTGCCTGGTGCATAGTAGGCCCAATATAAATGTTAGCTATTATCATCATTATTAATGCAGTGGATAGAGCATGGACTTGGAGTCAAGAAGACCTAGATTCAGATGTGGCTGTAGACTCTTCCCAGCTATATGACCTTCATCAAATGACTTAACCTTTCTTTGCCTAAGTTTTGTTATCTGTAAAATGAGGATAATAATGGCATCTGACTTGCAAGGGTGTTATAAAGATAAAATGAAATAATATTTGTAAGGTGCTTAGCATACAGTAGGTGCTGCATATATGCTTATTTCCTTTCCCTGTTCTGCCCTATCATATTTGTTTATATAAGACTTAATGACTAACACAACACATTCTTTTGGGTATTTCAGTTCTTGGGGGGGTATGAAGGATTCTAGACCTACTGTTTGACTTTAAATGGTAGCCTTAAAGTTAATCTTAGTTCTTATTAATTTGGATCTCTGGCTTTACCATCTGCAAAGTGCATGAGTCTTTTTGCATGGAGCTTGAGCTTAATGGCTTCATCCTTTCATATTCTCCTAATAGGTTTTTGTAAGTTTCATAAACTGATCTTTATTTCTTTCAGTTCGGCATAAACTTCGGGAGGTATTAGGAATATCCACACAGTGGAGGTACGTTGATGATTATTGATGCATTGCTTGGTTAGGCTCCTGGTAGCATCAGTAAACCTTGTTCAAAGAGGAGGAGGAGGGTGTTTGTGGCTTTTTTGTTCTAGGAAGAGATAGTGGGTTCAGGAGAGGCACCATGCAGTGCTGTGGAAAGTGTGTTGTGCTGAGAGTCAGGAGAGGTCTACATTAAAATTCTATCTCTGACGTCTTTTAGCTGTGATGGTCAGTCACAGAAAATTCATGAAGTATTTACAATGTGACAGGCATAGTGCTGAGCACTGGGGATACAAAGGCTGAACATAGCTCCAGGAGCTTCTATTCTAATGGGGTGGACAACATGCAAATAGCCACATCCGTGTAAGTTATATATTGTGTTAAAGAAGAGATGATCTTCGAGGGAAGGCAGTAGGAAGGGAAGGCTTTCTGCAGAGCAGAGGCTTTGACCTGATTCCTGAAAGCAGCCAGAGAAACACAGAGGTAAGTATAGGTGAAAAAGAGCATTCCAGGCATGGGGGGAGGCAGTGAAAAGTTGGGAAATTGAGGGTTGTGTTTGAGGAGCAGCAAGAAGGCAGGTCACTGGATCATAAAAGGGAGTAAAGTGTGAAAAGACTGGAAATGTAGGAAGGGACCATGTTGTAAAGGGCCTTAAAGCCCCAATATAGTATATTATATTTGAACTTAGATTTGATAACAAATCACTAGAAATTATTTATTTTCTGTTTCATGGCTCTTTTTAAAAAAAATGTATTCATTTACTTTTAGTTTACAACATTCAGTTCCACAGATTCAAATTTTTTTCCCCTCCCCTTCCTCCCCTGTCCCCCCCCCCCCATGGCGGCATGCAATCAAATATAGGTTCTACAGATACCTTCACATTAAACATTAATCAAGTTGTAAAGAAGGGTTATAACCAATGGAGTGAACAATGAGAATCACTAGAATTTATTAAGTAGTAGGGAAATAATATTAATCAATCAATTAATCAATAAATATTTATTAAGGGAAATAATCAATAAATATTTATTAAGCAGCTACTATGTTGAGGTAGTTGGATTGCTCAGTGGATAGAGCCCTGGGCCTGGAGTCAGGAAGACCTAAGTTCAGATCTGGCCTCAAGGCACTTACTGGCTTCATAACCCTGGACAAATCACTTGTTCACTCTTTTTGCTTTAATCTACTGGAGAAGGAAATGGTAAACCACTTCAGTACTTTTACCAAGCATTGGTGTTCTGTGGTTCATGGGATCATGAAGAGTTGGACATGTGTGAAGAACACTATGCTAAACCCTGGGGACACAAAAAAGGCAAAAAACAACTCTTGTCCTTAAGGAGCTTACATCTAACGGGGGAGACAAGATGCAAACCAATATTTACAAAGCAAGGTATATTCAAGATAAATTAGGAGATACTTAACAGAGGTAGGGTCTTGAACTTGAGAGGGGTTGGGGAAGGCTTTTGGTAGCTGAATGGAGGATGGCCTGGAGTGAGGAGAGACTTGAGGCAGGGAGGCTAACAACTGGCAGTCACATCCCTGTAAAACGAGACTGCTAATAACTATAGTATTATTATCAAAGAGTTAGCATGGCCTAGTGGCTAGAGGGCTGGCATTGGAGTCAGGAAGGCCAAGGTTTAAGTCCTGTCTCTGACCCAAACTAACATGTGACAAACTAGCAAGTGTCTTCACCTCTCGGTGCCCCAGACAAGATTATGAGTTACTGATAGGCATTAGTGAAGAGAATTTCCATACCAGCAGTTCCCTATGTGTGTGAAATCAGATTAGGACTAAAAAAAAAATACTGCTACTACCCACATCACAAAATGTGGCAAGACTGTGGACTAGTGCAGTGAAAAGAACACTGGAGGACCTGACCTCCTACTACCTGTGTGATCTGGACAGATTCTCTGGGTCTGTTGTCAGCTCACTTATCAGATGAAGGGGTTGAGCTAGATGATCTCTGAAGTTCCTTACAGCTCCAGTTTTATGATTCTATGTAAATTTTTTTTTTTTGCTTCATTTTGGAGGGGGAAGTCAGGGCAATTGGGGTTAAATGACTTGCCCAAGGTCACATGGATAGTTAAGTGTCTGAGGCTGGATTTGAACTCAGGTCCTCCTGAGTCTAGGTCTGGTGCTCTATTCACTGTACCACCTAGTTGCCTCCATTCTGTATAAATCTTAAAGTGCTATGTAAACACTGTGTTCTTACTGGTAAACTGCCTCC
This sequence comes from Petaurus breviceps papuanus, assembly GCF_028583685.1. Classification (NCBI taxonomy): domain Eukaryota; kingdom Metazoa; phylum Chordata; class Mammalia; order Diprotodontia; family Petauridae; genus Petaurus; species Petaurus breviceps. The sequence continues at coordinate 697,430 of NW_027187314.1, read as the reverse complement.
TTAGGTACACACACTTATTCATTGCTAATTAACCCCTTCACTTGTTAGTTCACATTCCAATTGATTCCTTTTTTGTGTCCCTTACCCTCTCACTGACCTATTTTCTTACATGTAAGATCAATGTCATTATACTTGCCCTTTCCTGACTTTGAGGCTAACAAGAGAAAATACTCTGGGTTTCCTTATCTATAAACTAGGGCTAATACCACCTACCCTTCCAGGTTGTTGTAAGGATCAAATGAATTAGCATGTAAAGCACTTTGCAGATCATAAAGTGCTATGTAAATGCTAGCTGCTATTATTATTGTTATGATGGTGATCTCTACATACTAGATACATGACCACGGGGCAAGTCACTCAGCCTTCCTGAGCCTCAGTTTTCTCACCTGTAAAATGGGAATAATAATCCCTTTCATGCCTTTCTTTATGGGCATGAGAAGAAGAGGTGAGAAACTGAGTAAATCACTTTGTAAACCTTCAAGTGCTATAAACATGACAGATATTATTCATGGCTATCGTTTACTTATCCCATTTTTATGAAACTCTCCCTTATTTCCCTTTTTTTAAAAAAAGCACTTTTAAGATATTTTAGAGTACTTTAAGGTAAAGTATTATTAACTTTAAACTTTTACCCAATTGTCCTAGGAACTTTTCCAAAGTAGCTCTATTTTTTTCCTCACAGGGTGGGATGTTAGGGCTGGAAAAGGAGGGGACCCAAGAAATGGGGGAGTTTAGTACAGATAGAAGAATGGAGAACCTGGTTTGCAGGGGTGTGCTGACAATAGTCCTGATTCTGTTATCTGCAGCTTGCTTCCTTTCTTCCCAGTGACCATGTGAAAGCTCTGGAGGAGAGAAAGTTACTTAATAGCCTGTTGCCTAAGAGCCAGAAGGATCTGCTTCCAAGGAGGATGAAGGACAGTTATATCGAAGTCATTTTGCCTTTAGGAACTCAACCTACATTACGGGAGAAATATTTGACTGTATACAATAGTGTAAGGTAACTGGGTTGTTTTTTTAAATCTATGGTTTGAATTTTAAAAGGAAATGAACACACTGTGGTTTCCACTTGTTAAATCCCATTTTCCTTTATTTTGCAGATTTGGCAGGATACTTGAAGATCTTGACAGCATAGGAGGTACTAAAGCGCGCCAACATTTCTGTGTATAGTTACAATTGCCCCTGTTTACCTAGAATCGGGGAACCCTATGGATAAAAGGAACCACGAGAAGTTATCTGATCCTTTTCCCTTCATTCTTATGATTTAGTCTGTGTAGATGAAAGTTTGTTCTTAAACCTTCCTCCTTACTCTCAATTTCCACAGCTGAGCCTTCAATTCTTCAAATATTTATTAAGTCTGTGTACGGGCATTGTGCTAAGTCCTGATAGAGGAATACAGTAAAGTAAATAAGATACATTCCTTAGCTTCAAGAAACTTAGGGTCTAGTCCTAATATGTAGGGTGTTCCAAAAGGTGCTATTATTATTAGTAGTAGTAGTAATAATTATAATAAAAGTAAATTATTATTTTAAGCTATTAAAACTTAAAACTGCACCAAGATTTGGAGGGACACCCTCTTGAGAATTTGAAGACCATTTTTGATGTAGTCCCAGGCTTCCTTTCCTTAAACTAGCCAGTTCTTTTTAGTCTTTCTTCATTGGTGTTATGGTCTCCATACATCTGAATTTTATCAAAGGTTTAGAGCAAGGGTATTCTGTAAAATTTGGATTCAGTCAAAAGGTGGCACTTAAAAGATCTAGAAGCCCACATGTGGCCTCAAGGCTGCAGATTCTCCACCCCTGGTCTAGAGATTAGCATCTTGGCAGTTTCATTTAGGTTAATTGAATTCTTTGAAATCAGTAATTTGTGTTTTATACATTTGATTTAAAAAATACTGTTTGTTGTGCTTTGGGAAAATGTAAGATGAGCATCCTGGGCTAATAATGCTTATCAGCTTTCAGCAAATTAGTAGACTTTGCATGTATTGATGCTTCTGTTTTTAAACCAAATATTTCTTGAACTGACATCTGCTTGTATTTGTTAGGGGCTCTTAATATGCTAAAAGAATATTTGAACCTTAACAAAGTGATACTTTGTGCGCGCGCTTATCCTTTTGTTGCCAAGGCTGATTTAAGCATATATATATATTCTAGTACTACCAGTTTTGGTAAAAACTTCTTAGGAGGATATCAACAATTGAATATATCAACCAATTTGTTAAGGTGAAAATAGAATATTAACAGAATCTACCAAGTGACTGATCAGCAGTTGTGACTATATGCAGACTGAAGAGCTGGATGGGAACTAATCACCTCCATTTAATATTTTGCATAGGGTAGGTGCTTGACATGTTTGCTGAATGAACTAAGAATGAAATGCTAAAAGAACAAAGGTATTAGAAGAGTTAAGATTTGACAGCACTATAAAATTTGTATCATTCATATGAAATATTAAAGAAAAGTTTAAAAAAGATGCAAAATTTGAGCTTATTTTTCATAAAGTCATGAATCGGAGTTGAGAGGCACCTTAGAAGTTACCTGATCCAACCCATACCAAACAATATCCCTGACAAATGGTCTTCAAGTATCCAATGAAAGATGCTCTAATCCCTCCCCCTGACAAGTTCTAAATCCTATGAACAGGGCCAAACAGAGTCATTTGCTACTCCATTAGAGCCCTTCATCTCGAATGATATTAATCCATTAGTCACTACTCTTTGACCCCCATGCTTCAACCAGTTTGAAGTCCACCAAATTATTCTCATTGGTGTCTCTTGTCGATCCTGTGGCGCCTCTCCCATTTTTCATTATTTTTTAGATTTTACTGACAATAGTCTAGCTGTCATATCAGCAAATTCTTTAACTATTATGGAAATTGTCTGGGCCTAAGAACTTTATTGAAGGTAATTCTCTTATCGTCTTCTCACTTTATCAGTTCCCTGTTGGCCATTTTTGTTCTATATTTTTCTTTCTGAAGGTCATTCTTTTTGGTAGAAAAAACAGGAGTAGGGGTGGCTAGGTGGTGCAATGAGTAAAGTGCTGGCCCTGGAGTCAGGAGGACCTGAGTTTGGTTCCGGCCTCAGACACTTAACACCCAGACACACACAAAAATGAGCTGTGTAACCTTGGGCAAGTTATTTAACCCCAATTGCTCTCTAAAAAGGCAAAACAAAAAACAAAACAAAAACCAGGAGTAAAACATAATTGAGTAGTTCTGTCTCACCTTAGTTTTCTGCTTAGTTTTCCAACAGTGATCTTATCTTTTCTTTAATTTGACTCAAATATGCAAACATTTATTAATCTTAATTAATCTTAACCTTAGTGCTTTCCTCTGAGATTTCCCAGTCTATCCTGTAAACATCTTGTTTGTAACATAATTGTTTGTATGTCATCTCTACCATTAAATCGTGAGCTTCTTGAGAGCAAGAACTGTTTTTTGCCTTTCTTTGTATACCTAGAATTTAGCACAATCCCTGGCATGTAGTTAACTGACTGACTTATTGATCACTGTGTTAGAAACTGGGGATGCACTAACAAAAAGGAAAAACAATCTGTAACCTCAAGGCACTTGCTTATATTCTACTGGGGAATATAACATGTACATACATACATATACACATACATATGTGTGTAGATACATATAGATTTGTCTTGACTATATATGTATATATGTATTGAAGCATATATACATACATAACATGCCTATCTCCATGCGCACACACATATGTATGTAGATATGTATATACATACACATACGTATATGCACATGTGTGTGTGTGTGTGTGTGTAATTTGAGGAAGAAAAAATGCTAACAGTTGGAATGGGAATCAAGAAAAAAGGAGATAGTTGCTGATCTGAGCCTTAAAGAAAGCCTAAGGATTATAAGAAGCTGGTTCTTTTACTCTGACACAATTTGATAGAGTCTATTCCACATATGGGAAACAGCCTGTGCAGAGGCATGTAAATGGGAGGTGGAATAGCACCTAGGCTAGTTTGTCTGGAACATAGATATGTTAGTCATCATAGATATGATGTATCTGTAATTGTATATATATCAGAAGATGTGTGAAGATTGATGTGAATCTATCTGGAAAGGTCACTCAGAGCCACTTGGTGGGGGGCTTTAAATGTCAAAGTACCTTGTGTTTTGTTATCCTATAGGTGATAGAGAATTACTGAAGATATTTGACCGGCGGAGTGAAATAGTTAGACCTGTGCTTTGGGAAGATTATTTTGGCAACTATATAGGAGGTAGATTGGAGATAGGGAGGATTGGAAGCAGGGAGATCCAGTGAGAGACTGTTGGGTTAATCTAGGTGAGAGGTGATGATAAGAGTCTCAGAAAAGTTGTTGGCTGTGAGTAGAGAGGAGAGGACAGAGGAAAGAGATGTTAGGAAGTAGAACTGACAAGTCTTGGCAGCTAATTGGATGTAGGAGATGAGGGAGAGGGAAGAGGGTCAAAGATGATGCTGAGGTTGTGGACCTGACTTAACTGGCTAGTAGTGTGTCCTCAATATTTTTCTTTTACCTTAGTAATAGAGTTTTTAAAAGTTCTATTTTTTGGTTCTTCCTTCCTCAGAAGCTTTATCTCATTTTGTGCTTTGACATTCCTGACATTCTAATAGAAGGTTTCTTCTCTTTTGTTTTCATCCTCACTTTTGCCCTGGTGTGAATTTTTGTACATGTCTTTTAAAAATCTGAGTTGATAGATGAGTTCACGGTGTGTCCTTGCCATGTCTTCCTTTCTCTTCTAAAATCCTTATGTTCTTTTGCTAGCATTGATGCAAACATTCCCTCTGCTCCAGAGGTCTTTGTTTTCTTATCTAGAATGTCATATTTCTTAGAGCAGTTTTCTAGATTCCTTCCAGAGGTCTCATTCATCCTCAGATGAATAACCAGAAGTGAGTTGTCACTGTCAGGTTTGATAGGCCTAGGAGGTTCCTACATATGTTCCCTCCCAAATGTTTGAATGTTTGTGTCTGATGTTTATTTAAGCGAATGGTGATTAGTATATGAAGATAAGATTAAAAAAAAACAACTATGCCCTGTGCTCAAGAGGCTTATAGTGCTACTGTTGACATCCTATATTTAACAGACAAAATTGGAAACCAGATCAGAGGGGGCCGATGAAAGATTTGCAGAAAATAGTCATAGACAACATGGCTGTAGATGTGGATGGTAGGAAAGAAAATATTTGCTTAAAAAGCAGGGTTTTTTGTTTGATTTTTAGAAGGTAGAAGGTCTGTTCCTGCTTAAAGGAAGTTGCAAATTAGATAACTCAAGCTATGGGGTTGTAGTGGTAGGGGGCTGCCCAAGTGAGTGGAATGAATTGTACCAGGGTGAGTGAGAGGGCTTAGGGTGGGGAAAATAAGCATAAGGATTTCTGTCATAGAGAACAAGAGATATATCTTGATCAGGGAATTTCTTCATGATCTAGTGCCTGAGAACAAGGAATAAAAGACATTCTTAGCTTGAAAATTTCAGCTCCTTTAATTTTTGAAACTTATTATTATAAAATAACAGCAACATAATAGGTTGGAAAGAAGATTGGACTAGAAACCATGGGTCCATGGTTCAAGGATTTTGCCACTACACAAATATGTGACTTTGAGCCTTTCTTTCCTTGTTGCTTAAACAAGATAGTTGAATTGACTTTGTTTAGGCAAAACATCCTATGATTCTAAGATGAGATCAGCACCTTCCATAAAGTAGTGCCAGATGAGGGACCACAATTTCATAAGGCAATATCTAGTGTTTATACCTTGTAAGTAAGGGAGCTGAATATTGAGAAATACTTTTATTCTTCCCTATCACTGACAAACTCTCTCATTTCTCCTTAGTTCTTATTAGCTATACTCACACCAAAATAGATTCCGGCAAGATGTCCCCTTTCTCTATTGTGACGGCCTTGGTTGACAAAATTGGTAAGTAATGTTGTCAATCTGTTCTTCAGTTGAATTCAATTCAATTTCAGTATTGTAATAGTAATGCAATATAAAGATCTCCCTGTATTGGCTTGGTTTTCAAATTGATTGTGTTAAAACCCAGAGCTTATGAATCCCACTTGTGGGATGGACTTGTTGACGTGAAAGGAGAGGGCTGAACTGGGAGGAGCTGGTGATGTAAATTTAGAGAGACACAAGAAAAGAGAGAGGCAGAAGAACTTTTTGGAAGCAGCATCTTGGAGGTAGAGAGAGATGGAGAGGATTGCTGAGGGCCAGTTTGAATTGCCCAGGACTTTTGAGAGCTGCCAAGGACTGAGGAGACATGGCTGTTATGCTGGTACTTTGTCTGTCTGTTTTGATGTCGTTTTGCCAGATTTGTCCACTGGTGAAAGACAGTCTTGTTGTTGCAGAGGTCTTGGAACCTTGCTATTGGTTCAGAAGCCCCGAAGAAGGATTTTCTTGTTGTATGTTTACAGAAATCCTGGAAGAGGGTTTTGCTAATGTTTTCAGGGGTCCTAGGACTGTTCTGCCGACAGAGAATGAATTAATGAAGACACTGGCAATGTATCTTGTGGCCTTGCTAAGCTTTGTCTCCCCAGGAACAAAGATTGCTGAGAACTTGCCTCCTGTCAAGATGAAGAAAAGACCTCCATTTGGGTATTAAATGCTGTGCTTAAGCTTGTTGTAACTCTGGGGTAGATTCAATTGTGATCCAAGGGTGGGGAACTTTTGACCTTTTTGTGCTCTGTGATTGAACAAATGAATGTACTTTACTTGTGATTGGAAACTAATCTCCATTTGAGAACAGGGGCTTTATGATGGACTAAATGAATGTGATGTCCAGGGGTGGAGTAGTACTTGATTAAATCACACTTGGTAAATGCTGTATTTTGAATTATGCTATATGTTGATTCTCTCTGTTCTTAATTTGTCACTGAATAAAATGGAGAGCAGCTATGCTGGTATTTTGAACCTTGGGAAGTTGCCTTTGCTTGGCATTACAAGTATTATCGAAATATTCAATAGGTGTTGCTTGATTTGAGCAAAAATAATTTCCTTTCATATGGAATTTTATTATACTTCAGTTTATTTCTTCCCAACTTATTAGCAGACCCTTTTTAAAAAAAATGTATTTATTTACTTTTAGTTTACAACATTCAGTTCCACAATCCCTTGAGGTCCAAATTTTTGCCTCTCCCTCCCCCCTCAGTGTTGGCATGCAATCCGATATAGGTTCTACTGATACCTTCACATTAAACATTAGTCAGTTGTAAAGAAGAATTATAACCAATGGAATGAACAACGAGAAAGAAGGAATAAAACAAAACCAAAAAAAAATAGAGCAAGTAGTTTGTTTCAATCTGCATTCAGACTCTAGTTCTTTCTCTGGATGTGGATAGCCCATTCTATTATGAGTCTTTTTGAGTTGTCTTCTAACCTTACATTTCTGAGAAGAGCCCAGTCTATCAAAGTCAGTTGTACGATATGTCGGTAATTTTGTACAAAGTTCTGGTTCTGCTCTTCTCACTCAACATCAGTTTATATAAGTCTCTCCAGGTTATTATGAAGTCCATCTAGCAGACACTTTTCAAGATAGGATTAACTCTTCCTGTGTGCCTGTTTGGAATTGACTTCAAATTTTTATTGTGTCAATTTTCTAAAAGTTAGCACCTCAGTCTGTCTTTCCAGAGCAGAGCTGGTCTAGATTTGGCACCAAAGTGAAACCAGGTAAAGAGAGCAATAGCGAAGCAAAGCTCTTTAGTTGTCTTGTTCATCAATTAGTTGCCAGACTTATATAGAAACTTTCCTAAGTGACATATTTTTTTGAAAAAAGGATGAATCTACCTCCAATGAAGTGGAAGTTAAAACAATAATTAGGAATTATTTTGTCCAGTCGTATGCACATAAATTTGACAATCTTAGTGAAATGGATGAATATTTACAAAAATATAAGTTTCCCAGATTAACTGAAGAGGAAGTAAATTACTTAACTTCATCTCAGAAAAAGAAATTGAACAAACCATCAATGAACTCCCTAGGAAAAAATCTCCAGGACCAGATGGATTTACTAGTAAATTCTATCAAACATTTAAAGAACAACTGATTCCAATACTCTACAAACTATTTGGGAAAATTGGTGAAGAAGGAGTTATACAAAATTCTTTCTATGACGCAAATATGGTACTGATACCTAAATCAGGAAGAGACAAAATGGAGAAAGAAAATTATAGACCAATCTCCTTCATGAATATAGATGCAAAAATTTTAAATAAAATATCAGCAAAAAAACTACAGCAACTTATCACAAGAACAATACACTTTGATCAGGTAGGATTTATTCCAGGAATGCAAGGATGGTTCAATATTAAGAAAACTATCAGTATAATTAATCATATCAGCAACAAAACTAGCAGAAACCATATGATTATCTCAATAGATGCAGAAAAGGCTTTTGACCAAATATAACATCCATTCCTATTAAAAACACTAGAAACTATTCCTATACTAGAAAGTATAGGAATAAATGTAATCTTCCTTAAAATAATAAGTAGCATCTATCTAAAATCATCAGCAAGTATTATATGTATTGGGGAAAAGCTAGAAGCATTTCCAATAAGATCAGGGATGAAATAAGGATGTCCACTATCACCCTTCTTATTCCATTTGGTGCTAGAAATGTTAGCAGTAAGAGAAGAAAAAGAAATTGAAGGAATCAAATTTGGCAAAGAAGAGACTAAGCTATCACTCTGCAGATGATATGATAATATACTTAGAGAATTCTAGAGAATCAAGTAAAAAACGACTTGAGATAATAAATAAATTTGGCAAAGTTGCAGCATATAAAATAAACCCACATAAATCCTTGGCATTCCTGTATATTTCTAATGAAATCCAGCAGTAAGAGATAGAAAGAGAAATCCCTTTTAAAGTTACTGTAGCCAACTTTGATAGACCAGACTCTTCTAAAAAATGCAGGGATATAAGTAAATTCCAAAAGACTCATGATGGAGAGAGATGTCTGCATTCAGAGAAAGAACTAGAAAGAACAGAGTTTGAATGCATGTTGAAGCAAATTACCTGCTCTCTTTCTTTTTCTTGTTTGGTTTTGTTTCCTCTTTCCCATTGTTCATTACATCTGATACAATCCTTCTTTATAACCTGACCAATATCTAATGTGAAAGTATCTGCAGATCCTATACCTGATTGTATACAACTGTGGGGGGGAAGGGAAGAAAAATTTTTTTTTAAAGTAATTGGGGTTAAGTAACTTGCTCAAGGTTACATGGCCAGTTATTTCTGGATGTGGTGCTAAGTATCTGAGCCCAGGATTCGATCTCCAGGTCATCCCGACACTGGGGCCGGTGCTCTTACTTGCTGAGCCACCTGGCCGCCCCAGGGGAAGAAAATTTGAAACTCAAAGAACTGGGGAACTGAATCTTGTAAACTCAAAGTAAACGAACAAATTAATAAAGACCAAAAAAAAAAACCCCAATAAAGTTACAGTAGGCATTATAAAATATTTGGGAATCTACCTGCCAAAACAAACCCAGGACCTATATGAACACAACTACAAAGCACTTTTCACACAAATAAAGTCAGATCTAATTGTAAAACATCAGTTGCTCATGGCTGGGTTGAGCTAATATAATAAATATGACAATTTTACCTAAATTAAATTACATATTTAGTGCCAAACCAATCAATCTACCAAAAAATTACTTCATAGAGCTAGAAAAAGTAGCAACAAAATTCATTTGGAAGAACAAGAGGTCCAGAATGTCAAGGGAACTAGTGAAAAGAAATGCTGGGGAAGGTGGCCTAACCATACCAGATTTTAATCTGTATTATAGAGCAGCAGTCATCAAAACTACTTGATACTGGCTGAGGAATAGAGTAGTGGATCAATGGAATAGATTTGGTACACGTGACTCAGCAGTCAATGACTATAGTAATCTACTGTTTGATAAACACAAAGACCCCAGTTTTTGGGATAAGAACTCACTATTTGACAAAACCTTTGGGGAAAACTGGAATATAGTATGGCAGAAACTGGGCATAGACCAATATCTAGCACCATATACCAAAATCAAGTCTAAATGGGTGCACGATCTAGGTATAAAGGCTAAAGTATAAAGGTAAGCAGTCTGGGAAAGCAAGGAATAGTTTACCTGTCAGATTTATGGAGAAGGGAAGATTTTATGACCAAACAAGAGTTAGAGAACATTATAAAATGCAAAATGGATAATTTTGATTACATTAAATTGAAAAGTTTCTGTATAAACAAAGCCAATGTAACCAAGAGTAAGAGGGAAGTAGAAAATTGGGAAAGAATTTTTACAACCAGTATCTCTGATAAGGCCTCATTTCCAAAATATACAGAGAAGTGAGTCAAATCTATAAGAATACAAGTCATTCCCCAATTGATAAATGGTCAAAACATATGAATAGGCAATTTTCAGAGGAAGAAATTAAAGATATCTATAAGCATATGAAAAAATGCTCCAAATCACTATCGATTAGAGAAATACAAATCAAAACAACTCTGCGGTACCACATCTCACTGGTCAGATTGGCTAAGATGACAGAACAGGAAAATGATAAATGCTGGAGAGGATGTGGAAAAATTGGAATACTAATGCATTGTTGGTGGAATTGTGAACTGATTCAACCATTCTGGGAGCAATCTGGAACTATGCCTAAAGGGCTATCATACCCTTTGACCCAGCAATACCACTTTTAGGGTTGTATCTCAAAGAGATCATAGAAGTGGGAAGAGGCCCCATATGTACAAAAATATTTATAGTAGCTCTTTTTGGGGTGGCAAAGAATTGGAAATCAAGGGGATGCCCATCAATTGGAGAATGGCTAACTAAACAAGTTGTGGTATAGGAATGTAATGGAATACTATTGTGCTATAAGAAATGAGGAGCAGATGGATTTCATAATAACCTGGAGAGACATATACAAACTGATGTTGAATGAGAAGGGCTGAACCAGGAGAAATTTGTACACAATTGTAGACACAATGTATGTGTGACGACCAACTTTGATAGACTGGGCTCTTCTCAGCAATGCAAGGTTATAAGACAACTCCAAAAGAGTCATAATGGAAAGAGATGTGCACATCCAGAGAAAGAACTACAGAGTTTGAATGCAGATTGAAGCAAACTACCTGCTCTCTTTCTTTTTCTTGTTTTGTTTTGTTTCCTCTTTCCATTGTTCATTCCATTGGTTATAATTCTTCTTCACAACCTGACTAATGTTTAATGTGAAGGTATTTGCAGATCCTATATTTGATTGCATGCCGCCTTGGGGTGGGGGAGGAGGGAGAGAAAATTTGAAACCCAAGGGATTGTGGAACTGAATCATGTAAACAAAGTAAACAAACAAATTAATAAAAAAATGAAATTTTTTATGAGAAACTTGAAGATTAAAAAAGCGTAGTCTTAGGTTTGGAAGACTTTAGAGGTTATCTAATTTAGTCTCTTGCTTCACACAAGAATCCCTGCTATAGTGTCTATGATGGATGGCCACTTAGTTTGTGCTTGCACATACTCAGTGAAGGTAGACTTACTACCTAATGAGGCAGCCCATTCCCTTTGTACATAGCAGGCAGCTATGCTAGACCTGGATTCAGGAAGATCTGAGTTTCAATCACTTACTAGATATGTCACCCTTGGCAAGTCACTTAACCTCTGTCTGCCTCAGGTTCCTCATCAGTAAAAGAGGGATAACAATAGTACCTATGTTCCAGGGTTGTTGGGAGGATAAAATGAGATAATATTTGTAAAACACTTTGCAAATATTAAGGCATGATGTAAATGCTGGCTATTATTATTCATATTATTATTTGTAAAAAAAACAAAAAAGAAAAGATTTTCATTAGACAGCTTGCTGTAGTGGAAAGAACTCTGGGCTTGTGTCAGGAAACCCAGATTCATATCATGGCCCTGCCACTTACTAGCTGTGTGACTTTTGGCAAGTCACATAATTCCTCTTAATTTCTTATCTGTAATAATACTTGCAACTGCCCCCCCTCCTAGGGCTGTTAAGATGAAAGCATTCTGTAAACCTTAAGGCATTATGTGAGTTGTTATAGATTTGTTTCATACTGTGAAGGATCAGTGATTTCATAGGTACTTAGCTGATCCAGATTGTAAAACCCATACATGCCTTCTCATCTTGGATGACTCTTGTCTTGTGTAATAACAAAATAGTATATTATTATACTGAGTCAAATGCTTCCTCTCATTGGTGTATAATATTCCCTATAAAATATTTAGAACTCTTGAGGAAATAGACCCCTCACATAAATGAGGGAAATTAACTTAAATTGAAACCAAATGTGAACCAGGAGAAGTAGAAATAGACTCTTTTAAACACATGTGCCTCTGTATTTTTCTGCCTATTAGAGTAGATGTTTTTAAATAGGGGTAGATTTGAGGGAAATCCATGAATTGGGTATGGGAAAAAAAGATTATTGTCACTAGCCTTTAGTTTCATAATCATATATATTTTATTTTGTGCATCTAAAACCGTCAGTCTGAGAAGGGTTCCTTAAAGGGGCTTCATCAAGGGGTCCCATGAAAAAAGGGTTAAGAACTCTCCCACTAGAGAGTTAGGAGGGGAAAGCAGTAGGGGAAGCCTTGTTGCTAGAAAGATGACTTATCCTTCCCAGTTTCTAGACTGAGTGTGTAGCATACTTTTTTTTTTTTATCAATTGCTTTATTAGCTTCTAGTTTACATCATTCATTTCCACAAGATTTTGAGTTACAAGTTTTCTCCCCGTTTTTCCCCTAGCCACCACCCCAAAATAGCAATCCCATTGGATATCCCCTCCTCCAATCTGCTTTCTCCCATATCTATTCCCATACCCCCTCTGACTTTCCAGTAGGGCATGGTGGATCTATATGCCCCAGTGCCTGTATATCTTATTTCCCAGTTACACGTAAAATAATATTAATAATAGTATATATATATATATATATCTATATCTGTGTGTATGTGCATATATATTTAAACATTTGATTTTAAAACTTTGAATTCCAGATTCTTTCCCTTCCTCCCTCAATCACCCACCCTTACTGGGAAGATAAGCAATTCAGTATAGGTTGTACATGTGTAGCTATGCAAAACATTTCCATAGTGGACATAATGTAAAAGACTGACTATATTTCCCTCCCTCCTATCCCACCTCCCACTTGTTCTGTTCTATACTTTAATCCCATCCCTTTTCAAAAATGGGTGCTTCCAACTTCCCTCCCCACCCCTGCCCTCCCTTCCATCATCCCCCTTCTCATCCCCTTCCCCCCTACTCTCCTATAGGGGGAGATACCCTATTTAGTGTATATGTTATTCCCTCCCTAAGCCAAATTCAATGAGGATAAGGTTGACCCATTCCCTTTTGCCTTCCTGTTCTTCCCCTCCATTGCGACCATTTTCCCTTGCTTCTTCTGTATGAGATAGTTTACCCCATTCTGTCTTTCCCCTTCTCCTCTCATTATATTCCTCTCTCACCTCTAATTTCACCTTTTAAGTATAATCCCTTCCTATTCAAATGGTCCTGTGCTCTCTATGTATACCTGTACACATATATGCACACGTTCACATATGTATTCTTATGCCCATATACCCTCCTATATAGACATATGTGTGTGTATGTTTGTTTATAGATATAGATATATATATATATACATTTCTATTCCCTTCAACTATTCTCATACTGAGAAAAGTTTCATAAGTTACAATTATCGTTTTTCCATATAAGGATGTAAATAGTTCAACTTTGATAAGTTCCTTATGATTTCTTTTCCCTGTTTACCTTCTCATGCTTCTCTTGATTCTTGTATCTGAATGTCAGAATTTTATTCAACTCTGGTTTTTTCATCAAGAATGCTTGATAGTCCTCTCTTCCACTGAATGACTATATTTTCCTCTGAAACATGATACTCAGTTTTTCTGGGTAGGTGATTCTTGGTTTTAATCCCAGCTCCTTTGACTTCCAGAATATCATATTCCAAGCCCTTCAATCCCTGCCAGATCCTGTGATATCCTGATTGTGTTTCCACAATACTCAAATTGTTTCTTCCTGACTGCTTATAATATTTTCTTCTTGATCTGGGAATTCCGGAACCTGGCTATAATATTTCTAGGAGTTTACTTTTTGGGATCTTTTTCAGGAGGTGATCAGTGGATCAAGCTTTCATTTGCCCTCTGGTTCTAAAACATCAGGGCAATTTTCCTTGAGAATTACTTGAAGGATGATTTCTAGGTTCTTTTTTTGATTATGGTTTTCAGGTAGTCCAATAATTTTTAAATTATCTCTCCTGGATCTATTTTCCAAGTCAGTGGTTTTTCCGATGAGATATTTCACATTGCCTTCTATTTTTTCATTTGTTTGGATCTGTTTAATAGTATCTTGATTTCTCATAAAGTCACTAGCTTCCATTTGCTCAAATCTAATTCTGAAGGAATGATTCTCTTCACTGAGCTTTTGAGATTCTTTTTCCATCTGGCAAATTTGGCTTTTTAAGGCATTCTTCTCCTCATTGCCTTTTTGAGCCTCTTTTGCCATTTGAGTTAGTCTATTTTTTAAGGTGTTATTTCTTCAGTCAGGTTGTTGACTCTCATTTCATAATTTTCTTGCATCGTTTTCATTTCTCTTCCTAATTTTTCCTCCACTTCTCTTATTTGGTTTTCAAAATCCTTCTTAAGGTCCTCTGGCCTGTAACCAGCTCATATTTTTCTTTGAAGCTTTTAGTGCAGGAGATCTGATTTCACTGTCTTCTTCTTGTTCCATGCTTTGATACTTTTTGTCACCAAAATAGGAGTGTAAAGTTGGGGTTGCTCTATTTATTTTGCTTCCTTTGCCTTCTTATGTCGCCACTCAATTACTTGACCCCTGGGCTTTTTGCCACAGTAGGACTCTGCTACCAGACAGGGGAGCTTTGTCCCAAATTGCTGGGGTTTTCTCATCTGCTAAAGATATTAGTTGGATGCCCTCTCTGAAGCCTCTATACGCTCTTGCTAGCTGGTCACACACCCCAGGACCTCCACCCTAGACCCCAATCCAGATCCAAGCAGGTTAAAAGAAGAGCAATTACCCTTCAGACTGGTTGCTTGGCCCCCCTACAATGTGTAGGCAAGGAGCTGAAGCAGCCACGTGGCTGCCGCTGCACAACCACCATGCCTCAGTGACTACTTCCCCGGGGGGCAAAGGCCAACTGCATTCTCGAACTACTGGATCCCAATGTCCACGCTGTACTGACCTCTCACTTTGTCCTTAGCATCTATGTGTTGATAGTTCTGGAAACTGCCACAGCTGCTAGTGATCTGAAGTCCCTCCAGCTGGTAGCTGGTCAGGCTGTCCTGAGGCTAAAACCTCCGGCTAGTGTGGGGCCGGGGTAGGCTCCCAGAGCTGTGCTCTGGCTGCCGTGCTGGGCTCTCCTCAGTGGGAGGTTAGCTTCTCTATGTCATTTTGTGGGTTCTGTAGCTCCAAAGTTTGTTCAGTCACCTTTTACATGAAGTGGAGGAGGTGGAAGCTGGAGCCCCGAGGAAGTCCTGTTTCTACTCCACCATCTTGACTCCGCCCCCCACTATATCCTGTAGCATACTTTCTCTAGAAACATTGCCTAGGCTCCTTTCTCCTCCAGGGATAAGCCAGATAGGAAGACAGCTGTGTAGCCTCTATTCAATTCTCTTTTTTAACAAGTATTTGTTAAGCACTTATTAGATCTAAATTTAACCTGGCTGTACTGGCTTCTTCATCTTTATCTCTAAATGTTATATCTGGCAATCCAACTTCAGAGTATGGAAAAGGGGGCTGTAATCTAGTCAGTCAAATTTCTCTGTATTTTTTTCCTCAGACTTATGTAAGAAAGTCATAAGTCCAGAAAATGACATTAAATTCAGTGGACATGTGAGTTGGGTTGGAAAGACATCTATGGAAGTCAAGATGCACATGTGTCAGGTGAGTAGCTGCTTTGTTTCTGAATTCCTGGTTTAGGCAAATCCTATAAAAGGGGGATGGGTAGACTCTATGAACTCTGAGGTTGCTTCCAGCTTTAGCTCTGTGAACCCATGATCCTATATTTGTACCTCTACCTTTATGAGAGACCAGTTAGTTCCTCTTTTTTCCCCCAAGGCAATTGGGGTTAAGTGATTTGCCCAGGATCACACAGCTAGTAAGTGTTGAGGTATCTGAGGCTGGATTTGAACTGACTCCAGGGCCAGTGCTCTATCCATTGTGACACCTAGCTGCCTTCAGTTACTTCCTTTTAATAGAATAAGCTGCACCCTACATCAGAGTTGCCATCTTGCTAACAGCTTACTAGTTGGTGACAAGAGTGATCTCACTGGTGTGGTTTGTGATAGGACCAGCATTTTCCTTCTTTTTTCCTGCTGACGACATGGGGAAACTTTACCTAAATGAAGATAAAACTGCCCAGATTGTCCTGCATAATTGGCCCTGGATTCTCTGATGAGATGCTTATGCACTTAATAAATGCTTGTTTCCTTCTTCCTGGTCATCTAAGGGCATAAAAAAGTCTCAGCAATGTGGAATCTAGACCCCTTGGACTTGGTGGATTTCTGAGATCCATTTGAGTAGCCCTGCTTGCCCTGCCCTGCAGACCACATGGGTCTGCATATGGCGACAAGGAGGACTGTTTCCAAAAAAGCTAAGTTCCCCCATATCCTTGGTGTGCATTCTTTCTATATTAGGGCAAAGTCAGCCTCCTTGTATTAAATGGTCAATGATTTTCAAGTGCCTCATTGTGTCCCAACCTTGAACCTGATCTAAGATACAGCAGGTGTTAGAGTTGCTCCCACACATGGGTGTTCCCTTATCAGTGATGGAGCAGACAATTAAAAAAAACTTTTACAGCCCCCCATTTCATGTATTTATATATTCTTTCCTGTTTCTTCCTTAAGTCCCTGGGGATAATCTCATTCACTTGGGTCTCTGACCAAGCATTCTGCAAACTTGTTTTGTAGGCAGTACCACATGCACATGCTTGCCTGCTAGCTTCCTTTTTAAGATTAAAAAAAGATGTTCTTTTTAAAATTGGTGTTGCCCTGGTCTACAGTTTCTCCCTACTTGGCAAAGTGCTCCAGTATTTAGTGACTGAGGTGGATTCCTAGGCTTTTTTAGTTTCTTGATTGTGGTAGTTTAGCAATTTTTATATAGTGACTTTTGGTTTACAAAGCACAGTGAATGTTGTCTCTGTCTCTTTCAATTGATTTACATAAGATAAGCTTCCTTAGGATCTGGGAAAGGAGCATAAGATCAGAGATTTAGAGTTGGAAGAGATTTCTGATTTTGGGTCCAAGTCCCTTATTTCATAGATGAAGAAATTTAGGCCTAGAAAATATAAGTGAGTTGTCTAGGGTCATGTAGTTAATAAGTATCTGAGACAGATTTTGAAGTTGGTTCTTCTTGATTCCAAGTCCAGCATTTTATCCATTGTAGTTTATGTGGTATCTGTATTGGTGGTAGTTTATGTCAGTATCTGTTCTTTTATATTTTCCATTTTTCAGTGTCACCAGCTAGTTTAGATAGGCCTCAATATAGGTAGTAAAATACTCAACTTCATAAGGTTTATCTGGCCATAGGCCTGTGGGAGTTTATTGGTGAGATTAATTTAATATTTGTGAAAAAATTTGGAGCATTGTATGTGAGAAGGTTTTTTTTTTTTGATGGAAGCTGTGATTTTGTTGGTATAGAGAACTCCTAGTGAGGAAACTTCCTTCATGGATGCAAATTAACACCTGGTCTGTCATGTATAATCACAGAGTATAATCACCTGGTACCCTGAAAGGTTAAAGGACTTGCTAGGATCTTTTACCCCAGAGGCAGGATTTGAATTCAGGTCTTTCAGACTCTAAGGCTCTCCACCCACTATCCCATGTTACTTGACAGTATGTCAGTCAGATAATAATGATCTTGTAGATGTTCATAGTTATTTTCACATGACTATTTCTTTTTTTTTTTTTGTCTTTTTTTGGAGGGCAATTGGGGTTAAGTAACTTGCCCAAGGTTACATGGCTAGTTTTTTTTGTGTGGGTGTTAACTGTCTGAGGCCGGAACTGAACTCGGGTCCTCCTGACTCTTGGGCCGGCGCTTTACTCATTGCGCCACCTAGCCGCCCAACACATGACTATTTCTTAAAGTCATAGCACTAGTTTAGAATTATGGCATGATTTATAGTCAATATCTGTTCTATCTGAACTCTTTCTTTTTTTTATTTTAGTTACATGATACGGTTTACCATCCTGTCTTGGATGCAACATTTGTAATGGTGGCCCGTGATCCTGAAAACAAAGGGTAATTATTAATATAGAACTCTACAATATGTCACTAGTATTTTTTATTATTTTTATTCCACAGGAACTAAATTGAATTTCTAAGTCAATTGACTTAGTTATTTCTAGTGGAATTAACTAAGTTAATTTATTTGGTTAAGAAAAAGCTAGATTCTATAATCTTCTTACTTATATATTCTTCCTGTTCCTTCTCCCTTAAATTCACTTTAAACATTTTGGCTATTCTCAAATTCACATTTGAGAATATTTGTTACCAATATTTTGTTCACAGCAGTAGAGTGAACCACAAATCAAATTTGAGTTCTATCTTCACATTCTTTAGCTGTGTACTAGCTTTGAACAAAATCAGTCAAATTCTTAAAAAAAATTATTGTTGAATGGACAAATATATACCAAATACCATGTGGTATATGTTAATGTGGCTAAGTTAAAATAGAAACCTCACTTTGTCAAACTATGTACATGGTCTAGGACAGTTAATCCATATATATATTCAAGGATGTGTGCTACCCATAGTAGACTTTTAAAGCATATCGTATTTAATTCAAAGACAGTGGGGTCTAATATAGAAATTCTCAAACTTTTTGGTCAGGTTCCCTTTCCAAGACTTGAAAATTTTCAAACACCCCAAAGTTCTTCGGTCATTTCTAGTCATGTCTGACTCTTCAGGACCCCATTTGGGGTTTTCTTGGCAAAGATACTGAAGTGGTTTGCCATTTCCTTCTCTAGCCCATTTTATAGATGAGGAAACTGAGGCAGACACATGAAGTGACTTGCCCAGGATCACATAACTAGTAAGTGTCTGAGGTCAAATTTGAACTCAGGTCTTCCTGACTCCAGAGCCAGTGCTGTATCCCATGCATGACTTAGCTGCCCCTGAGGACCCCAAAGAGCTTGTTATTTATGTGTATGTGTATATCTGTGTATTTGTGTATCTATATCTATATATGTGTGTGTGTATACATATACATACATACATATATATACACATTGGTATTTGCCATATTAGAAATTAAAGCTGATAAATAATTAAAATATTAATTCATAAAAAATAACAATAATAAGCCTATTACATGTTAATACAAATGGCATAGTTTTATGAAAAATAATGCTTATTTTCCAAAACAAAAATTAGTGAGAAGAGTGGCATTGTTTTACATATTTCTGCAGTTGCTTTAATGCTTGACTTATCAGAAGACAGTTCTGTTCTCCTATATGCTTCTGTATCCAGTCTATTGTGATTTGTTGTTTTTTTGTTGAAGAGTATGAAGAAAATCTGGGTATACACCTATATTTATAAGTTGGAAAAGACAAGAGCATTTTAATAAGGAAATGATGTTTTAGTACTATTATGAAAATGGTTTTGACCTTAAGGACCAGCTCTAAAAGGGTCTCAGTGATCCTCAGAGATCTGAAGACCACACTTTGAGAAGTGCTGGTTTCATGGACAGAGTGTTTCAGAGACATGGAGACATAGGGCCAACCCCTGGCCCTGACCTGTGTAGTAAATGGGCAAGTCACTGCTAACCTCTCAGTACTCTAGACAACTCTCTCAGTGTATAAATGGTAGAAAATTGGCAGAAGGAGTGTTTTCACCTGTTATTTCATTGTACTAGTGAGATCCCAAGTTTAGTCCCTGTCCTTGTCCATATTTGATGAATTCCAAATGAACCCTTCTGGGAAAAACTCATCTTTTCTTCAGCCCTCTTTTCTATTTTGGCAGAGGGAGATCTAGATTTGAATTCTGCCTCTGACTAGTTTTTTTGGGTGGGTGGTGGTCACAAGGAAGTCATGTGACTGGCAGTTCTTTAAACAAAGAGGTAAGTTGAAAATCTGGATCAGTGGAGGGAATTACCACGGCAGAGCAATTCTTCATACTGTTAAAATCACAGTACTAGATCAGAAGAGGGGTTGGGGGTTAGCAGACGTCATCAAATTGCTGTTAGTCAATGTTTATATTTGGATTTTTTGGTAAGTTTGTCAAAATACATAATATTGCTTATATAATTGACTAAATGTATAATAAATATATACAAATATTTAAAAATAAATGTGTAGATAAATACATCAAAATGCCCTTGAGGGAGAGAACTTACCTTAATTTAATTTTTAACACCTTTTAGCTTTTTATTGTCTAGGTACTTGTGTCTTTGACAAAATGGAGAATCTTTTTGTAATATGAATAAGCACACCTCGATACAACTAACACCTGTATCATAAGACCTTCAAAAGTTTGTGCTATATCAGCCACACAGAGAAAAAGATGGAAGATTTGAAAAAATGAAAGGACAACCTCAGTTTTGGCTAAATACCATATCTTGACATGCATTCATATATACACACATATTAGTTAATGCTTACATATATTTATTATATATGTATGTATATATATACTACATATATGTATCTCTCTCCATATATACATATGTATGTATTTATTTTTTCTTCCCTCTTCAGGCCAGCTTTTATAAATCCATTAGTCCCTGAAGGTCCAGAGGAAGAGGAACTCTTCAAGCAAGGAGAACGTATGCTACTTTATATATAGTAGCCTAAGAAAACATACTAAATAGACTGTTGGGGAGATTTTAAGATTGTTTACTGAAATTATGTGCTAATCACATGTTCTCTTCATGTGGGATATGGCTAATTTTTCAGATTTGCTTTTTAGAAACCTCACCCACTTTGACCAGGGATTTGGATCAAACTGTAAACCCTAAACCCGAATGAACATTATTAACTTGCTGAATCCCAAATTCAAATGCTAATATGTTTTTACTGATTTAAGAACTGAGCCAAAGTCCTTTACCCCCAAGGACTATTTAATGTGTTCTAATAAATTCATTAGCTTATTCATTGACTTCTGAGCTGTGAGGCATGAAAGGCAACACAATATGAGTTTAACACAGAACCCCTGCCTTCTAGGAGACTGAAACCTAGTGGATGGTGGCGGGGCAGAGGTTGGGAGACAGGAAAGAA
Source organism: Petaurus breviceps papuanus (assembly GCF_028583685.1). Lineage (NCBI taxonomy): Eukaryota > Metazoa > Chordata > Mammalia > Diprotodontia > Petauridae > Petaurus > Petaurus breviceps. The sequence continues at coordinate 676,189 of NW_027187314.1, read as the reverse complement.
CAAGAATGATACAAACAGCACAAAACAGAATATGACAATATATGAGAGGTACTAGGAGCTATTGGAGGTAAGGGAGATCACTTGTGGATGGGAGAAGCTAAGAAGGCTACTTAGAAGAGGTGCTATTTAAACTGGGCCCCTTTTACATGAAATTAGCCACGTAGTGCTTTTAGAAAAAGAAGCATTACTGTACCTCATGTGAAAGTGTACTTTGGGGGTGGCCAGGTGGAGCAGTGAGTAAGAGTGCCAGCCCTGGCGTTGGGAGACCCGGGATCGGTTCCAGCCTCAGATACTTGGCACCCACACAAAATAACTGGCTGTGTAACCTTGAGCAAGTTACTTAACCCCAATTGCTTTAAAAAAAAAAAAAGAAAGTGTACTTTGGTAGGGAGAAGATAATTTGATTTTATTACGAAGAATGAATAAATTGAGGGCACTTAGGTGGCAATAGAGCAATGGCCCAGAGTTAGGAGGATCTGAGTTCAAATTTGACCTCAGACATTTACTAGCCATGTGACTCTGGGCAAGTCACCTAACCTCGATTGCCTCCATTAAAAAACAAAAACAAAAACCGAATAAATCAGCTTTTAAAATAAACTCTATCTTCTTTGCTTCCTTAAACTACCAGTCTAGAATATAACAAAAATATCAATGCTGCTGAACTTGTATTTCATTTGGGTCCAGCTATTACTCAACACTATATAATGCTGCAAGGATGTAGACATTTAGAGAGACAAGATTATATTAGTTGCAATTGATTGAAAGAGTATAGTATAGGCTTCTTAGATACTGCTTGCTACTCTCACTGTGGTGCATTGTGTACTTTTTGAATTTCCCATTTTCTAGATAATAAGGTGAGGAGGATTGCCTCCGGTACTGCATCCTTATTGAAAATGGCTCCCACCGCAGAAGAAAGGAATGCAGTTCATAACATGTTCCTTAACACGCTGGACCCAAGGCAAGTTGGGGAAGACAACTTGAAAAGAGGGAGAGTATCTGTTGAATATGGACTTTTTGATGAGCTAAGTGTAATGCATTTCAAATTGGAAGACTTTTTTTTTAAATTTTAAATTGACTTTTAATTTTTATTTAAATAAATTTAAAATTAAATTAAATTTTAAAATGACTACTTCCCTTGAGTCATTATCTAAAGCCTTATGGTGTCGTGGAGGTGACATGGGATCCTAGACTAGGTCAGTGGAACACAAACATTGGCAGGAACAGTTTCTTCCTAGGAATTGGGATGTCAGTAAATGTGTGATCCAAGAATCACTGTGTCTGGGTTTGAAGAATCCCATCATCAGAAGGTTGACTACCAGGGGATGAAGTTTTCCCATAACTACTCATGGAACTTTCTGTTTGGGTCTGCATTAGTTGGAAGTGGTACCTTCACTGATGAAATCTGAGGTCCTTGAAGAATTGGAGTGTCTAGGAAGTTACATATTTTTCCACTTTGTGTAGCAAAAATACATTTGTGAGAAATGTGTCCACAGCTTGTGTATACCTCTTTTGGTACCCTGGACCTGGTTCAAATTGCTTTGATCAAAGAGCACCCTGAGATTAGGTTCATAGATAATGTTTCCTTACCTCACTGTCATCTCAAGCAGACCCTTTAATGCATTGGAAGAATTCATCTCTCTTCCTCCAGGAAAGGAGTGTGATTTTTTTCACATTTATTTCATAAGCTCTGATCTTAATTGTTCTTCAGTAAATCTGAGATTAGTTTTAATGTTAGTAGCTGCTTTAGTTTCCATTCTGCAAAGCAAAGGACATTGTAGGGAGGGTATTATAGCAGATGGCTTAGAGGTCACTACATTTCCTTGGCTGTTCCAAGTTGTGAAGCTCTGCCTATAGTTATTCAGCAAATATTTATTAAATATCTGCTCTGTGCCCAGTACTGTGCTAGGCACTGAGAATATAGGGACAAAACCAAAATAATCCTTGCCCTAAAGCAGTGGTTCCCAAAACTTTTTTATCTCAAGTGCCCTTTACACTCTTTAAAAAAAAATTTTTTTTTAAAGCAATTGGGGTTAAGTAACTTGCTCAAGGTTACACGGCCAGTTATTTCTGGGTGTGGTGCTAAGTATCTGAGCCCGGATTTGATCCCTAGGTCATCCTGACACTGGGGCCCGTGCTCTTACTCACTGAGCCACCTGGCCGCCCCATCCCTTTACACTCTTAAGAAAATTTGGGGGTGGTTAGATGGTGCAGTGAATAAAGCGCTGGGGGACCAGGAGGACCTGATTTCGGTTCTGGCCTCAGACACTTACCACCCACACAAAAAACTAGCTGTGTAACCTTGGGCAAGTTACTTAATCCCAATTGCTCTCCAAAAAAACAAAAAAAAGAAATTTTGAAGACCGCAGAGAGTTTTTATTTATGTGGGTTATATCTATTAGTATGTATTTGCCACATTAAAAATTAAAACCAATGGAGTGGCTAGGTGGCACAGTGAATAGAACACTGGCCCTGGAGTCAGGAAGACCTGAGTTCAAATCCAGCCTCAGACACTTAATACTTACTAGCTGTGTGACCTTGGACAAGTTACTTAACCCCAATTGCCTTGCCTTCCCCTTCCAAAAAAAGCAAAAAAAAAAAAAAATTAAAACCAATAACATTTTGAGATATTGATTCATTTAAAAATAACAATAAGCCAATCACATGTTAACACAACTTTTTAATAATAATTAGTAGATAATAAATACATGCTACATAAATACATATTTAATAATACATTATAATTAATAACTATTTTTACAAAACAAAAAAATTAGTGAAAAAAGTAGTGTTGTTTTACATACTTTTTTCAAATCTCTTTAATGTCTGGTTTAATGGAAAATAGCTGGGTTCTCCTATCTAGTAGGCCTCATATAGCAGATGTACCCGAACTGAACTTTGAAGGAGGCCCAGTATTCTGTGAGGCAGAGGAAGGGGAGAAATCCTGGCAGAGAAGGTGGGATTAATGCCAACAACTTCCAGAGATGTCCAACTCGTACAACAACCAAGGACCCTAATTCCCCTCTTTTTCTGACTTGACTCAACCTTGTCTTCATATCATATTTCACTATTTATACCTGCACATCTTGTAATAATCCTTACATATTCTTGCAGTAGGGCCGATATACTTAGTAATTTACCTTAACTTTTCAGAGAAGGTAAATAGTGAGGAAGAGGAAAATGAAGCAACAGAGATTAATTGCATTGCTAGCAAAGAGGTAGGATTGTGCAGGAAATCATAGGAGGACATGAAAAAGTATAAGATATGTTTGATTACAAGGGAGCACATTTTGTGTTTTGTGTAGCACCAAAAAACAACAGCAGCAACAACAGCAAAAACAAAGACCCAGCAGGATGTGATGGAATCTTGCTTTTGGGCTTATTAGTGGCTGAACTATATGACTTTGGGGAAGTCGTTCTTTTTGCTGTTTTGTTTTGTTCTGTTTGCTGTTATTGAGTCATTCAGTTCTGTCCAGTTCTTTGGGGGTTTTCTTGGCAAAGATACTGGAGTGGTTTGCCATTTCCTTCTCCAGCTCGTTTTACAGATGAAGAAACTGAGGCAAACAGGGCTAAGTGACTTGACCAGGGTCTTACAGTTAGTAAATGTCTGAGGCCAAATTTGAACTCACATCTTCTTGAGTCCAGGCCTGGTGCTTTAGCCAGTGTGCCACTTAGCTGCTGGTTTCAGTTTTTTAATTTAACAAATTATTTTAACAAAATAAGAGACTACAAGATTGCAGAAGTTCCTTCCAGCCCTAAAATTCAGTGAGTGTGATTTAGGGCCCAAATGTTTACAAATAAGGCTTTTCATATAAATGTACACGATACTGTGATGGTCTGTGTCACTTTATTATTTCCTGTTGATAAAATGCTTGTCATTCACAGGGCCATTCAGTCTTCATTTTCCGTAGCACCACCATATCCAAAGGTTCTCTGGTCTTTTTGATTTTCCCTCTGCAGTATTTGCTGTTTATGTCACTCCTTTTCCACTCACATGGCCCCCACTTGTCACTCGTCCCTTGACATGTTACCTGGGGTTTTTTGTTGTTGTTCTGTTTTCCTGTTAAACTACCTTAAAACTAAATGACTTATTGTATTAATCCAAGGCTGCTTCAGTAAAGTGAGTTCTCTTTGAAAGGAAAAAAAAAACTTGTCAAGGCATATATCAAAAAGGAATGCATATATTTTATGTTTTACACACCACAGATAGGTTTCGTACAGGCAGAATTTATGAAGAAATGAAACAAAACAAAAGTCCAATGCAACCTGTACTTGGAACATTATGGCAGTTTTCTTATTCCTTGATTGTGCCAGAAGTGTCTTGATGATGTTTGTATCTTATTAATAAAATTCTCATACTGAAATAATTGAACAAATCTTAATTTGTACAGGACTATAAATTTTCAAAGTCGAATTTTGCCTCCAGATTCAGTGTGGATGGAAGATACAAAATTGAAGAGTCTTCAGATGTGCCATCCTGAGGTATTGTAATTGTTTTAGTCTGTAGTTGTATATTAGAGAGGAAGAAAAATAGTAAACAACCAGAATGCCTACTGGTGAGTTATTCCCATCTACCTGTGACTGTTCTGAGAGTCCTTCTTAAGGCTTGATTTCTCCCATTTCCTTAGTATAGTTCTTTCTTTGATTTATGTGTTACATGTAAGTTTGTGTATTTTAAACACAGGAACGGAACATTTTCAATAGAATCTTCGGAGGTTTCCTTATGAGAAAAGCATTTGAACTTGGTTGGGCTACTGCTTGTAATTTTGCGTAAGTTGTGATATATACATTGATAGTAATTCCAAATATTTTGGTTAGGTCTAGATGTGCTTTTCCTAAAAATGAAGCAGTTTACATGCTTGCGTTGAATTTTCATTTAAGAAAAATATTTCTTTTAATTCTCATATTTTAGAACTGCTGAGAGTAGGGTGTTTTTTGACATGGGTCTGGTGTCAGACCAGCCTCTCTTGTCTTTCCAACATAATTTCTTTCTTTTTAAAATTGATTTTTAATATTGAGTCTACCTGGCATAAGGAAGAATGAATGAAAAAGTATTTTATTAAATGCCTACTGTGTACTAGGCATTGTGCTAAGCTCTGGAAATACAAATACAAAAGCAAAGATAGTTTTTGACTTGAAAGAGCTTACATTCTAGTAGGCGAATCAACAGACATAGGAAAGTTATGGCCTTAGGCAGGGTACTTTGGTAGTAAAAGTTATGGGGATGGTAAGTGGGGCCTTATGGGAATAGAACAATGGAAGAGTTGATTTTGGTCACGATTGAAGAACTGGAGAGTAGAGAAGGCTGGGTTGGAAGGTGTATTCTTTAGGATGCAAGTTAGTTGGTGAGACTGTCAGGAAGATGACTTGGCATTAAGGGATGGAGTGAAGCATTATTGGGTTTTTCCCGAAATAATGGTTCTGGAAAGATCACCATCAAGACAGTGGGGTCCCAGGGCCAAAGAGAAATAGAAATAATCTTTACTCTTTGTAGACCCTTGAAATACAATTCTCTCTTCCATCAATAGTGGTTCCAGACCTTTTCTAATCGCTGTAGATGACATCATGTTTCAGAGGCCTGTTGAAATTGGATCACTGCTATTCTTTTCTTCCCAGGTAGGTGTGAAATGAAAAATTAAGTATTCCCTTTGTTTTGCAGTAAAGGAAGGAAGAGGAGATATGTTTCTATATCTTAGGGTTTTTTTTTTCTCTTATAACAACCTATTTTTCTCATTCTTTTTTTTTTTTTAAAGCAATCAGGGTTGAGTAACTTGCTCAAGGTTACACGGCCAGTTATTTCTGGGTGTGGCACTGAGTATCTGAGCCTGGATTTGATCCAGGTCATCCCGACACTGGAGCTGGTGCTCTTACTTGCTGAGCCACCTGGCCGCCCCTAAGCAATTGGGGTTAAGTAACTTGCTCAAGGTTACACGGCCAGTTGTTTCTGGGTGGGTGCTAAGTGTCTGAGCCCGGATTCGATCCCCAGGTCTTCTCAACACTGGAGCCGGTGCTCTTGGTTGCTGTGTTACCTGGCTGCCCCATATTTTTCTCATTCTTAGTAATGTGGTTGACTGTTTCTCTTTCTTTTTAAAAATACTCTTAGGTTTGTTTTACTGAAAAGAATCACATTCAAGTTAGAGTACACAGTGAAGTATCTTTTCCTGGCACTAAAGAGCACAAGACTACCAATGTCTTCCATTTCACATTTTTTGTTGAAAAAGAAGTGCCATCGGTGATTCCCAAAACTTATGGAGGTAAGCAACAGTGGTTGATGTTTTCAAGGAGGGGAAAACATTGTCAGAATTTTGTGTGTTACTTGTTATATTTAAGTAAACACACACACACACACACACACACATACACTCACCCACATAGCTCTCTCTCTCTCTCTCTCTTTTGATTCCTGGACACACTACTTTGTACAGTAAATTCTTAGGATCCCTGTTTCTCAGCTCCCAGCTTAGGCTTGAGAGCCCCTGCCAAAGAAGATAGGTGGGCCATTCTCATTAGCATGCCCTTTCCTACTATTGCTTTTCACTTTTGTTTTTACATCATCTTCATTTTCCTTTTCCTCTCCATTTCCCAGTGAGTCATCTTTTCTAACAACAGAAGTAAAATACATGTAGTTTCTGAAATTAACCAACACATGAAAGCAAGTCTGGTGGTATATGTAGTTGTTCATTCTTTTATATATAGTCTCCCATTTCTGCGAAGAAAGGGCAGGAGGTATATTGCCTACTGCTTGTGCATAGCCTCTGCAGCAGATGTGGCTTACAGGAGACACTCCTTCCTACTGATAGTGATTGGTGGTAGCAACCAGAGCCTGCCCTGCAGTCAGCACCTCCAGTCTGTGAGCACAAGAGTGGGAATCTCCTTATGCTGCTTTTCAGAGTCTCCTAAGTTTCCATTTAACAAATGACCAAGGAGCTTACATTTGATCAGGGGAATGGAACATATTTATATTATTAGCTAGTGTTATGATTACCTTCCCCTTCATTTTCTCACTTATGAATCGGGTGACAGATGGAGCTAGGGGATACCCCAGGTGATCTTCTGCATAGCAAATGATTGTCAGAGAAACCTTTTAGAGGATTTTGGTGGCATATCACTGTCATTGGTTCACTTGTTTCCATTGTCTACTTATGTCCTGATTTGCTGAGATGTGGTAAGTTTCTCAAGTAGCAATCTTTCTTTTATTTCAGATTCCATGTTATATTTAGATGGTCATCGACATTTCATGGATGTAAGGCATCAAAAAACCAATGGAACAGCTATTATCCATTGACACCCTAAAAAAATGCTATCTTTTGGAAACTGAGGATGAAAGAGCATATGGTATTTAAGGAGGGTAGGAAAATATTTGTGGGGGCTAAAAAAGTATTCTCATCTTCATGGAGAATGATCACACCTGTCAGAACTGCCAGAAAGGGAATTTTTGATAAAAAACAAACACATTAAACTCATAATTTAAATTGTTTGTAACCCAATTTAGTACTGTATTACTTCCATTTTCTTCTTTGCCAGCAAAGGACAAGCTGATTTTTCTAAACACTTGTGACACATTATTTTGCTGTACATGTAGTACATACCAACATTAAAGGTTCACTCCTATCATTTTATCACTTGTTAAACTTTTGTTGCATTGTTTCTTTCTGACCTGATAATTCTGGAATTTTGCTACAGTATTTCTTGGAGTTTTCATTTTGGGATCTTTCAAGTGGTGATCAGTGGACTTTTTCAATGACTATTTTATTCTCTGGTTCTAGGATATCAGGGCAGTTTTCCTTAATAATTTCTTGTAAGATACTGTCCGGGCTTTTTTTGATCATGGCTTTCAAGTAACCAAATTTATTCTTAATTTATCTTTCCTGAATCTATTTTCCAGGTCAGTTGTTTTTCCAATGAGCTATTTTATATTTTTTCATTGTTTTGATTTTGTTTGACTTATTCTTGATGGTCTCATAAAGTCATTGGCTTCCACTTGTCCAATTCTAATTTTTAAGGAATTATTCAGTTGCCTTTTGTATCTCCTTTTCCATTTTCTAAACACCTTGGATTCACTTTGTATATGTTCTCTATATACAGGTGTATGTGTTCTTTTCATTAGAATGCAAACTCCTTGAAGGCAGACTATTTTGGTCTTATTTTTTGTATCCCTAGCATAGTGGATGGCACAGTTAAGTATTTAATAAATATTTGTTGATAGATTCATGATACTTGAAGTATGAATAAATGTTTTAGGGCAAGTAAAAGGGGGATCAATAGACACTAAATTTAATAACTTGTGACCCTGAGAATAGATATAGGAACTGAAATAATTTAAGGGTATAGACATATAGTAAAAAATGATGGATAATTAAATATTTAAGGGCTATTATGTGCGTCAGTAATTTTTTGATGTGCATGTGATATAACAAAGAATTATACTGCATATTTGAATATTTCATTTGCATATGCCAAATGGACTCTACAGGAATTCCTGTCTGTCAAACAACTGTACCACATTTTCACAGCTTCAGCATTACAGTGCCTTTTGATGATGACAAAGATTTTTTTTTTAAAGCAGAGTATCTTTGCCTGCCTCTTCTCAGTAGGGTCTGAAAACTTGAGTTATTTGTCCCTTTCTTGTTCTAAATGAAAGATGAAGAGTAGGTTTTCCTTCCTTGTTGTAAATCCTTCAAGACACGTTACTGTCTACATTGAGCTTTTATTGTACCATGTATAATTCATCAAATACCTATGGGGAACATTGTTTCTTAGTATTATAATGTCATGTCCCCTTCTTTTTCCTCCTACTAAAGTGCATCCCAATCACTACAAACACAAAGTAGTATCAAAACCTCTAAAATTTTATTTGTAACTTTTGAACTAGACATGACCTGAGAAAACATTTCAGTTTTGTTTATCGAAATACTTCAGTTTTCCAGCTGGATCTGGAATTATCTGTATAAGAAAGAAGAAAGTCATTAATTTATTCAGAAGGTACATTATTATATCCCAAGTACACACATTTTTGCTTTACCTAAGTAGACCATTCTGCAGACACCTATGTAAAGCAATTTTTACATAATTTGATTTTGCTTGCATGTGGCAAAAGGAGAGAGCGAGGCAGGAAGGGGGGCCTCGAGCCATCGGAGGGAGGGGTCTGGCACAAGGCTTATAGACATGTGGGTGCTAGGGACAGAGAAGTGAGAACAGAAGAAGAAACATGGAGAGGCTGGAGAGAGACATGCTGGGGCATAGCCAGAACTCAGAGGAAGAATGCATGGGGGTCAAATATGTGGAGGCTGGATAACAAACATGTGGGTAGACAGAAGAGAGACACAAGGGGGCAGGTGGGCAGAGTGGAGCCAAGGTCTCAAGCCAAGCCCCGATCTGAGGGTGGTGGTGGCAATCTCTCTGCTCTTCTGCTTTCACTGGCAAGATTTTTTGTTTTTTCGGTTGGAGTGGTGGTGGGATGTGGGGAGGGTGTGGAGTATGGAGCTGAGGGGCAGGTGGTAGGGGAGAGAGAGCACAGTACAGTAAAGTCAACATAGGTGGTTTTTTGCATGATGTGAATGTATGTTAAGTGAGAATTGTCTGTACTTTATGTCTTCACATCTGAAAAACCACTTGACTAAGCAGTTGCCCTTTACTTGTCTGTAGAAAATGATGCTGGGGCGGCCAGGTAGCACAGCGAGTAAGGGCACCGGCTCCAGTGTCAGGATAACCTGGGGATCAAATCCGGGCTCAGATACTCAGCACCACACCCAGAAATAACTGGCCGTGTAACCTTGAGCAAGTTACTTAACCCCGATTGCTTTAAAAAAAAAAAAAAGAAGAAAATGATGCTTATTCCTGTTACTTAAACTATATTTTCATATATGATCAAAGGCTCATAGGCCTAGAGCTGGGAGGGATCTGAGAAACAGACTGTCATATGTTAATGAAACACTATCAGCAGATGGGTACATTTAGCATAGGATGAGTACAACTAATTTCTTTATATCTATCCATTTGAAATGTTCCAGTGACCAATTTAGAATTCAATTAATAAATTAACATCTGCATACAAATCCCCTCAATATACTTACAACTCTTCTTTTGGCCACCAGGCTTTCATAGCTTCTTCAGGTTTGATCTAATTAAGTCAAGCACATTGAAAGAGCATGTCTACAGATGTTAATATATTTTAAAAGTAATTTCCTCCCAGACAAAATTTCTGGTTAAGTGATCTAAGCTATCTCAATTTTTAATGGGAGCATTAGAATTCTTCTAGTTTATAATTTTGGAGGGTGAGAAGGGTCAGTGATTGTTCTTGCTTTTTGGAGGGGGAAGGGCAGGGCCATTGGGATTAAGTGACTTGCCCAAGGTCACACAGTGTTAAGTGTCTGAGGCTGGATTTGAACTCAGGTCCAGGGCTGATGCTCTAGTTGCTGTGCCACCTAGCTGCCCCAGGGTCAGTGATTCTTAAAATCTGAAACTATTCCCAAACTAAAACCTGGCAGAATACCTTGGACACAGTTGCTGTCCTATAAATAAATACTTGTTGCAGTATATTCAAGAAAAAGAAAGTATTATGAGTGCGTTAATACCTGGCTTGGTAGTTAGAAACCCAAAGGTTTCTGAAACAATTTTTTTTTTTTTTGCTTTTTGGAGGGGGAAGGCAGGGCAACTGGGGTCAAGTGACTTGCCCAAGGTCACACAGCTAGTTTTTTGTGTGTTAAGTGTCTGGGGCCACATTTGAACTCAGGTCCTCCTGACTCCAGGGCCGGTGCTCTATTCACTGCGCCACCTAGCTGCCCCCTGAAACAATGTTACACCTCACAATAGCAGTTTCTGACAAGTAGCATGCAAAATGAATAATTAAATTAAATTAAAAATCTTGTAATGAAAAAGATAGCAACACACACACATCATAAAATCTCCCTTAATACTAATGTTATTTAAGAAATCTTTTCGCCTTTCTTATTGTATAATGTATATGTAACTCTCTCTACAATTAAGTTAGTCAAATCCAAGTCCACGTCATGAGCTTTGCACCTTAAAGCACACACTAAAATATGCTTTTTGCATTTCACTGGGAATTTTTACTGACTTCATATGCCTTAACTATTTAAGGAAGAATTTGGTGTAATGAAAACCGGCCTCTTATGTTCTGTTAAGAAGTACTTTGTGCATTGTAAAGAATTGTATAAATGTGAATTTTGACTGGTGACACTGTTCTAGCTCTGCTACTACCTAGCTGTGCCACCTCAGCAAATTGGCATTTTCTATAATAAACAAGCAGGAATTCCACTCTAGGGAAATGATACTGGATGTAAAAAGGCCTTAAGATATTGTCAAAGTTTAACAACAAAATGGTGGAACTGGCTCAAAGGAGTGATTCTCAACATTTTTCTTTTCTTTTGGTCAAAGATTTAATCCTAAAATTTACAACATAGCTGTAATCTAAAGGGCCTCCCTCTGGTTCCACTCACTGCTTTCTTAAAAGTTGACTAAAGAACAAAGCCACAAAGCTTTAGCTTTGGTGTAACCTAAGTCAGTTCTACTCACTTTTTTTCATTTTTGGAACTGTTATCCCTATTTCTTGTTTTGGACTACAGAAGATAATTTCACTAAGTGTTCAAATTTATGAAGTTAAGGGTCCACATCTGAATCCTGAGAGATTCTCTAACTTATCCCAATTATCTCCATAATTTTCTTCCCTTTTAAAAAGCACATTTGTTCTAACGCTTGGCTTTCAAATTTACCATACTGAAACTGGCTTTCTGTTTCCTCCTGCTCCAACTACCCTCCCTAGAGGCCTCAGAAGTTTTACCCTGACATTTCTGCCCGTCAATGGAGGCTTATTTGCTTTATTAACAAAATCAAGATGGTGATGAGAAACAACATTCTAAGCTTAGCTGGTTATTGCCTCCCAGTCTACCTTGCTTTCAGTCCCAAGCCACATCAGCTAAACTTACCGTTTCACTACCAGGTTTCCAACCAGCAGGGCAGACTGATGGGGGAAAGAACAAACAAAAAAATGTAAGTTTAAAAAAAAATGGTTTTTTTTAAATTACTAGAACTAAATGCTACTGCTACACAATTACAAAAGAATTCTTCTTAGGGTACTGAGATTCTATTTTTATGTGAGATTGTTCTCCCTTAGCAAGGAATTTAAGATGCTGAATTGGCCAGTAGAAAACTGGCCTACTTTCACCATTGCCAATTTATGTTTGGTTAAATTTAACAATAAAAAAACAGACTGAATTAAGTGCTTCTCAAATACTAGTTAGAAAGTTTGTTTAAATAAAAATCTGAAGGGACCTGAGATCAGCTATTCATATTCTTACCAAATCAAACCACATAAAAGTTAGCACTTTGTACCCAATGGCATAGTTCACTTGCCAGTCCATCAAAAAGAGTATTTGAAAGACAAACAAATATGAACTTCCCCTTTAACCAAAGTGCATATTGACCCAGACACCAAGTTGTACTTTTATGGAAATTATGATCAATACCAGAAGTTGTACAACCTGAAATTTAAATTTAGTTTGGTCACCATTGAAACTCCCTAGAGAAAAAGGACTTAACAATAGGGATCCACTAAGTCACAACAAGGAGACTCAATAAAATTGCTATATTCTTAAAAACTGGAAAAGGCAAATACAAATGAGTGCTGCATTAAAACAGTAAGAATCTGTCAAACTTTAATTACAGAAACCTAATCTGAAAAAAAAATACATTGTCACAAATATATGACTACTTTCTGTAAATCTTGAGAATAATCCAATTTTAAATTATGTGGGATTTAAGTACTTGGATTCTTCTCTTTTTCTAATATTTTTTTTTGATTTTGTTTATTGTTGCCCCGATATGGTATATAAGAATATATTAGTAACAATGTGTTAAAATGAATTTTATAAACAAATTCAATTTGCCTTCAAATAGTAGAAATGAGTTAGCTCTCAATTTGAGCTACAGCTTAATCAGAAGACTGGAGTTCCTGTACCTAAATTTATTTCAACATAAGGAAGCTGCATTGCTACTTTTTAGAGTAATAAGACAAAAGGCCTGTGATAGCGGGTAATTCAAAGCAGCAAAAAAAAAAAAAAAAAAAGGTACCTTCTCCATGTTTGTCAGTGTACTGGAATGCTTGGACTAAACGAAGTGTTTCATCAACTGATCTACCAACAGGAAGGTCATTCATTGTAATCTGTCGTAGGATCCCTTTATCATCAATAATGAAAAGGCCTCTGAAAATTGAAGAATGATGAAGAGAAATGAAATTCCTTTCCAGTGAGGGTAACGTTATTCTATTCTTTCTAATGTCCAGGATGTATGACCCTTACATAAAATCTGAAACAGTCCCTTGGGACCTACTTTCCTTTAACTGTATACAAATATCCTACCAATTTTTAGTCTCTCTGCTAAGCAATTAATCAACAAGCTTTTGTTATGCATTGATTATGTGCTTGGCACTGCCAAGTACAAGGACAAAAATTAAACATTTTCTGCCCTTAGGGAGTTTATGTATATAGGAGGGGTGGAATAGTTATATAAATATAAACAAGATAAATATACACTGGGGGAATAAAAGTAAATGATAATAAACACTGTTACCCAAGAACTTTTTATCACTTGTTTTACTTAATTTTATCAATAAGAATCTGAAAGCAATACTTACTCTGGAGTGACTCAAGATAATCTCCAGGTAGTCTCTCTCTTCTCAGTCTCTGACAAAGGTGGCCCTTCTCTCCCTCTCTTCCTACTTCTTCAGGAACTTTCCTTATCTACTGGGTCTCTCTCTACCCCCTTCAAACAAATTTTTCCCAACCTCCACTAGACCCTCCCATTCCTGTTCCTTCAAGCTATGGTCTCATTTCTCTCTTTTTCTCTGCCAAACTCCTAGAAAATTGCCCCTAACTTCCTTTCCTCACTTACCAATCAACTTTGCAATCTTGCCTCCAACTTCATTTCTCAACTGAAACTGCTCTCTCTAAAATTCACAATGATCTTGTAATGTGTAGATCTGATACAGTCTTTTCTTAGTCCTCATCTAACATGATCTTTCTGGAGCACAGGGCAGTGATGACTGCTCTCTCTCTTCATGGATACTCTATCCTTTCTAGGATTTTATGACAATATTCTCTCTTAGTTCTCTTCCTACCTGTTTGACTGGTCCCTCTCCATCTCCTTTGCTGGCTCATCAATGATAGCACTTTGTCTAACTTTGGGTGTTCCCCAAACTTTTGTCCTGGGCAACCTTTCTCTTCACACTCTCGGTGGCCTCAGCAACTTGCATATATTTAGTTATCATCTCTATGCAAATCAATTATTAATCAGCAAAACATTTATTAAGTACTTACTATGAGTCAGGCCCTGTGCTAAGCACTGGGAATACAAAGAAAGGCTAAGACAATAGTCACTGCTGTCTAACAGGGGACAAAACAAGCATAAAAATAGGATCTAAATAATATATAAGATACATACAGAGTAGAAGTTAGGGCAAAAGACTCAATTTGAACTGAGTCTTGAAGGGAGTCAGAGATATGAAGAAGGCAGTGCATTCCAGCCATGGGACACAGTCAACGCAAAGGCTTGGAGACTGCAGTGGGACAAGGTACCAGGTGAAGTAAGAACGAGTTCTGGGCATCACTTCATTTTCTTAATCTGCCTGATTAATATTTTTCTTTCTATTGAGTTTTCTACGAATTTTGATTCTTTAAGGATGTGAAATTTTATCAGTAAATGTTTTTCTTCCAATGAAGCAAAGTTTCAACTCCTCAGTAACTCAGGAGAGTGTTTTAGGAGTTGCTGTGGCTAAAATATTCAATACTACATGCCTGGCTTAGCTAGGGTCATCCTCAAACAGACACAAGTCCATCAGGGGCCCTATATTCAAAGCCTTTCCTGCCAAAGCTTGTCTCTGCTGCTGTTTTGGAGAACCCAGGGTCCCTTCTACACCAGGGTAAGGCATTAGAACAGGAATGAAGATGAATCATTAGTTATAATAATAATAATAGCTAGAATTTAAATAGCATTTAAAATTCTGCAAATACCAATCTCATTTTGTTCTTATAACAACCCTGGCAAGCAGGTACTATTATTATTCCCATTCTGGGAATAGGATGAGGAAATGGAAACATGTTATGTGACTTATTAAATTGACACCTATTAAAATTGGCATTTCCCTCCTTCAGCGTTCTTCCTTATTTTTGTCTATAACAGGCTAATAACTGTTTGGACAGAAGATAGTACTAATAAAGACAAGGTCATGTGATAAACACTGGTACAACGAAGACTAAAGACAATCTATCAGTTTTATTGGAAAAATGATTAATAATACTAATGCTATTAAAATGTGATAGAATTATTATCATCTTCCTATACATGCAGGACACTGGCTCAAAGCAGCTTATATCAGGTAGCTGGCTAATTGATTAGAAAGTTAAACAAAATTAATTGGAAAGAAAACCTATTCTTAAAACTGGCAAAACCCTTCCTAGCAAAGTTACTTACTGACTTCTAGGGATTATTGGAACAGAAAAGCATAGCTCAAAAATAAGTTCTACCTACAAATCCAAATTAAGTTCTTTTGAAGATCACTATCCATCTAATGCTGTTTCAACCAAATTTTTATAAAATCCTCTTAACATTACAGTGAAAATTGTTCAATGAAATATCTCTTTTAAGAATTTTCATCAATGCCAATGATGAGTTGGTTTTCAATATATCATGTGTGTGTACATATAGTATATTTCAGTGTATAGTACACATACACATGTATGATGTACTGAAGTAGCTAATTTCTTAGTATATTTTATTGACATGGGTATAATATATAAACCTATAATGATAAAGACTTATCAATATTACATTCGTCTAGCATTCCAAGAGCATTTACAGCAGCCTTACAGATCTAAATCATTTTTTGAACAAACTTTGTTATCTACTAAAGCAAATAAAATTCATTTTAAGGAAAGTAGAGAAGGAGATACCTAAGAGTGTGACCTGAGTCCTCCAGATAAACTCCATAATCCTTTGAAATCTGGTGTGTCAAATCTGAAAGAAGTGGAATTTTCATTGGCCCAAGGCCTCCTTGCTTCCGAGGGGTATTAATCCTTTAAAAAAAAATCAAGTGTGTATTTCTTAGAGAGTGTGATTCTTATTAGCTAAAAACAGTTAAACCTACACAGCATTTGTGAGTTTAGAATCATCTCCATTTTATAAACAACAAAGTAGAAAGCAACAACAAATAAAAGACTAATTCAACTTGATCTCCCTAATTTCCTATGTCTTTACTGTTAAAATGGAAGCCTGACCCTTGAAGATTTAGCAGAGTAACACGCTTTCTGCTTACCTCTAACTGAAAAGCACTGCTGTGTACCTGTACCTTGTCCTATCTAATGTCTTCAAGCAAACCTAGTTCCTTTGTGTGGCATCTTTAGTTATAAAAGCACTTTTCTAACAAACAGCTGGTAGGGTGGGTAACTCAAGTACAGTTATCATTTTCAGTTAAAGATGAGCAGGACCAGAGAAGAGAAATGACTTGCCCAATTAAGTCCAAGCTTCCTCACTCACACTTCAGTCATTAGTTTAGGTGGGCTAAAGAGATCACTAGTCTCTTCTTTATATAAAACTGAAGTGGGAGTAGGGAGCATGATGGCTTAAACAAGAATAAATATTTTAAAGGTCAAGATGTTTTTGCCCAACACCATGTTGCCTCTACTAGATAATCATTGGGCCCTCTATCCAGAGGTGAAAAGGATGTGGAGGTCTTCTAGTCCAACCCTTTCATTTCAGCAATGAGGGAAATGAGGTCTCAAGAGGTCAAGTAATTTGCCAAGCTCACAATGGAAGAACTGGGGTACTCAAGTTCTATGAGATCTCAAGTTCAGCATTTTCAACCATACCATGCTGCCTCCCTAAAAAAATTTGCCAATAAAATAATAAATTTCTTTTTTGTTTTGTTTTTGTCTTTTTGGAGGGAGGAAGGCAGGGCAATTGAGGTTAAGTGACTTGTTCAAGGTCACACTGCCAGTAAGTGTTAAGTGTCTGAAATGAGATTAGAACTCAGGTCCTCCTGAATCCAGGGCCCATGCTCTATTCACTTCGCCACCTAGCTGCCTCCTTAAAATGATAAATTTCAAGGATTTTACTTTCTCTCAGCTCAAGGTCACAAATCAAATATAGGCCACAACTTAAAAACTCAGTGTTTTTACCCTTGTCAATATCACATTTTTCATTTTTAAAAAATTCAGCTTAATTGAACAATTTTATTTACCTACCATCTGTGCCCACTTCTACTTAAAAAAAAGACATGTAATAAACATGCATAGTCAAGCAAAACAAAATTAATTTCTGTTGTACTTGTATCATGCTTTTTGTCTTTTCCTGTTTCCTAAGCTTTCTCCCTTGGCAATGGCTCTCTTATCAGTGACCTTCCCCTCCCCTTAGGAGGAGTTTGATCCATCCCACACTGGCTACATCCAAAAAAATATATTTCATCTTTTCATAGCTTTTGCATTTAATCCATCTTTGCCTCAATTTAAAAAGTTAACAGTCTTCTTAAGCACCATATTTTAATTTGACTGGACTAGTAGTTCATTTTCTACTTTATAAACCTATTATTGAATATTCTGATATAGAACCTTAAGAACATTTTTATTGTCATAAGTAAAAAGCTATAATATGTACTTTTTTGTAGCAAAAAACACGTAAAGATAAGTCACATACCATGCTAAATGGGTAAACTGTGAATCAACAGAGCATGCAACCACTTCAGTATTTATAGCTTTGAATTCTTCAATTCTGTCACTGAAAGCGATAATTTCAGTAGGACACACAAAAGTGCTGAAAGTTAGAAAAAAAGAAAGAAAAAGCAATTCAGTTTTCTTAGAAGTTATTCATATTTGTTTAGTAGCAAAAGAATTTCCATTTTCTCCAGAACATTCTTTAGATTCTAGTAGGTGTAATATACATAAAAATAGCAGTTTTATATATGAAACTATGAAGCAGTAAACAATTTAGAATATACATTTGATCAAATGTAGTTTAATAATAGATGATTCCCAGTTGTATTGCAAACTGTTATATACTAGAACTTACCAAAGATCACTAATTGATCCATTTCTTTCAAGACTCCCTGGATTCATTTTAATATCTTTTACTGTGTGCGCCCCCCCTCCCCCCATTGGTCTATGAGCCAATGAAGACACTGACCTCCTTACTGTTTTACATTCCATATCCTGACTGGGCATTTTCACTAGCTGTCCCCCATGCATGGAATGCTTTCCCTCAACTTTGCTTCCTTCAAGTCCCAGCTAAAATCCCAACTTTGATAGGAAGCCTTTCTCAGTCCCTCTTAATGCCAATCCTTTTCTGTTCACTATTTCCCAGTTTATCTTGTATATAGCTTGTTTGTGCATGGTTATTTGCAAACTATGTCCACTATTAGATTATGAGCTCCTTGAGAGAAGGAACTGTCTATTACTTTTCTTCGCATCCCTAGTAATTAGAACGGTGCTAAGAACTTAATGTTTATTGACTAGCTATTGCAAGGAATTTATCCAACTTCCAGGTAATTAAGAGTTTTTACAAGTCAGTGTCTTCCCCAAAAATGATTTCTTCCCAACCTGAGAGAAATACTGGGTATATTAAGGGGTAGGAAGAGAGCGGAGAAATGATGTAGTTGCTTCCTTTGCCCAATTTAGGTTCTCCAACACTTTTGATTTCTCAGATAAATTTTCTAAACTGACTTAGGGGAGATAAATAAAAATAGTAGCAGAAAAAAAAAGCCTACATCAGTTCTGTTCCTGGTGGATTGCTGGGTGCCCTGATGTTTCATCCTTTTGTTTAAAGGCATGTTGGGACAGAATCTCAGGAATCTTATTTAGATAATGTGCCCAGGACAGGAGAACAACACTTCTTTGTACTTGCAGAATGCTCTTTATTTATTGTTTTCTAGTGAGTTTGTTTTTTAAAACAAATTAGAATTGCAAACACTTTTTTTTCTTTTTGGAGGGGGAAGGCAGGGTAATTGGGGTTAAGTGACTTGCCCAAGGTCACATGGCTAGTAAGTGTTAAGTGTCTGAGGCCGAATTTGAACTCAGGTCCTCCTGACTCCAGGGCTATCCCATGAACACATTTTCAATTGCATTAGACTACTTTTAAAAAATCTGTTCTACCAATCCACATTTTTTTTTGCTCTTACAGTAAAAGCAGGCTAGTTTTATCATTAAAGGGAATTCCAAAAGTTCAATCGTATTTTATCCATAGGCAAGGGTGTGCCGGAGTTTCCTCTAACAGAAGATCCTGATTGCTAAATTTTCAGGGTGAGCATCTATACCTCAAAAACTGGCAACTGCTACAATTCAGGGCCTGATTTATTGCTTTGCTGCTTTAAAAAGTGTTAATAATGCAGATTATGTTTAATTATGTGTAGTACCAGAAGAACCTACAAGATAAACTGGGAAATAATGAACAGAAAAGGATTGGCGTTAAGAGGGACTGAGAAAGGCTTCCCATCAAAGTTGGGATTTTAGCTGGGACTTGAAGGAAGCAAAGTTGAGGAGGGAGAGCATTTCATGCATGGGGGACAGCTGGTGGAAATGCCCATTCAGGATATGGAATGTCTTGTTCAAAGAACAGTAAGGAGGCCAGTGTCCTCATTAGCTCATAGACCAATGAGAGGGGGGCAGCACACAGTAAAGAATATTAAAATGAATCCTGGGATTCCTGAAAGAAACGGATCAATTGGTGATCTTTGATAAGTTCTAGTATATAAAAGTTTGCAATACAACTGGAAATCATCTATTATTAAACTACATTTGATCAAAAGTATCTTTTTTTTTAGCCTTTTAATGTTTGTTTAGCCTGTTTGCTAAACAAACATTACCAGCACACTCATATCTATTATGTATCCTTATATATAGGTAGTTTCAGCTTGGGCTTTTATTAGGGATTGTCATGTTACAAATTGCAGTTGTTCAAATATTAGAAAGATTAAAAAAGATTTTTCTTACAGATCTAAAGCTAAATAGCTTAATTATTACACATACTCATGCTCTGTCTCAATAAAGTTGATTTGATATAATTCATGGAAAGAAATACCAAATCATCTCAGTTTAGAGAAATCTAAGAAGGAACTGATGGAAATGGATTTAAATAGTATCCCAGTAAGCTTAAACTATACTAAAGATGTTCCAAGCTAATTCTAATGAAACAGTAACATTAATTTGTGGCAGATAAGCCAGGAAACATTTTCCTATTTCCTTTTTTGGCATCATAAAAATGTCAATGAATTATAATTTTGTCAATGTGGGTAGTGCCTCCTCTATGGATGTTGATAAGATACAGTATGGTTTTTCAAACTGCTGGGGCTGAAGAACACAACATCCCTAAGCCTCCATGCTGATGATCCTATCAGAAGTTAGCTCAGCTTAGTCTTTGCAATGTATTACTAGGTCTGAACTCAAACCGTTTTCAACTTAATGGCATCTGCCAGAGTTTATGTTACCCTGGCAAGGTCTTCCAAGAACCTAGAGTCATCTCCATGCAATGATGAAGCACTTTAAAAGGGCTTTAATGGAGGATTAGAAAGTTACTATATTCAAATAGGAAATTTGGGATTATTTTTGCATACTCTTATTTTCATGTAGTTTGAAAATGTCACATTTGAGCATATTCCAGGGATAAAATTAAAGCTCAGTTAAGTGATTTGCTCATGGTCCCATGACTTGTCACAAAGGACATTCAAAACCAAACCTCCCACCTGATTCTAAGCCTTACTCTTTCCTCTATATTACAAAGTGTTTTAGTAACTGTGAATATAATTGCTGTAGTTAATAAAAGCATATGAGATTGGAATTACTGTGCACCAACTCTGGCATATATTCTCTTTCTCTTTTTTTTTGAGAGAGGAAGGTAGGGCAATTGGGGTTAAGTGACTTGCCCAAGGTCACATGGCTAGTTTTTTGTGTGTGTGTATGTTAAGTGTCTGAGGCTGCATTTGAACTCAGGTCCTCCTGACTCCAGGGCTGGTGCTCTATTCACTGTGCTACCTAGCCGCCCCCATATATTCTAAAAGCTGTTTTTTTTGGACAAAATTTCTTGTTTGGGCTTGCATCATTTCCAGAAACTGAATCTGCTGAGAAAAATCTCTGCTTAACTGAGATTTCTTCTTTGTTGGATACTAATTGATTGAGGTTTTAGTGTATAGTATTCTGGAGAATCTTACTTACAAGTCAAGTGGATAGAAGAAGAAAACCAAATATTTTCCTCGATAATCAGTTAATTTAAGCTCCTTAAATTCTCCATTTATCACAGCTGTTCCTTCCCAATAAGGTGCTGATTTAGAAACTTAAAAAAAAAAAGAGAGAGAAAGTGAGAGATTGCACATTGTTAATCTGACTGGTTAGGTCCCATAGAGGAAGTTGCTGGATTGTTGGAGGAACAGAAGCAGGCTGTTTCTTGGGAAATCATCTTTCATGCTAATGAACTATTTAACACAAAACAAGGCCCACAGAATTACTGAAGCCTCCAGACAGATTTCAAATGCTTGTTTTTACAGGAAGATGGAGAGAAATTTCTGTCTACCTAGTACAATCTGTTTTTTTATCTTGATGCCACTTAGTTAAAATTTCACTAAAATCGATAATGAAGTGTAAATTAGACAGCTATTTGGTTTATGAAGATCAATAAGACAAGGATGCTTCCCTGAAATTTCTGGAAAGCAGAGATTGTTTTCAATACAGCACCCATCATGTCAGGTATTCAGCAAATATCCATAAATAGGTGCCATTCATAGGAAGGTGAGCTTAGTTAGAAAGCTAATTTTCAACCCATTCTTTCTTTCCAAAGCAGTATTTATTTACAAAATTTCCAAAAGCGGCAGTTTCAAGGATAGGTAAGGAGAATCAAATAGCAGATTTGAATTGAATTTTATGTTTTATGCCCAGAAAGATTTCTGAGTATCAAAAGGATTATTATAATAAATGATGAAATATTGTTGTAAATTATCAAAATAAGAAATCATTAGGGATCAAAATATGGGGATGATCATGAATGATTAATGGGAATTACCTAAGTAATAAAAGAAAAAAATTGTTAATTTTTGTTCAGCAAGTTTTGATTTAGGCAAAGTCAGAGTTCTGATTTTATCATTACTTGACATAACAGTACTTGGAAACAGCTAGGCATTCAGAGGTGAAGTCATATTGATAGTATAAGAACTGAATTCCAGCTAGTTTTTTGAAGCATAAATTTGCTAAGTGGTCATACAGAAATGAAGCAAACACGTAAAAGTAAAAATGTGCTTTCAGGCAAAGAGGAAACTTTTTGTTTTCATGAGAAATCATGGGTTGGTGTAATTTTTTTAAAATAAATGCCTAGTTACCATAAACATTGCAAGGTACCTTGCTATGCTAGAGAAAATCCCTAAGATTTGGAAATTATAATACTTCAGAAATGACAGAGTAATTTTTTCAATATGAGATCCCTAATTATATGTTCACTTTGTTCACTGAATGACATTAAGATCTGTTATAGCACGCTTATAAAAAATCTATTAAAGTTTAAATGTATTCAGAGATCTTCAATTCTGTTGATATGGGAACTCCCTTCAATGCAGATAGCATTCTCTAAATAATATTATATATTATCTTTGAAATTTACTGTGGCTGAAAAAATGGATCACTCAGCAAAACTGGTGATGAATTTCCCTGAAGTTAGAAAAATTACCAGGCTGTAGTCATAGCTCTTGAGAATCAAGGGTCACCTCCATACCATGATACTCCGAGTATGATTTTACTGGAAGCATGCAAAATATAGAATGATCAACTTAAAACTCTTGCAGTTGTTTCAGTTGTGGAAGATTTGTCTCTCATTACATTTATTCCACGATTTGGGAATGTAGCCACTTGGTGGTAACAATAACAGCTCACTTTTATACTGGATTTTAAGGTTTGCAAATTATCTCAAGCATTTGTCTCCAATTACAAAGCATATCACTCTTCTAAACTAAAAGGGTGCGTCTCAGCAACAGTCTTCAATAGATTTAATGAGGATTTTCAATTAATCCACAAGCATTTGTTAGGTTTCTTCAGCATTGTCCTGTATTGGGGATACAAACATATACCTTTGATGTCAAACTAATTTTATCAAAAAACAATGAAAATTGTCTTAAGTCTCCCCCCCAGTGTTATAATTCTAAACTCTTCACATGGGCACTCTTTTTTCAGGCTTGAATCTGGTACCATTTCACTGACGTGTCCTTCTCTAAGTAGGTTAGAAAAAGCAAATAGTTATAAGTTCAAACTGGCTGAGTACAAAGGTTTATGAACTTAAATTTGTTAATTCCAATTCCCTCATTCCATTTCCTTTTCCACTGGCCCAATCGAGTATTATAGAGTCCTGGGAAACAAAAAAAGTAGTAAGACATTAAAGTTATTGGTCTAAAAAGGAATTATCATTTTATTGCATTGTGGATAATAACAGCGCCATAGATTTGGAGCTGGAAGAGAATTTAAAAGCCATAGTCCAATCCCCTCATTCTGCCGCTGGGGAAATTGAGGTTGGCTTTTAGCATGCCATTTCATTTCACCCTGAATAAGAGTAGCAGTAGTAGTAGTAGTAGAAGTAGCAGTAGCAGCAGCAGTCTACTACTACTTCTGCTACTGCTGCTGCTGTATTACTACCACCATCACTGATTTAGAAATGGAGAGGAATTTAGAGGCCATCTAGTCCAGGAGTGGGGAACCTGCGGCCTTGAGGCCACATGTGGCCCTCTAGGTCCTCATGTGCATCCCTTTAACTGAATCCAAAATTCAGAGAACACATCCTTTTATTACCAGGGGTTCCCCACCCCTGATTCTAATCCAATCACTTTGTTTTGCTGATGGAGAAACTGAGGCCCAAGGGGCAAAGGGACTTGACCAATGCCACCCAAGTCCGAAGTGGCAGAAAGCAGCTTAGTCTTTAAACTCCCTAGTTCCGTGCGCTGTGACACGTCGGCATCTGTATGACTCAGTCTGAGCCCGCGATGGGGCATTTGGGGACAATCAAGTCCCGGGGCTCGGAGCTTCCCTGCACACAGCATCCTCGGCGCCTCCCTGCAGCGCGGCCGGGCCCATGCAGAGCCGGCGGTCTAGGGGAGCGGAGCGCGCCCGCCCCCGCCCCCGCCTCCCCCCGCCCCTCGCCGCGGCAGCACCTACTCTTGGCCTTGCTGAGGTGCAGGGAGTGGTCCGACACCGGCACGCGAGCCGCCTCCCCCGGGTACACTTGGCCTCCGGCGTAGAAGTGGCACTCGCCGTCGGGGGCCCGGGACCGCTGCTGCTCTGGGGGCTCCTCGGCCGCCCGGCCCGGCCCTGGCGCGGCCTGCAGCAGCAGCATCAGCAGCAGCGCCGCCGCGCCCGAGGCTTCCCTCCGCCCGCGGCATCGCAGCTCACGGGGCCGGCCCGAGTCCTCCATGGCCTCGCTGGGGAAGCGACTCCGCACGTCCTCCCGCTCGCCGCGCTCAGGCTGCGCGCGCAGCCAGGCGGGCCCTCGTGCAGAGAGAGCTGGGGGAAGCAAGCACAGGACCTGGGCTCCTGGTCCGGAATGCTGCAGTTGGCCGGGCCGCCCGGGAAGGGATAAAGGAAAGGGGCGGGGAGCTCGGCACGGCCACCGCGTCTGAGCGACGTGTCAGAGCCTGGAAGGCGCGTTCCGAGCCGCTTCCCAACCCCTCCTTCCCCTTCACATCTCCATATCGTGGCCGCCTAGGGCCTGGACCAGAGAAGGTAGAAAGCTCTGGCCGGGGGCGCTGAGCCTAACTTGGTGCATACTAGTAACCAGGCGCTTAATCGATTATTGACTAGTGACTAACTGACAGCTTCAGGGCTCTGCAGTCATGCTCCCTTTGTACGTGTGCAGTGCGTGGCACACAGTAGGCGCTGAAATAAATACCTATGAATCGATTCCGTACTAAACAAGATCTCTGTATCAGTGGCTTTTCCTCTGCCCTTCCTACTGCGTCGGGTCTTTTGCCATCCTTCTTGTCTTTGTTTTCTTACTCACAGCATAGAACCAAAGCAGGCAGGCACATCAGAGGCCATCCCGCCCAACCTGTTTATTTTACGGAGGACGTCAGACTGATATTTAAGTGACTAGCCTCAGGCCCGACAGGTGGAATTTATACTACTACTAATGACATGTCTATAGCACCATAAGGTTTGCAAGTGCTTTACAAACATTTCATTTGATTCTTGACGCTGGGAGGTAGGCGCTGTTATCCTCATTTTACAAATGAGGAAACTGAGTCAGACAGGGGTTGTGACTCACATTGCTGGGAGGTGTCTAAGGTCTTCCTTACTCCAGGTCTATCCAGTATATCACCTACCTGCTCTATTCAAACTCAGTTCCCTGATAAAAGAACCAGTGTTCTTGGACTAGTTTTAGGGAGATATTTCATTTCCAGTGATAGCTTTTAAAAGAAGTACAAATGCCAAATAATACAAAATCGTAAATACATGGAAAGAAATCACTTTACATGCACCGATAGAAGACACCTAATGTGATAGAAAAGATTCCTTTGAAAAAAAACTGTCCCAGTGTTTTCCTTACTCTTTCCTAGTGGATCCAAGAGTTCTGTGTACTCCTGGTCCCATAATCAAGTCTGCAGTGACCTGGCATCTGCTTTTCCAACTATTAATGTTGGCTGACTTTTACATAGCGCTTTGTGAAAATGGATACTTCAATTTTCAAGAGCCCCTCAATTGTCTAGGTTTACAACTTTAGGATTTACAAAGTACCTTATATTATTTTTTTACAGGGTTGTCATATGAGTGGGCTAGTGCGGGTCTGGGCAGAATGAAAGATGTCCTTTGTGATATGATTTTGAAGTCCTCCAAAATAGAATCAACCCCATTGGTCTAGTTTATGGGTAGGGAACCAAGGCCTGAAGGCAACATGTGATCTTCTAGGTCCTTGGGTACCACCTTTTGACTGAGGTCCTAGAGAGCCACATGTGACCTTGAGGCTGAAGGTTCCCCACCCCTGGCTTTGGTTGGTAACTAAAATTATACCATTCTAGTCTCATTCCTTTGTGTTAGAAATTGCCTTGTTTTGTTAACTTTTTTTTAATTCGAGGACAAACTGTTGTTAGTATTTTAGTATGAATTAATTTATATGAACATTGCGGAAGGACTTCTCTTTTCAGAAATGCTTTTCTTCTTTCCTAAGGGGAGTTCTGCAACAGGGAGGGAGCCTTGAAAGGCCAGAAGAGATTTCAAACAGAGAAAGTAGGAATACTAGGGCACAGAAAACAAACTTTATATACCTATATCAACATTTCCTCCATCTTCATGACTAGTGAATTCTAAGGCACTTTTTTTCTTGTGGTTTTTAGGGAGAATAATTATACTCTGCATGAGCTTCTAGATTGTAAAATCTGGGTCTGCTACACTGAAGGGAAGGGACTGTTGTTAATTTAAACACACCTCCCTGAAAACTATAGGTGCTTAATTAGGTTTGTCCTTCGTTCTTGAAGAGGACCATGACTTCAGTGAGATGATGACATGACTTGAAGTTGACTTTGATTTGAATGAGGGAGGGCTGTGCGAGGTCACCATTGTATTAGATGTTTTATGGAAGGTTTGTGTAAGGACGTGAGAATCCTACAGATTGAGAAAGCTTGAAGGGGACCTGGTTTTGCACTGAGGAGAGTGTTGTCCTGAGATAATGGATCTATCAAACTACCATTTACACTGTATGTTCCAATAGTGACAACTCATTAAGAGAATAAGACCATAATGGAACAAAACATATAATAAGCCTTCAAAGTAGCTCAGAAGTGACAAAAGAAAAAAGGTCAGTAATGGGGGCAGAGGAACCAAAGGAAAATAGAGGATTTAGAGCTGACTAAGACCTTATAGATCATCTAGTCCAATCCCTTTGTTTCCCAGGTAGGGAAGTCTTATGCCCAGAGTTACAGCAAATGCTGGTGACAAGGGCCTAACCATCAAAAAGAGCCCAGGTCTTCTGATTCCAAATCAGTGGTTTTCTGCCCAAGTCCCAATTTTGTCTTGGGCTAGCCACGTGTTAATACATCCAACCTCGTGATAAGTAAAAAACAAAACAAAACACAACAATGTATTTGGAGTCAGAGGATCTGAGCTTGACCCCCGATTTTGCTATTGACCTTTGTGGCCTCCCTGGGCATCAAATTCCTTTTCTGTAAAATGAGGAGATTAGATTAGATGATATCTGAGGTCCCTGCCTGATCTTGATTCGATCTATACCACTGCTGTGTTATATCTGCATACTAATTTGCACATAATCTAATATCTAGATCACTTCTAAATTCATCCCTGGCCTAGAGGTTCTCAATATCTCTGTCTTCTTTTGCCCCATCCTGGTCTGTGTCTAGAAGTTGAATGTTTTCGAAGGTGGAGGAGGAAAGGGAAGAAGAAAGGGCTCCTAGGAGTCTGAACACAACGGGGCAGGGGGAAGTATGATTTCTTACCTAAAATGCTTTCAGATAATTCCTCAATCTCGTGAGTCCCATAGACAGGGGCTCTCTGGCGCTGTAACTCACGTTCTCGTTCCCGCTCCCACTCCTGTCCCTCTCTTGCTTCCTGTTCTACATGGAGAGGGAGTGGGGATCTGGGAGGTCGGTTCTGGTGTCCAGGAGCTCGGCCTAGGCCGGTTCCTCGAAGGCGGTTTCGGTGCTCCAGGGTGTCCACTGGGTGTTGACACTGGCTTCAGTGGAAAGAGTCTGGACCTGGGCCTGAATTAATGTTTGGGAATCCCCCAGGAGGAGGGTTAGCCTTTGGACAGTTCTGCCTCCTTGCACTTCCACTGTCTTGTCTCAAAAAACAAATGATCCTTTCAGTATCAGTGACTGGTTAGTCCCCAATGCTTGGGGGACCCTCTCAGACCAAGACTGACCTTGCCATCCCATAGCTGTCACTGTGGAAACAAGGGCAAAATTGGAATTCTGAGCTTCCCTTTGATTCCATTCTGTCCGTTCCCCTTAACTGCCATATCACTGAGATCTAGAACTAAGCCACCCATCCATCTATCAACCCATATTGAGTGCCATATATTCACTATATGCAAGCCAAGTTCTGTGTGAGTAGGGAGCATGAAGATGGCTAAGATAGGGTCCCTTCCCTCAGCCACTTCACAGTTTAGCTAGGGAACCTAGAATGGCCAGTTGTTTTTTTGAGCTCATGATGGAAGTGGGTAGCAGAAATATAACAGCTGGAGATTTTAAAATGTATGTGTGTGCGTGTGTGTACACATGGTCACAGAGATAGGGACTGGACTTGTGATTTCATTGATAGAGGACTCCTAAATGGGAAAACTCTGCTCACCAATGTAGGATGACACCTCTGCATTGTAGAGCCTTAGAGAACTGCCTTACCTGCTAAACCCTAGTCCAGAGACACATGGCCTATGTTTGTCAGAGACAAGACTTGAACCCAAGTTTTTCTGCAATGGTCATTCTGTCTTTTAAACACACACACACACACACACATATTGTATACATCTATCTATCTATCTATCTATCTATCTATCTATCTATCTATCTATCTATCTATCTATCTATCTATCTATCTATCTAGCCAGCTAGCTAGCTATACAAAATTTCCCATTTAATTTATAGGTAGGAGAGAACATTTGGCCCAATCTACATTTCTAGCCTTATTATACATTACTCCCCCCCCCATACATCCATATTCTAGCCAAAGTGACCTTCTTTGTGTCCCTTATATTTGATATTCCAATATCCCTACTATGTAAGTTGAATGTCTAAATTTCTCTATGTTTATGCTCAAGTTTATGGCCTTGGAGCAGCAAGGTGGCACAATGGCTAGAGCTTGGGCCTTGGAGTCAGGAGGACTTGAGTTAAAATCTAGTTTCAGGAGCTTTATTAGCTGTGTGACCCTGGGCAAATCACTTACCCATTACTGGCTCAAAAAAATTATAGCCTGGATAGTATGCTTATGTGAAGTAAGTGGGGTAGGGTGATTTGAAAGACTGCAGGGAGACTCCCTTACTAATAGTATCATCTCCATCTGCCTGCCCTCCTATCTGGAATTCCACAGGTCTCTAATTCGGTCTCTTAAAATCCATAAATGGGCAGAGTAACATAGTATTTTTTTTTCAGAAAAGTTATTGAATATCTCTTTGATAATCAACATATGTAATGTCATAGTTTCCCCCTTTTGAATGTAATGTACTTTAAGTCAGGATCTGTTTTGTTTGCTTGAAATTATATTCCTAGCTTCTTAGCACAGTGCTTGGAATATAATATAAATGCTCTCTGTCTATCTATCTATCTAGGTTGACTCATGACTCAAAGTCTCACCTTATATAAGAAATCTTTCCTGGTCCCCTTTAATGCTAGTGCCTTCCTTCTGATGTTCCTGTATAGAGCTTGTTTGTACTTGGTTGCTTACATGTTGTCTCCCCATTAGACTGTGACCTCCAGAGCAGCCTTTCTTTGAATCCCCAGTGTTTAGCGCAGTGCCTGGCATGTCATAGTCACTTAATACATGCTTGATTTGACTTAATGTGGATTTAATTCTTAGATCCCTAAGTCAGATGGGAGAAGTGAACTAAAGGAATTAATGTGAACTTGATCAAGTCACTAACCGATGGATTCTAGTTTCCTTATTTCTGTAGCTGGTGCCTTTGTATTCTCCTCACTCCATTTCCGTGGAGTTCTTTGGAACTAGAAAATGTTACACAGAGGGTGATGACTGGAGGATAATTTTCGAAATACAACCCAGAGTGAGACTAGAATAGCTAGATAGAGGGACAGTAGAAATTGCTCTGCTTTGAGGGAGCTTTAGAGCAGAAAGCCAGGGACAGATTAAAAGGGGGTAAATGATGTATGATAGGTCCTTTTTTGGATTTCTCTGCTTTTTCCTCCTTTTTTTTGTTGCTTCTTTCACTCTTCTTTCTCTGACCCTGTGGTAGTGTACTTTAAGATGGCAGTGCCAGAGTCAGAGACTAAGTATATGTGGCATGATGGCAAGAAGCTTTTGGACAGTCAGTACCATCTAGAAACAGCCAACGTCCAGCAGGCAGCGTAACTCCCATGTGCCTGCTCTGCAGAAGGATGAAATGAGTGAAACACTGTCCTCTCAGTTTTCTCGTTATTAATCTTTGATTCTGCAATAGAGAACATATGCCCCTTCTTCTGTTCCTTTTCCATGACTCATCAGTGAGTATTGTAGGAATCGTATCTCTCTGCCCCCAAAGATCTGAGAGGGCAACTAAAAGTT
Organism: Petaurus breviceps papuanus; assembly: GCF_028583685.1. Taxonomy (NCBI): domain Eukaryota; kingdom Metazoa; phylum Chordata; class Mammalia; order Diprotodontia; family Petauridae; genus Petaurus; species Petaurus breviceps. The sequence continues at coordinate 645,953 of NW_027187314.1, read as the reverse complement.
GAGCTAGAGGTGACTGGAGATGAACCTTGTCTACAGGAACTTTTGGTCTAGTGCCTTCTACCCTTTATTCTATATACAATAAACTATATGATTATAGCCTGCTGATATTCTGAATCTTTGAAAGCAGGGAATAGTGAATAGAGAAAGTAAAATCTAGGTAGGGTAGAGGCTGTTACAGACAGCTGATTTAGTATTATAATAATTTGAGCAATATTGCATTCAGTCCCCTAGATTAATTTCAGACTTTGCTAGCCAAGGGGTAATCTAGTGTCCAGTGGTGATACACTGTTGCCTTTAGGAAAGGACTATCTTTTAGAGACACAGAATTACCAGAAAGTAATTTTGGAGTTTTAGACTGTTGACTCAATTGGCTGCTGGTGGGCAATTCAGATTTTGCATGTTCTCTCTGGATAATTAACATTATCTTTCTGTGTAGGTTTGCTGGTGATAATAACAAGAAATTATCCAGGGGTGTGAATTATTGTGGATTGATTTTATCAAAAATAACTCTTGAGCCCCCACCTCTGGCAAACTCTGTCTCTTCCCTGAACTTATAGTCACTTGACCTTAATGAGATAGCAAGCCAAGTTTGGGTATCAGCAAGTAAGCTAGTTTGGCTAGAAGTCAAGTCAACAAGCATTTATTAAGTACCTACTATGTGTCAAGCACTGTCCTGGCACTAAGGATACAAAGAAAACCAAAAATAGTCCCTAATGTCAGAGAGCTCACAGTCTAATGAGGAAGACAAACTGTAAACAATCGTGTTTGAGCAAGATATAGAAAGGATAAATTGGGAGATAATCAAGAGAGAGAAGGTGCTAGCATTAAGGGAGACTAGGAAAGGCTTCTTGTGGAAGGTAGGATTTTATTTTATTTTTTTGAAAGCAATTGGGTTTAAGTAACTTGCTCAAGGTTACACGGCCAGTTATTTTGTGTGGGTGCTAAGTATCTGAGTCTGGAACTGATCCTGGGTCTCCTGACTCTGGGGCCAGCACTCTTACTCACTGCAGGAAGGTAGGATTTTAGCTGGGACCTGAAGGAGACAAGGAAACCCAGTGGTGGAGATGAGAGAGCAAATTCCAGGTTAGGAAGACAGTCAGTGATAATGCAGCTGGGAGATGGGTATCTTATACAAGGAGCAGCCAGGAGACCAGTGACGTTGGATCAGAGAATACAGGAAGAGGAATAAAATGGAAGATGACTGAAAATGTAGGAAGGGGCCAAGTTATGAAGGATTTTAAAAGATAAACAGAAGATTTCATATTTGATCCAAGAGGTCATAGGGAACTACTGAAGTTTATTGAATAGAGGTCCAAACTTATGTTTTTGAAAGGTCAGTTTTATAATTTGTTGGAGGATGGATTGGAGTGGGGAGACACTTGAGCCAGGGAGATCAACTAGTGGGCTGTTGCAGCAGTGCATGAGTGAGGAGGTGAGGAGGGCCTGTGTTGGAATGGTGTCAGTGTCAGAGGAGAGAGAGAAGAGAATATATACCAGGGATATTGCAAAGATATAAACAACAGGACTTGGTGACTGGATATGGGGCAGGGTGAGAGAGAGTGAGAAGTTGAGGTATCTACATTGCAAGTCTGGGTGACAGAGAGAAAGGTGGAAGGTAGTACCAATAGTAATTAGGAAGTCAAGAAGAGGGGAGGGTTTGGGGCAGGGAAAATAATGAGTTCAGCTTTGGATATGTTGAAGTTAAGATGGAACATTCAGCTTGAGATGTCTAATAAATAGTTGGAGATATAAGACTGGAGGTCAGGCAGAAGGTGAGGTATGAATGCATAGATCTAAGAATCATTTGAACAGAGATGGCAGTTGAATCCATGAGAGCCAATGAGATCACCAAGCTAAATAATATATAGGGAAAAGAGGGCCTAGGACAGAGCCTTGAGAGTCAGCCATTGGTAATGGGACTAACACGTATGAAGGTCCAGCAAAGGAAACTGAAAAGGGGAGATCAGACTGGTAGGAGAAAAATCAGAAGAGATCAGTATGACAAAAACCTGAGAGTATCAAGGAAAAGAGAGTGATTGGTGGTGCTGAAGGCTTCAGAGAGGTCAAGAAGGATGAGATATAAGAAAAGGTCATGAATTAAGAATTAAGAAATTAGGGGGGCTGTAATAGTAATGGAATTTAAAGAACCCTTGTATTGGCTTGGTTTTGGATTGATTGTATTAAAACCCAGAGCTTGTGAATCCCACTTGTGGGATGGACTTGTTGACATGTAAAGAGAGGGCTGAACTGGGAGGAGCTGGTGACGTGAATTTAGAGAGACACAAGCAGAGAGAGAGGCAGAAGAATTTTTTTTGGAAGCAGCTTCTTGGAGGCAGAGAGAGATGGAGGGATTGCTGAGGGCCAGTTTGAATTGCCCAGGACTTTTGAGAGCTGCCACCCAGAGCGGCCAAGGACTGAGGAGACATGGCTGTTGTGCTGGTACTTTGTCTGTCTGTTTTGATGCTGTTTTGCCAGATTTGTCCACTGGTGAAAGACAGTCCTGTTGTTGCAGGAGTTCTGGAACCTGGCTGTTGGTTCAGAGATCCTGAAGAAGGATTTTCTTGTTGTATGTTTACAGAAATCCTGGAAGAGGGTTTTGCTAATGTTTTCAGGGGTCCTAGGACTGTTCTGCTGACAGAGAATGAATTAATGAGGTCACTGGCAATGTATCTTGTTGACTTGTTAAGCTTTGTCTCTCCAGGAACAAAGATTGCTGAGAACTTACCTCAGGTCAAGATGAAGAAAAGACCTCTCTTTGGGTATTAAATGCTGTGCTTAAGCTTGTTGTAACTCTGGGGTAGATGGCCTAATCAGTTGTAATCCAAGGGTGGGAAACTTTTGACTTTTTTATTTTTTTTTGTGCTCTGTGATTGAACAAATGAATGTACTTTGCTTATGATTGGAAACTAATCTCCATTTGAGAAGAGGGGCTTTGTTATTGACTAAATGAATGTACTGCCTAGGGTGGAATAGTATTTAGAAGAGGGATTTTGTGATTGATCAAATGAATGTAATGTTCAGGAGTGGAGTAGTACTTCATTGAATTACAGTTGGTGAATGCTGTATTTTGAATTATGCTATATTTTTATTTTCTCTGTTCTTAATTTGTCACTGAATAAAATGGAGAGCAGCTATGCTGGTATTTTGAACCTTGGGAAGTTGCCTTTGCTTGGCATTACAGGGGCAGAGTCAAGATGGTGGAGTAGAAGCAGGTCCTCCACGTGGCTCTGGCTTCCACCTTCACCAATTCATGTAAAAGGGGACTCTTAACAAACTTTGGAGCTGCAGAACCCACAAAATGACACAGAGAAGCTAACCTCCTGCTGAGGACAGCCTGGCAGGCCAGCAGGAATCGGCCAGCACAATGCTCTGGGAGCTGAGCCCAGGCCCATGTGAGCCAGAGGTTTTAGCCTCAGGGCAGGCCTGACTAGCCCCTGGGCAGTCAGACTCTGTACTCCAGATCACCAGCAGCTGTGGCCGTCTCCAGAATTATCAACACATAGATGCGAAGGACAAAGTGAGAGGTCAGTGCACTGTGGACTTTGAGACCCAGTAGTTAGGAGTGCCTCGGCTTTTGCCCCCAGGGTAAGAAGCCACTGAGGAGCCACAGCTGTGCAGCTGCAGCCATGTGGCAGCTTCAGCTCCTGGCCTGCAGAGAGTAAGGGGATCAAGCAACCAGTCTGAGGGGTAATCGCTCTTGCTTTAACCTGCTTGGATCTGGATTGCAGTCTGGGGTGGAGGTCCTGGGGTGTGTGTCCAGTTTGCCAGAGTGTGTGGAGGCTTCAGCAAGGGCACCCAACTAAAACCTCTGGCAGCTGAGAAAACCCCAGGGTTTGGTATGAAGCTCCTGTCTGGTAGCAGAGTCCTACTGTGGCAAAAAGCCCAAAAGTCAAGTAATTGAGTGGCAACATGACCAGGAAAAGGAAACAAAGCAAACAGAAGATTCCAACATTAGACTCCTATTTTGGGGACAAAAAGGATCAAAGCATGGAACAGGAGGAAGACAGTGAAATCAGAATTCCTGCACCAAAAGCTTCAAAGGAAAGAGGAGCTGGTTATAGGCCATAGACGACCTTAAGAAGCAGATAAGAGAAGTGGAGGAAAAATTGGGAAGAGAAATGAGAACGATGCAAGAAAATTACAAAATGAGAGTCAGCAGCCTGACTGAGGAAAATCACATCTTTAAAAATAGCCTAACTCAAATGGCAAAAGAGGTTCAAAAAGGCAATGAGGAGAAGATGCCTTAAAAAGCTGAATTTGCCAGATGGAAAAAGAATCTCAAAAGCTCACTGAGGAGAATCATTCTTTCAGAATTAGATTGGAGCAAGTGGAAGCTAATGACTTTATGAGAAATCAAGATGCTGTTAAACATATCCAAAGAAATAAAAGAATAGAAGGCAACGTGAAATATCTCATGGGCAAAACCACTGACCTGGAAAATAGATCCAGGAGAGAGAATTTAAAAATTATTGGACTACCTGAAAGCTAGAACCTAGAAATCATCCTTGAAGAAATTCTCAAGGAAAACTGCCCTGATGTTTTAGGACCAGAGGGCAAACAAGAGCTTGAAAGAATCCACTGATCACCTCCTGAGAAAGATCCCAAAAAGAAAACTGCTAGGAATATTATATCCAGGTTCTGGAATTCCCGATCAAGGAAAGAATATTACAAGCAACCAGTAAGAAACAATTTGAATATTGTGGAAACACAATCAGGATATCACAGGATCTGGCAGCTTCTACACTGAGGGATTGAAGGGTTTGGAATGTGATATTCTGGAGGTCAAAGGAGCTGGGATTAAAACCAAGAATCACCTACCCAGCAAAACTGAGTATCATGTTTCAGCAGAAAATATGGTAATTCAGAGGAATAGAGGACTTTCAAGCATTCTTGCTGAAAAAACCAGAGTTGAATAGAAAATTTGACATTCAGATACAAGAAGCAAGAGAAGCATGAGAAGGTAAACAGGGAAAAGAAATCATAAGGGACTTATCAAAGTTGAACTATTAACATTCCTACATGGAAAAACTGTAATTGTAACTGGTGAAACTTTTCTCAGTATGAAATAATTGAAGGGAATAGAAATATATATGTCTATATATGAGGGTATATGAGCATATTAATACATATGTGAATTGTGTATATATGTTTACAGGTATACATAGATAGAGGGCACGGGACCAATTTAACAGGAAGCACCCACTTTTGAAAGGGGAAGGGATCAAAGTAGAGAATAGAACAAGTGGGAGGTGGGATAGGAGGGAGGGAAACATAGTCAGTCTTTTACAATACATCTACTATGTTAATGTTTTGCATTAGCTACACATGTACAACCTATACTGAACTTCTTATCTTCCCAGTAAGGGTGGGTGACAAGAGAGGAAGGGAATGAATCTAGAATTCAAAGTTTTAAAATCAAATGTTTAGGGGAGGCCAGGTAGCACAGCGAGTAAGAGCACCGGCTCCAGTGTTGGGATGACCTGGAGATCGAATCCCGGGCTCAGACACTCAGCACCACACCCAGAAATAACTGGCCGTGTAACCTTCAGCAAGTTACTGAACCCTGATTGCTTTAAAAAAAAAAATCAAATGTTTAAATATATATATATATATATATTAGTATTAATGCTATTTTACATGTAATTGGGAAATAAGATATACTGGCACTGGGGCACAGAGGTCCACCATGCCCTACTGGAAAAGTCAAAAGGGGCATGGGAGAAAATATGGGAAAGAGCAGACTGGAGGAGGGGATATCCTGTGGGACTGCTATTTTGGGGTGGTGGGTAGGGGAAAATCGGGGAGAAAATTTGTAACTCAAAATCTGGCAGAAATGAATGATGTAAACCAGAAGTTACTAAAGCATTTGAAAAATGAAAAAAAAATCAAGGCAAAAAAAAAAAGACAAAAAAAAGAATCAAGAAATTAAAGTCATTAAAAAATCATTGATGGGGTTATGGAATTGGAAGCCAGATTGCAGAGAGTGAAGAAGAAAGTTAGAGAAAGTAAAGACACTGTTATAGACAGCCTTTTTAAGAATTTTAGTCACAATAGGAAGGAGAGATATAGAATGATAACTAGCAAGGATAGATGGATAAAATGATGGTTTTTCAAGGATGGGGGAGGCACAGATATGTTTGTAGGCAGTAGGGCAGTCAGCTGGAGAAGATGTGATGGAATGAGATCACATTTAGAGGAGTTTTGCCTTGGCAAGGAGGAGGGCCAATACTTTATTTATTTATTACTTTTTGGAGGGCAGTTGGGGTTAAGTGACTAGTCACATGACTAATTTTTTGTGTTAAGTGTCTGGGGCTGGATTTGAACTCAGGTCCTCCTGACTCCAGGGCCAGTGTTCTATTCACTGTGCCACCTAGCTGCCCCTGGGCCAACACTTTATATGAGCGAAACGTGAAGGAGGAGATAGGGACAGAAAACATCTGAGTGACATGAGATGTGGAGACAGGGAGAATAAGGAGTTGTTGGCAAATGGCCTCAATTTTGTCATTGAAACATGAGGCAGAGTTCTCAGTTGAAAGAGTGGGGGAAGGGGAGCCAAGGGAGGGTTGAGGAGGGATAGAAAGATGACTGGAACACAAAGTACATGAATGGAAGTGATATACCATAAACCTGGAATGTTAATTGGAGCTAGACCTTGAAATACTTGAAAGCAAAAGGGTTTGTAATTTATCCTAGAGGCAATAGTGAACCATTGATGTTTTCATGAACAGAGGAGTGACACATTCAGATGTGCTTTAGGAAAAGTATTATTATTATTATTATTATTATTCCTTAGAGAATTGGAGAAAGGAGAAAATGGAAACTGGGAGTCCTTTTAGGAAGTGATAGCAGTAAATCCAGGTGAGAGGTGATGAGGGTCTAGACTCTGATGGTGACTTGAGTGGAGAGAAGGAGCCAGAGAAGAGATGTTGTGGATATAGTGAGGGAAAGTGAAGAATTGGGGATAACTTATTTTTTTTTTTGTTTTGTAAGCTTCAGTGATTGGAAAGATGGTGGTACTCTTGACATGTAATAAGGGATTCACTGAGGGCCCAGTTCTGGGAGCACTTGCAGGGAGCTCACATCGCTATTTCATGGGACTGCTTCTGGAAGTGTGTGATGACAAGGAATGGAGGAATTTGGCTTTATACTTCAGAGCATGTACAGGTGTGGGATGACTTTTTTCTTGTTCTCTTTACTCATGGTAAAGAAAGAACCTTTTTGTAGGTTTCTGAGCTGAAAATAAGAGTGCATAAAAAGGCTCCAAAGGAGAAACTTGCTTCCCTTTTTTCCTACTGGTCACAAGACGTAAGAGCATCTCTTAAGTTCTGGAGAGCTTGTATGGCCGCTCTTCCTCTCCTCCTGTCTTCCCTTGTTCCTCATTGAGATGGTCCATGAGCACATGGCCTTCGAGGTAAGCCTGTATCTGGGATGGAGCCGCCTCCTGTTTCTGTCATCTTCCATGTTATATGAGACTTAGAAAGTTTAAAGGAACAGTGGTCCAGGCATGGGAGTGCCTACCAGAGTTTGCTCAGCCTGATGCTTTAGGGCAGCCTGGAGGAGAGATGTGCTTTACTTAGTTTAGCAGTAGATAATTTGGGAGATCAAAAACCATATTCTGAAGGCAAGGTATATATGCTGCATTCAGAAATGAATTTGGTGGGAAAAGCGCTTTATAGACACTGCTTTAAGTTTAAACCCACTCTCCCCAGGGACTGAGGTAGTAAAGGGACAGTGTGCCTTCACTTGAACGGGGATGCTTTTATACTTCTGTTCTTTCTATATCTTTTCAGTAAATATCTTTTGTTGTTCAGTTGTGTCTAACTCTTTATGACACCATTTTAGCATAGATACTTGGCAAAGATACTGGAGAGATATGCTATTTCCTTCTTTACCTCACTTTACAGATGAAGCATGAACTGATATCATTATAAGAGTCCCATAACTCCTCATAGGCACTCCTGGAACATTGAAGGGGAGAAATATCTGCCTTCTGGGGATCCAGCTTGCCAGTATGAGTAGGAGTTGTGAACAGTGCCCCCAAAGTCTATAGGCTATGGACAGAAATAGTGACATTTGGATAAGGGTTGAATTTAGGAGGGAAAATCGTGACTAACACCAGTTGATTCCAAAGTATGTGCTTTCAATGGTTCTGTTGCTAAATCACCCCTGGAGGAACATTTTCACATATGTTTGTCATGGTGATACCACTTGGGTCTATCTGCAAATTTGTATGTTTTGTATGACCCCAGTTGTACGATGGAGCACAGTGAGAAAAATTCTTTTCTTATTCTCTATGGTGAGGTTCACATTAAAAAGTAGCTTACGATCTATATTGCATTTTTGGTTGCTATATCACACCACTGACTCACATAGAACATGTTCACTGTATTTCTCAGGTCTTTTTCACATTAGTTGCTCTCCAGCTAGGTTTTTCTTATCTTATATTTATTTGATTTTTTTTTTGAGCCAGAGGGAAGAAATCTTCATTTATTTGCTTTTTTGATAGCTTAAAAATGTTTTTAATTTATCAAAAAATTATTTTTTCTCCCTTTCATCTTTCCCCTAAGAAAGAAAGAAAAAAGAAAGAGAAAAGAAGAAAGGAAAAAAATAAAGGAAAAAGAGAGAGGGAAGAAGGAAGGTAGGGAGAAAGGATGATCCCTTATATAAACATTATCAAACCAAACAAATTACCACTTGACCATGTTTAAAAATACATTTTTTATTTTCCATATCAGTCCCTCTTCTGACATGTGGTGAGCAACTTTCTTTTTCATCACTCCACTGTAATCATGATTGATCATTAGTTGATCAGAGTTTTAAAGTCTTTCAGAACTGTTCATTTTTATAGTATTTATGTTTTTTTTTTCTTTTTTGGAGGGGGTAAAGGCAGGACAATTGGGGTTAAATGACTTGTCCAAAGTCACATGGCTAGTAAGTGTTAAGTATCTGAGGCAGGATTTGAACTCAGGTCCTCTTGACTCCAGGGCCAGTGCTCTATTCACTGTTCCACCTAGCCACCCCATAGAGTATTTATGTTATAGTATAAATTGTTCTTCTGGTTCTCCTCAGTCCTGTCTGCACCAGTTCTTTCCAAGTCTCTTTTGAAGCTTTTCTTGGACTTCATAATAACCCGGAGAGACTTGTATAAACTGATGCTGAGTGAGAGAGGAGAGCAGAACCAGGAGAACATACTTGTACACAATTACAGATACATCGTATCTGTGATGACTGACTGATAGACTGGACTCCTCCTAGCAATGCGAGGTTGTAAGACAAGATGCAGACTGAAACAAACTACTTGCTCTTGTTCTTTTTTGTTTTATTTTGTTTCTTCTTCCTCATTGTTCATTCTTATATTATAATATATAATATAATATACAAATAAAAGGTTATAATTCTTCTTTACAACCTGAATAATGTTTAATGTGAATATTTGTAGAACCTATATTGGATTGCATGCCACCATGGGGGTAGGAGGGGAGAGAGGAGGAGAAGGAGGGGAAGAAAATTTAGAACTCAAGGGATTGTGGAACTGAATGTTGTAAACTAAAAGTAAATAAATAAATTTAAAAAAAGAAACTGTCTTTTTCTTCATTTTTTTAATAGCACAATACTATTTTATTACATTCATATACCAAAATTTGTCCAGCTCATTCCTCAATTGATAGACACCCTTTTTGTTGTTATTACTGAGCTGTTTTTCAGTTGTGTCTGACTCTTTGTGACCCCATTTGGAGTTTTCTTGGCAAAGATACTGGAGTGGTTTCCCATTTCCTTCTCCAGCTCATTTTACAGAGGAAACTGAAGCCAGATCTGAACTGAGGAAGGTGACTTCTCCCTGATTCCACTGTGCCACCTAATTATCCTGTGTACCTCTTTACTTTTGAGGGATTTTATTTGGAACTACAAAAAGAACTGCTACAAATATTTTTGTACATATAGGATGTTTTCCTCTTTTTTTGATCTCTTTGGTGTATGGATCTAGCAGTGGTATAGTTGGGTCAAAGTATATACATTGTTTAGTAACTTTTTTGTTGTAATTCCAAATTACTTTTTAGAATGCTCTTCAAAATCACAACTATACCAAAAGTGAAGCAATGTACCCATTTTCCTGCATCTTCTTCAACATTTGTAATTTTCTATTTTTGTCAACTTTGCAGATTTGAAGGATGTGAGGTGAGAACCTCAGAATTGCGTTAGTTTTTATTTATCGAATTATTAGTCATTTGGAGCATTTTTTCACATGGCTTGGTTTTCTTACTTTGAGAACTGCCTGTGCATAGCCTTAGACCATTTATCAATTGGGGAATGACTCTTATTCTTATACATTTGAATTAGTTCCTTACATACCTCGAAAATGAGAACTTTATTGGAGAAATTTTCTGCAAAGATTTCTTCCCAAGTTAACTATTCCTCTTCTTATCTTAGCTGTGTTGGATTTGTTTGTGTAATAACTTTATTTTTACATAATCAGTATTGTTCATTTTGTCTTCTGTAAACCTCTCTGTCCCTTGTTTGATTATGAACCCTGTTTGATTATTCCTTATCTATGGGTCTGAAAGATAATTTCTTCCCAGTTACTTTGTTTATGATGTGACCTTTTATATTTATGCCATATATTTGTAACTTCTCATGGTATAAAGTGTGAGGTGTTAGTCTAAACCAATTTTCTATCACACTGCTGCTGTCCATTTGTTTTTTTTAGCACTTTGTTTTCAAATAGTTGTCCTCATCCCCATAGCTCTATATATTCTTATTAAATATCATGTTGTTAGATTCAGTTAAGACTATTGAGATCTTTTCGGATGCCAAGTTGGTAGGGGTTTTTTTCTTAATTATTCCAAAGTCATTGTTACTGTGTCATCTAATCATGGGTCCTAGAACTACCATCTGAGTCCTTGTAGGCTATATGTCATTGTAAAATTTACAAAATATGCCAGCTCTATGTCTTCCTGTAAGTCATTAATTAAAATACTGAACAAAAGAAGACCAAGGACAGATCCCTGGTGTCTTTCATTGGAAAGCTGCTTCTATTAATCAGTATTCTCTGGGTTCTGTCTTTAAATCAATCCTAAATCCAATTAACTGCTATCACCCAGTCCTCATCTCTCTGTATTATCTACAAGAATTTTATGAGAGTCTTTGGTCAGATGTGTGGCTGAAATTTTGATAAATCATGTTGTTAATTTTAACTTTATCTACCCTATAGAAAAAGGAAATGAAGTTCATCTTCCAGGAACTTGTTTTAAGTGACTTTGTTGTTAGTACAATCTGGAAGGCAATGTGTCAGCATTGGAGTTTACGGGAGCATAGATTTAGAGCTGGAAAAGGAACCATGGAGACCATCTAATTCAACCCCTCATTCAAAAAATGTGAAAACTGAGAAGTTAAGTGAATTCTCTGAAGTCACACAGGTAGTAAGTGACCAAACTGGGATTTGAATCTCAGTGTTTTGTCTTCATTGCCACCCCACCCCCCAACTGCACCATAAAGTGGTAGGTAGAAGAGCACACTGGTGTTTCTGCCAGTACCTATGCTGCTAGTATTTTTTTTTTTTAAGCAATTGGGATTAAGTAACTTGCTCAAGGTTACACGGCCAGGTGTTTCTGGGTGGGTGCTAAGTGTCTGAGCCCAGATTCTATCCCAGGTCATCCCAACACTGGGGCCGGTGCTCTTACTTACTGGCTGCTAGTATTTTTAACAGATAAATAATGCCATCATGCCTGCTTTATTGGGGCTGGGCCCCCACCATTTTGCAGACACAATGCACAGAGTGAGTGAGCCTAAGTAGAAAGAGGTAAAGAGTCAGGAAGGACTCTTGTGGTAAGGTAGCATGGCTTTGTTAGTTTGGGATACCTGATGTCTTCCTCTTGTGCATTATTGTGCCTTGATGTTGCTTATTCCATTTGAGAGTGGTGAACAGGAGGGTTCTGTTGTGCATGTTTCCCCAACAATGTTTTCTGCATCTTTGAATATGTTGTTGTTGTTTCAGTCATGCCTGACTCTTCATGACCCCACTTGGGGTTTTCTTGGCAAAAATACTGGAGTGGTTTGCCATTTCCTTTTCCAGATCATTTTAGAGATGAGGAAACTGAGACAAACTGAGACTTCCCTGGGGTCACCCAGCTAGTAAGTTTCTGTGTCTGGATTTGAATTCAGGAAGATGTCTTCCTGTCTCCAGACTTGGCACTCTATCCCCAGCACCACCTAGCTGCCCCATTGTATATGTTACTGAACTGATTTGAGATCTTGGCATGGTTAGCACTACTGGGGAGTTGGTCTCCTCACATCAGTCTGGGAGATGGTTCTGTGACAGGTCTAGTGGTAGCCATACCTTCTGAGATATATGCCTGGTAGGGCCTAGGAAGGTGACCCCTCTTTAGCTTATAGTGATCACCATTTTCCAAGTTTTCACTAACTATCTCTTTAATGATTTATTCAGTTTGTTCTAGGATTTTCCCAGGAATTGCCATCTGAATGTAAGGAATTGCTCTAGGCTAGTGTCCTACTTCCAAGGAAATGAAATTCCAGGAATATTCCTGGAATTCCAGGGGAATACAGGCTTATGATTTCCTTCTCATCTTGATGTTGTGGGAAATAGTTGAAACTGGAGTCAGAAAACTTAAGTTTGGCTCTTACTGGACAGCATTCAGCCCTTCTGAGCATTAGCTGGTTCATCAGTCAAACTGGAATAGTAATTGTAGCTTGTAATCCATAATCCCAGGATCAAAAAGGCCAGCTTCTATCATGGGGGCAGCTTGATACTTATTATCTCTTTGGCTTGTTTTGCCCCTCCCCCCCATTTCCTCTGAGAATCTCAGAAGCGTGTGTGCATGTGTGTGTGTGTGTGTGTGTGTGTGTGTGTGTTTGTGTGTGTGTGTGCAAAAGGATCTCCAGATTGTTCATAAGCTCTTAAGGGGACAATACCTCTCAGTAAGGGGTTGTGTGAGGCTCAAATGAGATAATGGGTGTGAAGCACTTTGCAAACCTTAAAGCACTATATAAATGCTGTTTACTGGTATTATCATTGTTATTATTAATTATTAACCCATCCTCACTAGGCCTAGGGAAATGCAGGAGTATGCTGATAAATGTTTAACTAAAAGACTGGGGGGGTGGGGAGGGGAAAGACATATGCACTTGCTTTTAAGTTTAGTCCTTATTATTAACATTTTCTTAAGTCTAGAAAACATCAAGAAAACAGTAAATCAAGACTTGATTTATAGTGACTAGTGATTTTCTGAGGTGTACATTTAACCATCAGCTGTCCAGTTAGATCTGCCTTCAGCACACCCTTGCTATTGGATACAAGGCAGCCTTAATTATAACCTTATAGATAGAATGCAAAAACACATATGACTCATGGTAGCTACTAACCAATCTAAATAATTCCCTTCTTTCCCAGCTTCTCCACCCCACCCCCACTATAGTTTCTTTATCTGTAAAATATCCATAATAGCACTCATGCTTTTGTCCAGTTGTGTTCTTTCTGTGACCCCATTTGGAGTTTTCTTGGCAAAGATACTGGAGTGCTTTGCCATTTGTTTTTCTAGCTCATTTTACAGATGAAGAAACTGAGGCCAACAGGGTTAAGAGTCACACAGCTAGTAAGTGTCTGGGACCAGATTTGAACCCCTCCTGACTGCAGACCTGGCTCTCTATCCTCTGTGCCACCCAGCTTCCCCAACAGCACTCATACCTTGGCTATTTCCTTTTCAATTCCCCC
>NW_027187314.1:625749-632127 GCF_028583685.1 Petaurus breviceps papuanus | reverse complement strand
GTTGTTTGTCATCCGCTGTTGTTGTGTGTTGGTCGGTTTCTTGGTCCCCCCCGCTCTCCCGCTTTGCGCTCTCTTCCCCTTTCCCCCCCCCCCCCCCCCCACCCCCCCCTTCCTTTTTTTTTTTTTTTTTTCTCCCCCCCCATGTCCCACACTGCATTATGGTGGTCAAGTGCTTAATGCCCTTTTGCTTTCTATACATTTAAAATCCTCTATTTATTGGCTGGGGAGTTTCTTTTAAAAACTGCTTCTCCATTTCTGTTTATCTCACCTCCTCTTTTGCTTATCCTGACCTATGATATTCTGTTCATGCTTCCAGTTAAACTTTTTTTTTTTCTCCCACATTTCTCTTTTTCTCACTTAGATACCTGATATATCCAAACAGCGTAGGACATCTAGATGTCTTTTCTGTGTGTGACTACACTCCTTGCTGTGAAAGTTTATGAGCTTCTTCCCAATGGATTTTGAATGTCAGACTCTCACATGTACTCTCTGCCCTCCCTACCCCCAGTCTCCAATCTCCACTCTGACTTTTTTGGAATCTGCCGGCAGGACATCAGTGTATCATCTTCAATGGGTGTGGGTGTGTCTGAAGTGACATCAACGTATTCTGTGGTTTGCATTTATTTCCTCACTTCTTCTGACTCTATGGGCAGTACCACTGAGCACTACTAATGCGAGCATGTGCACAGTTTGTGTGCTTTGGATAAATGATTCCTTTAGTATTTCCAGGGTTTAGATACTGCCATTATCCAGCCACATTAACAAGTCACTTAAATTTTTTGCATCCATAATCATTAAGGATAGGAAAACCAATTTATGGAAGCAGAGGCCTGACTGTGCCAGGACTCTCTCATTCTGATCTTGTTTCTTACCAGGCTGCAATCCATACTCCTCTATGGATGCCAGCCTTAGGTGAGAAGAGGAGCCAGATCTTCCTGTCATTCTGAGTGTGAGCTTTCCACCTCCAGCTTCAAGTGAGAAGAGAAAGCTTCCCTTTTGACTTCAGTGTCCTGCTGCCCTTGTCTCTTGAGGTCAGAGGAGGGGAAAAGTAGATGGAGAGCAGAACTTTCATCTGCTTTGAAGGTTTGATTTCCATCCCTTGCTTTGGCAGTCTCTTGCCTAATTTCCAGCCTCCTCTGGGAAGAGGAGTGGCACCTTCTGCTCAGTGATGAAGAGTCTCACATCTAGTTATATCCTTCACATCCCAGTGACTCTGAACTCCTATAGATAATCATCCAAACCCCATTCCCCATCCCCCAGCTTCTTATTGCTTATTCTCATTCCCTTTAACCATCTCAGCCAAAAGCCACATGTCCCTTCCTCTGTGCCCTCTAGAACATCTGAGTGATGGAGCCAGGGGGAGAACCTGGAAGTGGCAATGGAGAACAAGGAGCGGCAGTAGGGAGCAAGCCAAGGAGAATAAATAAAGGTGCAGCCGGTACTGGAAAGGGTGGCCAGGGAGGCTGTGTCATCGGGGAGAAGCTCTGATTTTCAGTTTCAGTGACTGCTAGAAAATGGAAGGAATGGGAGGAGATGTAGGCTGAAGGGAAGTTTGTTGCCTGTGGATCAGGTTTCTGTTATTCATATTCGCCACCTTACCGCACAAAAAAGATCGTTTGTCGTCAAATGCACCATCTCCGCCTTTAAGGATTCAGAAATCCCCTTCTCCAATCATTGTCTTGGCTTTTTACCACTCTTGCTTTCCCTTACAAAATCCTACTCAGTCCAATTTTCTTTTCTTTTTTCTTGGAGGCAATCGGAATTAAATTACCTGCCCAGTAAATGTGAGGGGTTGGATTTGAACTTGAGCCCTCCTAATTTCAGGGCCGGTAACTCTGTCTATCCAAGTTTTGATCTTTAGTTCCTTGACTCCTTAATTCAGTTCTCCCTCAGTCCATCTCCTCTGCACTAGCTTACTCTCTCCTCTTTTCCTCATCTGACTCCTTAGTGAACCGGTTAATTATTTCTACTCTGTCCTCTTCTCTTGAATCCCTGGCTGATTGCACCCAGTCAAGTCTCAGCCTTGAATGACTCTTACTATTGGATGACTCAGCTCTTACACACATGCTGCTGAATGTAGGTGGAGAAAAATCACACAACCTTTTTGGCTGGATCTGCTACAAATTTATATTACACAACTTCAACTGGGCCCTCATGGCTGCTAGACAGTTCTACTGTGCCTCCCTCATCAAGTCAGCACACTTTTCACAGAGGCTCCTCGGATGACACATGACTTGACCTCCTTCCAGTCTCTTGGCTGAGAACCTTGCTTCATATTTTACAGAAAAAATTGGGGCTTTTTGCTGTGAGCTCCTTCTCCCCTCTTCTTCATCTGATATTATTCAGATGCCTTTTGCCACTATCTCCTCCTTCACACCTGTTTTCCATGAAGATATGGCCTTACTCTTTATGAAGACTCACCCCTCTACCTGCACAAGTGGTCTCATTACATCTCATCTCCTCCAACAGGTTGACCCCTCTGTCATTTCCACTATCATTTATTTTCAGTCTCTTCTTGTCTACTGGTACTTTCCCTACTGACTACAAACATGTTCATGTCTCCTCCATCTTCAAAAAACCCTCTCACTTGACCCTTCCATCCTTGCTAATTATTGTCCTATATCTGTTCTGCCTTTTTTTGCGGCCAAACTCCTTGAAAACATTAATAGCTGCCTCCACTTTCTCATTCATTTCTTAATCCCTCACAGTCTGACTTCTGATTTCATCATTCCAATTAAACTGCTCTCTCTAAAGTTAACAGTGATCTCTTAATTGCCAAATCCAGTGGCCTTTTCTTAATTCTCTTGACCTCTTTACAGCTTTTAACACTGTTGATCACTCTCTTCTCCTTGATATTCTCTTCTCTGTAAGTTTTCAGGATGCCACTCATTCTCTTCTGATTTCTTCTTACTACTAGTGTCCTTTGCCAGATCTTCATTCAGGTCTCACCCTCTAACTGTAGGTATCCCAGAGAATTCTGTCTTGGACCTTATTTTCTTTTTCTTCTACTACTTCACTTGGTGATTTCATCAGCTCCTATGGATTTAATTATTTCTCTATGCTGATGATACTTAAATTTAAATATCCTGGCCTAATCTCCCTGCTGACCTTCAATACTTCATCTCTAAAAACTTTTCAGACATCTCAAACTGGGTGTACAGCAGACATCTTTAACTCAACAAACAAAACTGAACTCATCTTGCCTCCTAAAATCTCCCCTCCTAACTTCCACATTATTATCAAAGACAATACCATTTTCCTAGGCAACACCAGTCTCTCTCACTTTCAGACTCAAAACCTAGGTGTCATTCTCATTTTTCCACTAGTTCTTACTCCCGATATGCCAAGACCTATCAAATTTACCTTTGCAACTATTGATTGGTTACCTCAGATTTATTGAAATTTAACCACTGAAGTGGATTATTTTTCTCAGATTTACTCATCCCCCATCCATTCCCTGAACCAATATTTTCTAAGTGCTTACTATAAATATAGTATTGTGCTTTGCAATAGAGATAAATAAAATCTCTGACTTGAGGGAGCTTACAATCTATTCATAGTTGATAAAACATGTATTCAATACAATTATTACATAAATTTGAATATAATCTTACATTATTATACTGTCATAATATAATATATTGTTGTTATATAAATTATATTAAAATACATGAAGATTGTGGTGTGGTAGATAGAAATCATACCTCAGAGTCATGAAGACCAAATACTGTCTTTGATAAAAGAAATAAAAGAATTTGTTGTACTGCCTTCATTTTGAAGAAGACTAATGACGTCATGGGGTAAGTCTTGACTCATGTGTGAAATGCATTTAAGTGAGACAGAATTGCATAAAGTTGTCAGTCTCACTTTCTCTAATTAAAGTCCAGTGGCAAGACAAAAGTCAGAATGACTGTTGTCAGTGGCCCAGGATACAATGGATAATCTTGGCATTTTCAATGTCTAACCAATCTTTAAGCTCTCCATAGTGCCTGCTTCAGTTACCTTCGTGGCCCTTGGAACAAATTGTTCTCATCCACCTATTCTGCTGGGGAAAGTCTTAACATGCTTGGGGTAGACATCCCCCTAACTCATCAATGGGTTTATCAGTTACCCTCAATCTGGGTTAGCTTCTCTGCTGGGGTATGACCACTGTCCATGCTACAGCTTCTTGGAGCTTCAGGTGAAAGTTGAGTGAAAGGTGGATGAGCAAACCCTTAAAAGGGCTTAGCAAACCTTCACTTCAGAGTTGCTAACCCTCCCTCAACTCCCCATACTATCTAGGTGACTAGGCAAATCATCAATTATTTTTTTAGTTCTCCAGACCACTTTTAAGTTTAAAAATTACTTATCAGTTACCAGTATTCATTGGCAGAGTATAGTAGAGACTGGGAAAAAAGTGGAAAGAAAATGAATGTGGACAGATGGCAGGCTGGTAGTTTGAGAAGATACTGGGACATAGCCATCACTGTAGCTCCTAGTCTACTTTAACCCTCAATATCCTATGGGACAGTTGAGGCAGGGTCAGAAGAAGATGTGGGCGTGTATTTTGAGTAAGTTAGAAAATGGAAAGACAGTTGGAGAAGAAGACTAAAAGCTTGGGAAGCCAAGCATTAAGATGCCAAAACTGCCTGGGGAAGCTGCTGCCTGGTCTCTGGG
Organism: Petaurus breviceps papuanus; assembly: GCF_028583685.1. Lineage (NCBI taxonomy): Eukaryota > Metazoa > Chordata > Mammalia > Diprotodontia > Petauridae > Petaurus > Petaurus breviceps. Next base: position 627,471 of record NW_027187314.1, on the reverse strand, counting down.
TAGCTTTCTCCCCTTTCTATGGTCAGAATGGATCCAGTTGCTTGCTTTCCATTTAAGAAAGTGGTTTCCAGACACAAATGTGACTTTCCCAGCTCCTCTTCTTGCTGCCTGAGATGATAGACATTTAATTAAAAAATTTTATATCCCTTGAAGTCTTATTTCTGTTTTAATTTGTTGATGAGGATATATTTTCAAGAAAAATAAATTAAGATCAATCTTTACTGCTTTTGGAAAAATGTTTGTAATGTTTTGTATTGGCATATGGAGAGAAAGACAAAAATCTGAAGCCTCTCTCTAAAATGTTATAGTTTGTATGCCCAAAGGGCAACCAAACTGTGTACACCCTTTGATCTAGCAATACTATTACTAGATCTGTATCCCAAAGAGATCGTAAAAAGGGGAAAAAGACCCACAAGTACAAAAATATTTACAGGAGCTCTTTTTGTGGTGGCCAAGAATTGGAAATTGAGGAAATGCCCATCAATTGGGGAATGACTGATCAAATTGTGATGGAATATGATGGAATACTATTGTGCTATAAGAAATGATGATCAGGCAGATTTCAGAAATACCTATAAAGACTTACATGAACCGAGGCTGAGTGAATTGAGCAGAACTAGGAGAACATTGTACACGGCAACAGCAACACTGTGATGATTAATTTTGATAGACTGAACTCTTCTCATCAATGTCTTAGACAATTCCAAAAGACTCGTGATGGAAAATTACATCCACATCCAGAGAAAGATCTATAGAGTCTGAATGCAGATTGAAGCATACTATTTTCATTTTTTTTCTTTCTCATGGTTTTCCCCTTTTGTTCTGATTCTTCTTTCACAACATGGCTAATGTGGAAATATGTTTTAACATGATTGTACATGTGTAACCTATATTAGACTGCTCATTGTCTTGGGGAGAGGGGAAAGGAAGGAAGGGAGGTAGAAAAAATTGGAACTCAAAATTTTATGAAAATGAATATTGAAATCTATCTTTACATGTAACTGGAAAAAATACTGTTAAAGAAAAAAGTTATATTTTGGTTCCTTTTTTCTTTTGTCCTAACTGGGGGTGCCATGCTAAAAATGAGAGAATATTGTTAGTTTTTAAAAATAAACTTTCCAGAAGGTCCAACTAATCTGGGTTTAGACTAAAATGAGTCAGAGCACCATTTTTGCTCTTTGGGGCCAGTGGTATTGTTGGGTCACCTTGCCTTATCTACTCCCACATACCTTCACAGTTGTACTGCGCTTTACATGGGTGGAGTCAAGGCTGGTGACTAGGAAGTAAAATGCCTGATGGAAAGAGAAAAGATAGAGCTAAACTTGGCCAGCAATGCCCACATTCCAAGAAGAGGGGCATTGCTTTCAGCTCCATCTTCAACCTTATACCCATTCAGGCTCAGAAGACAAGTAAGGGCAAGTGAAGATTTTTTAAGGATGGATGCAATCTTGGCCCAAATGATAGATTGAAAACCAGGGAGAGAGACCGTGGCGCAAGCTCCTAGAGGAAAGGGAAATGACACAACAACACATTTCAACATATCTCATTTTATAACACTTCACACACTTTTTTTTAAGGGAGCAACAGACCTATGTGTGTTTCTCTCTCTCTCTCTCTCTCTCTCTCTCTCTCTCCCTGTTTTTCTATCATTTAGTTGGGCCAAGCTTCCATCCATCAATAAATCTTCTTCTCTTCTCCTTACTCTGCGCGTCGTTCACGTAG